>NC_064626.1:43965933-44565933 GCF_023864275.1 Schistocerca cancellata | reverse complement strand
TTGGTTGAAATTTTAGTTTTTTATTTTTCAACGCCGCGTCTCGCCTTATTTAGACATCTTCAGATTATCTTTTCTAGATGGACGCGAGAGGCACCAAGATATGCATAACGCGTTCCAGTTCACAGGAGCGAGTAACAGAGTAAGATGGGGGCTCAGGTAGTAAGCATAATGCACCACAAATAAATTGTGAAGCTAAGAAAATCCATAAGACAAAATGTAATTTTTTGTCATTATACTGAGTTCCCTTTCATGACATTAATGGCTAATGCATTTTATTCGAGATTAGGAAGAAAAGTCCGTGTTGATTCTGTGTTACCTCGGAGAGGGTTTTAAAATGGCTGTCGCTTGGAAACAAATGAATACCTATCACCGCTACGGTCGCAGGTTCGAATCCTGCCTCGGACATGGATGTGTGTGATGCAGTTAGGTTACTTAGGTTTAAGTAGTTCTAAGTTCTCGGGGACTGATGACCTCAGAAGTTAAGTCTCGTAGTGCTCAGAGCCCTTTGAACCAATACCTATCACCAACGCGTCTGTTTCTAGCCAATCCATTCTCCATGCACTCATTTTCTCTTCCTTGTTCTTTACGAATGTGCATCTCAGACATAGCTCTAGTCATCCAAGTATCTTTTCACAGTCGAAACATACGTAACTCTCCTGTGTTTATGCATTATTTCAGTGACCATAGCTGCCATGACTGGCAGAACAAGAATTCGCAACCGAACGTGTACATGCATAGTCTACTTGTTCAGGGTGAACAGGTTAGTGGCTTTCAGACAAACTAAGGTGAGACAATAATGGCAACAGTGTGCCTTGAAATTTAATACATAAGAAATTTTGTGCACTGATGCACATTAAAATTGGAGCAACACGAACATGAATATGGCATGCAATTAACGAGCAAGTGGCGTGAATACTACTTGTACCACATTCTGTATGCAAGAAAAACTTACATCGAGGGTTTCTTATTCATAAATCGCATTTGAGCGTTGATTATTGTAAGTCGTATAAGAACGAGGACTGTCTACCAACACATTCTGGTATTCGACTACAGCAGTAGCATGACCTATCCGATCTGCAGTTCCACAATGCTGCTGCACGTGTTGGTTGGCACGCCACGATTGCCGCATAAATATGAGACTGATGAGTTCATAGTGCCTTTGCTGAACAGCATGCAAGTCCTCAATGATCGCACGCGACTAGTTTGCAAGAGGACTGTCTCGGCCCTACAGCATCGTACAGTAACATCACTTTTCTTGAGTCGGGAAATGGGCTTGCTTCCACCAAAGTGCAACGACGAGTGGAGCAACAAGGAATCTCAGCACGGCGACCGTTGTCAGAGCAACAGAGAGAGGCTCACCAGCAGAGGTACGGCAACAATGGACACTAGAGTGGCACCACAGCATCTTTTGAGACTAGCCTCTCTTCTACGTGTAGCGTCCCGAGAGACGTACCCGTGTGTGGAACGCTTTGTCATATGGACACAGCACATGGAGTGTTGGTGCGGGATGTCACTGGGTGCACTACACGATCAGTTCTGGTTCGCATAGTCAGTAAGATGAACAATATTATACTCCTTCTCAGGCCTGTGGCCCCATGACGTTACATCTAAACAATACACTATAGTCCGCAGCTCGTGGTCGTGCGGTAGCGTTCTCGCTTCCCGCGCCCGGGTTCCCGGGTGTTGTGTGATGTCCTTAGGTTAGTTAGGTTTAAGTAGTTCTGAGTTCTAGGGGACTGATGATCATAGATGTTAAGTCCCATAGTGCCCAGAGCCATTTGAACCAATACACTATAAAGCTGCAGGCTGCCAATTCTGTTATGACCTACCTTGATACTGTTGATATTCAACTCTTGACCAGCTCCGTTTGTTCTGGGATGTGTCATCCAGTGAAACTATCTGGTAATAAGTTACAGAGAGACTGGAATGCACTCATCACTAACTAACTACCTCGACGACAGGGTAGAAACACAATGGAATGACGTGCCCATATCTGTATGTACCCTACAAGTTTAGAGATGGCTCTAAAGTCGCAGGGTACGTAGTCGAAATGGAGCTGTTGCCGTCAGAGGTGTAAGTTCTGTGTTATGAATTCGTCCGTCTTCTGTCGTGCCACGGTTTCTTTGTACTTGGTGTGGACGGACTGATGTCAGTAGCCATCATTACTTGGCAGAAGAAGGTACAGGGTAGGAGAACAGAGGAGGGCGCCTGGGCGTCCTTTGGCAAGAAGCTCTGAATGGACTGGTCTGACACAGCAAAATTTACTGTCCAGGCCTTGCCATATACAAAGTTAACATACTTTTAGGAGTCACAGCCTCCATCAGGGCCGAAAACTGGTGACACAGAAGAAGTAAAGGAGTCAGAATGTAGTAATGCCTACCGGGGTTACCACACACCCAGGACCAACGAATGGCTATTCTTTTTCCTATGTAACAAGATATGCTGTCTCATCAAACAGTTCGTGGGTGAAACTCACATTAACGTTGCCCATTTTAGCCAGGAAGCATTAGGCACTTCCAGCAGAGTTCGGTAAATGCCCCAGGCCACTCGCTGTCCTGATATGGTTCATCTAGCTGCCACATCTATACGTGACCTGCACTGGCTGCTACTGGCAGGACCTAGGCCCGATGCTGCAGAGTGTCGGCCTGGTATCTTCAGTCAGGGGACCACTCACTGGCTGACAGCTGCCGACTTCACAAGGCTGAGCCGTGTGGTTAGGGTTCGCACCGCAGCTTGACCAGTCGACGAGTCATTGCATCCCTACTACATGCACACTCGGCTGCTGTCTTTTGCTGGCACACTAGTTCTACAGGCGATTGTCTACATCTACATCTACATCCATACTACGCAAGCCACCTGACGGTGTGTGTCGAAGCGTATGTTGATCGGTTCTCCCTTCTATTCCAGTCTCGTATTTTTCGTGGAAAGAGATTGTCGGTATGCCTCTGCATGGGCTCTAATCCCTCTGATTTTATTCTCATGGTCTCTTCGCGAGATATGCCTAGGAGGGAGCAATATACTGCTTGACTCCTCGGTGAAGGTATGTTCTCGAAACTTCAACAGAAGCCCGTACCGAGCTACTGAGCGTCTCTCTTGCAGAATGTTCCACTGGAATTTATCTATCATCTCCGTAACTATTTTGCGATTACTAAATGATCTTGTGACGAAGCGCGCTGCTCTCAGTTGGATCTTCTCTATCTCTTCTATCAAACCTGTCTGGTACGGATCCCACACCGGTGAGCAGTATTCAAGCAGTGGGCGAACAAGTGTACTGTAACCTACTTCCTTTGTTTTCGGACTGCATTTCTTTACGATTCTTCCAATAAATCTCAGTCTGGCATCTGCTTTACCGACGATTAATTTTATATGGTCATTCCATTTTAAATCACTCCTAATGCCTACTCCCAGATAATTTATGGAATTAACTGCTTCCAGTTGCTGACCTGCTATATTGTAGGTAAATGATAAAGGATCTTTCTTTCTATGTATTCGCAGCACATTACGCTTGTCTACATTGAGATTCAATTGCAATTCCCTGCACCATGCGTCAGTTCGTTGCAGATCCTTCTGCATTTCAGTACAATTTTTCATTTTGCAAGCTCTCGATATACTACAGCATCATCCGCAAAAAGCCTCAGTGAACTTGTAATATTATCCACAAGTCATTTATATATCTTGTGAATAGCAACAGTCCCACGACACTCCCCTGCAGCACACCTGAAGTCACTCTTACTTCGGAAGACTTCTCTCCATCGAGAATGACGTGCTGCGTTCTGTCATCTAGGAACTCCTCAATCCAAATATACAATTGGTCTGATAGTCCATATGCTCTCAGATTGTTCATTAAACGACTTTCGGAAACTGTATAAAACGCCTTGCGGAAGTCAAGAAACACGGCATCTACCTGGGAACCCGAGTCTGTGGCCCTCTGAGTCTCGTCGACGAATAGCGCGAGCTGGGTTCCACACGATCGTCTCTTTCGAAACCCAAGCTGATTCCTACAGAGTAGATTTATAGTCTCCAGAAAAGTCATTATACTCGAACATAATACGTGTTCCAATATTCTACAACTGATCGACGTTAGAGATATAGGTCTATAGTTCTGCACGTCTGTTTGACGTCCCTTCATGAAAACGGAGATGACCTGTGCCCTTTTCCAATCCTTTGGAACGCTACGCTCTTCTAGAGACCTACGGTACACCACTGTAATAAGGGTGCAAGTTCCTTCGAGTAGCCTGTGTAAAATCGAACTGGTATCTCATCAGGTCCAGCGGCCTTTCCTCTTTTGAGCGATTTTAATTGTTTTTCTGTCCCTCTGCCATCTATTTCGATATCCACCATTTTCTCATCTGTGCGACACTTCCTCTGTCAAACAGGTTTGGAAAAAGACATTTAGTATTTCGGCCTTTAGTCTGTCATCCTCTGTTTCAGTACCATTTTGGTCACAGAGTGTCTGGACATTTTGTTTTGATCCACCTACCGCTTTGACATGAGACCAAAATTTCTTAGGATTTTCTGCCAAGTCAGTACATATAACTTTATTTTCGAATTCATTGAACGCTTCTCGCATATCCCTTCTCACACTATATTTCGCTTCTTGTAAATTTTGTCTGCAAAGCTCTGGCTATGTTTATGTTTGCTGTGAAGTTCCCTTTGCTTCCGTAGCAGTTTTCTAACTCGGTTGTTGTACCATTGTGGCTCTTTTCCATCTATTACGATCTTGCTTGACACATACTCATCTAACGCATAATGTACGATGGTCCACTGACCCTCAACGCTATCTGTACTTGAGACAAAACTTTTGTGTTGAGCCGTCATTTACTCTGACGTGCCACCCACACTGCCTACCTCAGCGCAGTCACAGCATCGTGCCTGCATCTCCTCGCCTCCATAGGAGCATGACGCTGGCCCAGGGGCCTGACTTTGCACTTCTCCACCTACCGAAGTACTGGCGCCATGACACCTCTCCTTAGCCTATTACCGCTGTAAACTAGCTGGTCTGTGAAGGTTGCTAGCTGAGTTCAGCACTTTATTAACACTCCAGGACCGATGTCTGACACTCGCTGCTGAGTGCAACAACTCAGCTACTATAACTAACGTGACAAATAAATTAGTCTTTCTTTCACGCTTTCCTGACTTACTAACTGGCATCCCTTGGCTCCAATTCCGCTATCTGGCTAAACAATACTCACAGTCACCATAATCAGTATCGGGACACCTGAATACAAGCGCCATCCTGAAACCCTGTACACATTGTACATCTTCAATAATCAAATTTAATAAAGTATTTCTCAGTCATACTGTTGCATACTGTTGCACTACAAATAGAATTAAATTATTTACGATGCTTCTTGTTACTCTGTTTTAATGTCCAGCATGTACTCTTCGTTCTTGGAATATAGTCATGAGTCAGTGAGTTCTTAACATCCCGTAAGACTCGATCTTATTTTCTTCATCATCTCACAACATTATTGTTCTTGTATGTTCCTCTCACATATAATTGAGAAACAGTTATGCCTAAAATTCTTAGCAGGCTTTAAGAAGTAGAAACAGTTATCAGTTTACATCCAATTGGCTTCAAATCCCCCACTAAGGTAAACAACGCTTATAATCACTACAACAGGTAGTGGGGTATTTTATTCAAGCGCCATCCTCATGCCCCACTGCAACTGGCGTGAGAAGTGCTGGAACCGCCGCCAAAACTGATGACAAAATTATTTTGGTTATGTCTACAGTTGAAATATACATCGTCATCACCATCATAGGGTCAGTGCAGAGACTGTTCTTTCTCCTGCTCCGATTGTTGACAAGTGCGATGGTAAAATGCTGAAGTTTGAGTTTAAGGGTAGGGTATAGTGTGCCAGAATCACACATAAGAATGGCTCACTTTTGGGAGAACACTGGGGATGACATTGGAGACATGTGTCCAGTGTGGTGTGCACAGTGAAACATTTAGGATGCAGTGCTTCCTCTACATAATCAGCTTTGGTGATGTGTTATACGTGCCATAGGTGTGGTCTCTATCCTAGGCAGCGGCTTGAGCCAAGTGGCTTATGATCAGACGCAAGCATTAGAAGTGGCGTTTAAGTGTAACGATTGGTTCTATATTTATTGCTCACGTTTGTATTTACTGTTACCTGTTATCGTTTTTGTCATCTTTTTTGTATAAAAAACCACATGTTGGTTGAATCAGGAACACAGACAGTTACCACTCAGGAAGCGGATGAGTTTTTGTAGCAATTGCTAGCTCATCCAAGAGAGGATAACACAGAAATGCATAGAGAATTGAGTGTTGTAAAGGAGGATATACTCTCGTCTTTTACACTGCTCACTGGAGGGGAGGATGTGCTGGAATTTATAGGTAATCCGTCAACGGCTGCCAAGAAGGGATTCTGGATACATGTGCAGTTGTTACAGATCATCAAGTTCCGTTATCATGGTGGTTTAGGAAAGTAGGTTTGAGGAAATAAAGAAAGGTGGGTACAGTGGTATAAGGAACAGGACAGCGTACACGAAACGGGACAACACTAGATCCTATCGAGAGCACTTCAGTGTTGTATCACAAAAGCAGAATGAGATTGTTGAAAACTTTCTAGATATAATATGGCGGATCAATGTTAATACCTATCAGTGCAGAGATAATGTTGAGGCAAATGGAATCATTCTATAGCATGCAGAACACCGAGCATTAGAGGCTTTCCTATAGACACCACTATCTGATGTGCCAAGGAAGGTGATTGAAGAATTTCCGAAGCACCTGACTGATCCTATTTGTCGGATCCTGACCACTCTTGTAATGTAGGGCGCATAGGAAGCTGCTTTCTGGGATAGCTAAACAACAATTCAAGCAAATCTTATTAATTGAGTTTATTACAGTATGTTAAATTGACAATACTTAACCTGCGCTCCAATAAAGATAGGTAGCAAGCAAAGGGCGACATGCAAATAATCAGTGTCCCTCGGCATATACAATTTCTATGCAAGCAGATCACACAAGCTCATAAGACACTGCTATAGAGTTTACATCACAGCTCGTCTTCTAGTGCGGCTCTTCTAGTGCAACCGAGGCTATCTGGATCAGAGCTTATATTCTCTTCGTATAGATGTCGCTCCTGTCGTGGTGTCGTCCTAGCCAGAGTTCTTTTGGCTGACGTCGTCTCACAGCCTTGTTTACTGTGCGGTTCCAAGCACTTAATGTTACTCCGGAACATTCTTGCCCCCCCCCCCCACTACCGAAGCGACGGACCGTCGTAGTGTAGAGAGCGCGCGCATCGGCGGGCGAGACTGGAGGGTGGACGCTGCGATGGACCGGAAGCTCTGGCTGCAGGGGGCGTCAAACTTCCAGTCGTACCCCACCGTCCGGCCTGCACTCTGGTGGAAACGTGCCTCGGAAAACGACCAGAAGGGTTCGCACCCACCTCCGGAGGCCAATAAACTGATATGGAAGGTGTCGACTGCTGCTGTGTGGGCGGAAACTGCTTACATGCCAGTTTTGCAAATGCCTGGTGCAGACCTTGAATATACTGCATTAATGACATGGGCCTTGTGACTATATGATTGTGATTGGGCTGAATTCTTATGTTTGTTCCGTTGCAAACATACAGATTGTACACGTCCTTCCTTGGCACAAGCATAAGAATGAGCTTGTCAGGGGGGAAGAGGGGCAGTCATGGCATTTGTGCCGTGAATAACACTGAGAGCAAGACTTAATTCTGTTTGCCTGTGTAGCTGCCTGTTTAGCGAGATGCTTACGTTGTGTGGAGCATTGTTTACTCGGCTTGGCGAGTGTAAGTTGCAGCTATCGAATTGGCCACTCGCAAACATTGGATTCAACCCAAAAAATTGCTGGCTGCTCAGATTTATCAGCCCACAGGGCACCTTAATCGTACTGATCTGGTGTTTGCACTACTTGCTGAAATGATGGATTGGACTGCTTCAAAATCTGTTCTCTGAGTTTGCCGTCAGGCACTGTACATGGTTGCATCATGCAACATAGCATCTGTATATAAAACACCTCAGGCACGCTTGAATTTGCATTTCCTCGTCATATCCTCCAAATCTGTTACCCACTCGCGATAAGTTTGTTCTGATGGTTTCTTGTAATTAAGGGATTGATACCTAGCTGCTACCGCATTGACTTGATGGTCATAATAGTTAGCAAATCCACAACCTGATCAGGCGGAAGTTCACTCAGGGTGGTGTTAGGAAAGAGATTTTAAATAAGGTGGAGCACTGCATTGCCTACCATTGAGAGGAAGTAATGGCTTTTCGCAGTATCTGGTGCAGTGTGACCAACTACGTGTGCTACAGACTGTTGCAACCACTTGAGCCACTGCTCTTCTTGTTCAAGAAACTGGCAAAAAGGTGGTATAGCTGTAGGATTTGCTGTAGGTGGTGCTTGTTCCATCAGGCACACAGCTTTGGCCAGTAGCTGCTGCACCATGTTGAGCAGTGTACATGATAGCTGAGTCTGGAACTGAAACATCTGCACTGGCTGTGTTGCATCTAACGCTGACAGCTGTGGCTCCTGAGCAGAGGGTGGGACAAGTGGGGTGGGCTTGCTGTAAGAGACAAATGCAAGAAATAGACAAGGCAATTGATATATAAGTAAAAAAGCAAAGAAAATTTCTAAAATGCCCACCTGAAAACACTGAGTAGCAAAAATGATAAGAGACTGTTAAAGCAAGAAATCACCTCTGCAAAGGCGCCAGCAAAACACAAAAGAAAATTGCGTGACCGCCAAGAAACTGAGTTCTTCTTGTAACTCGTCAACAAAATATGAGATCCTGCCCACTCATGTAATACAGGGGGCATAGGAAGCTCCTTTCTCGGATAGCTAAACAACAATTCAAGCAATTCTTATTAACAGACTTTATTATAATATGTTAAATTGACAATACTTAACTTGCATTCCTACAAAGATGGGTCGCAAGCAAATGGCGAAATGCAAATAATGTTCTTCGATATATACAGTTTCCATGGAAGAAAATCACTCGAGCTCATGAGCCACTGCTATAGAGCTTATATCACAGCTCATCTTCTAGTGTGGCTCTTCTAGTGCACCCGAGACTAGCTGGAGCAACGCTCATATTCTCTTAATATAGATGCCGCTCCTGTCGTGTTGTCATCCCAGTAAGTGCTCTATTAGCTGACGTCGTCTGACAGCCTTCCCTACTGTGAGGTTCCAGGTCTATGTGCCGGCCCTTATGGTACGCCGGAACACTATTCGTGTACCCAGTGTATTGCAGGAAGAGATAAACTGATGAAGGTCATCAGCAGGTGGAACGCGTCATCTACTGATGTGAATTTCTGTTGTGTACATTCGGGTAATATGTGGATGGTGTGCTGCCACAGAAATGTGGGTAAGTGAAACACCGTGAACGTGACTGCAGGAGTGAGGCGCACAATGTTAGAAGGTGAATTGCAAATAATCAACTGTTAAATGGCAATGGTAACTTTACATTCACCGTACGTCATTCCCAGTAATATTTGATGGCACAAGAAATCTATGTAGAAGTGGAGTGTTTCTTGACTGGTATGCTAGACAGGAGATTCGTATGTCTGTGGCAAATCGAGAGTCAGTTAAACCTTCCATGTTATATGTTATGTGGTTTGGAGATACTAATGTTCAATCACAAGGATCAGCAACATTAAATATGTAGGTAGAGTGGAACGTTTCAGAGGTTGGGGAGCAGGGAGTATTGCCTCATAGAGGTTAAGGGTACTGCAGGTAATGCTAAAGTTTACCCTTGGAAAAGCATGGTGGAAATTGAGGACCACTGTTCCTAGTAGAGGAAACTGTTGTCAGTGGTTTATTGTTGCAGGGTTCATCTGTCATGAAGGACAAAAGAACTAAGTTCCATTCAAACAAATTGAGGCTCAATTTATGTGATAGAGTGTCATAAGGTATCATTAACCTAATTTGGGTGCATGTAGGAACAGAGCTATCTGCAAAGGTATTCTGTGAGGTACAAATACTCTAGTAGACCGATGAATTGGATACATAACAGTGCTTTATGTGCGGTTGTGTGTGTGTGTGTAACAGATGGTGAACATGTAATACTGATAATTTTGATACTGCGGACCCAAGGGCCTCTAAAGATAATGGATTACCAATTTGGATGTTCTAGACAAGGGTGGTCTAGACAGGATAAGTTCAAACTACAACCTTGGGCAAGCCGCTGACGTAACTGCATTATGCAAACAGGTGACAGATTTTGAATGATTAGAAAAAGCAGCATTCTAAAAATTATTATTTGAATTAAGAGGGCTATTTTACCTTCAGAGTTCATTACCAGATTTCTGGTGAACATAGGATTCCAATCGGAAACCATTCACCTTTGTATCATAACCCACACGGATTACCCCCCCCCCCCCCCACCCACTTATAGCCAGTAATGGTTATGAGCAGCAGGTACTGAGGATAGCACAAATTCACAAAATACACCAGTCGTAACAGTGCCTATGACATGTTCAGACAGAAAACGAAATATCGCTGCTACTATAATTACACGTCCCTAGGTGCATGTATGGTTACAGATGGATATAGAGTACCAAATATTATGGAAACCCTAGAGAACTTGGCACAATGTAATTATTTCTCCACATGTGTGTAATCAATTAGATGTAGTACAAGAGAACCGACCAGAAACTCCGTTTACAGTTCCTGGAGGTCATTCCTAGTATTAGTGAATGTCACGTGGTTCGAAAAATGAGTAGACACGTTTCAGCGATTTTTGAATGAAGTTTTGAGGGAATTAAAGCCATAGTAGTGTGTATTGTGTTAGTGTATCTCTATGATACTATATCAGCAAAAGATATAAAGCAACATGTTCAGAGGTAGAAGGAAGTTTTTAAAAGGTTCCATTCATCAAGCCTCAGCCTAATGATAGAAATGTGTGATTTTGAACTGCGCAAGTGAATTACTTGTAAGTTGTAAGTAGCGAGTACTGAAAACATATCTGAGATCAACGCCAGCTGAGTGAAGTTTTCCAAACACTGGAAATGACTAAGAAGATACACTACTTGTCAAGATCTGCAATTACTATAAGAAATTCACCTTGAGTTTTACTTTTATGCCAAAACTCAACGTGATTTTCTTATAGCAATTTGCAAATCTTGAAAATAAGTGTATCCCATGGCTTTTGGGCCACGACCACTCACTCATTTGTTGGGTAAGGATTTGGAGCTCCGATGAATAGCAGAAGATCAAACCACATTTTAAAAATTTAAAAAGATGCTACCAGCTAGTCAAGTAATGGTCACCGCCCGTCCCCCCCCCTCCCCCCCCCCCCCCCGAGGTCTGTGAATACATTTCTCAGATATAATTTAACAGTGAATACAATTGTTAAAATCTTCTTTGCTCAACACAAGTGTGTTTTCAGTCGAGCATGTGAGAACCAGGTTGGTTCAAATGGCGCTGAGCAATATGCGACTTAACTTCTGAGGTCATCAGTCGCCTAGAACTTATAACTAATTAAACCTAACTAACCTAAGGACATCGCACACATCCAAGCCCGAGGCAGGATTCGAACCTGCGACGGTAGCCGTCGCTCGGTTCCAGACTGCAGCGCCTAGAACCGCACGGCCACTCCGGCAGGCTACTAAGAAGAGGAAGAGTTGCTTCTCAGTCTTTTGTGTATTTATTGGTACATAAAGGCCGGCCGCTGTGGCTGAGCGGTTCTAGGCGCTTCAGTCCGGAAATGCTGCTGCGGTCGCAGGTACGAATCCTGCCTGGGGCATGGATGTGTGTGATGTCCTTAGGTTGGTTAGGTTCAAGTAGTTCTAAGTTCTAAGGGACTGATGACCTCTGATGATAAGTCCCATAGAGCCATTTGAGCCAAGTACATAAAGAACCTGCAACTGTGTGAACCCCTATTGACAAAGAGCAATGGAGTTCTAAGATTATTGGCCAAGAACATCATGACATAACTGGCTAGCCTACCCTCCAATTCCCTCCCCACCACTCTTGTCCCTTCTCTTCCTTTCCCCACGGGTTACCTTCAATGTAATAGGCACAGCTGTATCAGCTGTAATCTGATCTGACAGTGCTGATGTCAGCGATTTTCCGGCTTGTATATATCCACTGCTACACTACTGATGTGACTGTATCTGTGATTCAATCTCATTTCGAATCGTTTCTCTGCCGATTTAGACCCAATGTTGCTGTCAGAGGTGGCAGTTGTGTCTTCTCAGATTTTTACGCTGCCAGAACATACTTTTTTCTTCCACTTATTCCTGAAAACTTGCATAATGGGCTGGTGACAGTGGCGATTGATGGAAGTTCTGGATAAGGAATCATGATGAAGAAAGTGTTGGGATGAATGTTGCCTGAAAAAGGATGTGCGATATTTATTCTGGTAATAACTGATACCTGTTATGTGATAACTAGGATGAACATACTCGTCCAGATATCCGAGATCGTTAACAAAGGGCTACAGGGATTCAGGGAGGTGACCCTGTCTCAGCTCGAACCCTCCTCGCGGATTGACGATGAGCGCTCTTCAGCCACTCGGCCTAGCGGTGGCTTTTATGCACTTTCACCCAGCCTCCAGTGTAAATACTGGACTGTAGCCTCCATCACGCGTCAGATACCTGCTACACAAACATTCAGAAGAAAGCCTCCGCACTCACACATGAGCTGTACACCAGACGGAGACAGATGAGGTACACAGACTCTGTGCCACGGGGAGTGGTCGCGTCATGAACGGTATCTGGTCGCCAACAGTCACCAACATTGCTTCAGCACATATAAAAATTTCGATTCCGTAGGGAACTGGTAAACGGCAGAGGTGAAGAAGAACTAGGAGACACGTAGTATTTCAGTTCTGTGGGAAGAGAATGAGTTGAAGCCTTCACTTCTGACGGGACGAGTGTGCTATATGAAAGTTAATACGATGGATTTGCTGTCTGGAATTAGTTTATACCCTGTGAAGTGCAGTTTATTAAAAGTGAACTGCAAAAAGACTCAGTATTGGGATACGAAAGATAGATGGAATATGCAGGTATAACGAGGGCAGGAGACCAGAGCTCTCAGGGATTGGCGATAGAGTGAGGCTTGCTGTCGTAAATTTTCCTATAGATAATATTCTTATTTATTTATTTCCAAACTAGAACTGGGATACATACTCATCTCCAGCGGTATCAGCACTACAGAAGACATTTTCCTCAGGTGTATAGTGACCCATATCAGTTATTTTTTCATATAATGCACGAGTTACGTATATTTTTCTTAGCGCACGCGAAAAACTTTTGTCAATAATTTACATACTATTACCTTAGCGTATGCTACTGATATTCAGCACATACAGGATGAGTCATAATTATGTGAATACTGTTTGCGAAAAAGGACTTTCTCAGAGTTGTCGTTACACAGTCTCAACCTGATCAACAGAGTTAATGCACTCAATGTTCAGCAATACGGTTTAGTGATAATTGTCTGCTACTAATCCAACTGCTAAAAATCTTCTGGTAAACGAGCAGGTGACCATCTACCTGAAAATCGTTCTGCAAGCCTTCGCCACACTTTTGTCGCCGGCAGTATAACTTCCAGTAAGCTTGCAATCATTCTTCTCCGCTCAAGTGTGAGTCTATCAGACATCGGTTCTAACAAACTGGTGTAAAAAAACGAAACAAAATTAAAATTCTTCACATAGTTTTGACTCACCCTGTAGAAATGGTAAATGCTTGTCAAATGTGATGTACTTTAAATCCAAAGCTGATTAACTTCACTGACCGCTGGCTGTACCTAATCATTTGTACATTACATTATCTTTGTTAACAGAATATCTTACAAAGGTATCAATTTCAACAATAGACATTTATAAGAGAATTCGTAAAATTTTTTATGCATGTTTTGTTTCTAACTCCGTCTCTCTGTTAAAAACAGAGCAGGATGTTTTGTGAAATATGTGAAACTTCATGTTTCATCTAAAAATTTAGTTGCCTACGTTTTTCAGCAGTCGCTGGGTCTGTCAGGCATTGTGTTACGTCACTAATTGAGTTTTTGTAGTTTTAGGTGTGAACTACATCTACATCTACATGATTACTCTGCAATTCACATTTAAGTGCTTGGCAGAGTGTTCATCGAACCACAATCATACTATCTCCCTACCATTCCACTCCCGAACAGCGCGCGAGAAAAACGAACACCTACACCTTTCTGTTCGTGCTCTGATTTCTCTTATTTTATTTTGATGATCATTCCTACCTATGTAGGTTGGGCTCAACAAAATATTTTCGCATTTGGAAGAGAAAGTTGGTGACTGAAATTTCGTAAATAGATCTCGCCGCGACGAAAAACGTCTTTGCTTTAATGACTTCCATCCTAACTCGCGTATCATATCTGCCACACTCTCTCCCCTATTACGCGATAATACAAAACGAGCTGCCCTTTTTTGCACCCTTTCGATGTCCTCGGTCAATCCCACCTGGTAAGGATCCCACACCGCGCAGCAATATTCTAACAGAGGACGAACGAGTGTAATGTAAGCTGTCTCTTTAGTGGACTTGTTGCATCTTCTAAGTGTCCTACCAATGAAACGTAACCTTTGGATCGCCTTCCCCACAATATTATCTATGAGGTCTTTCCAACTGAAGTTTGTAATTTTTACACCCAGGTACTTAGTTGAATTGACAGCCTTGAGAATTGTACTATTTATCGAGTAATAGAATTCCAACGGATTTCTTCTGGAACTCATGTGGATCACCTCACACTTATCGTTATTTAGCGTCAACTGCCGCCTGCCACACCATACAGAAATATTTTCTAAATCGCTTTGCAACTGATACTGGTCTTCCGATGACCTTACTAGACGGTAAATTACAGCATCATCTGCGAACAACCTAAGAGAACTGCTCAGATTGTCACCCAGGTCATAAAATTATTTTGCGTTTGTTTGGAAGAAGCGGTGTTGAGCCTAGCTACAACGACCTTGTGATCACTAATCCCTGTATCAGTCATGATGCTCTCTATTAGCTCTGGACTAAATAAGGACAGTTTCATGTCAATGAAGTTCACAAATGCCATGAATATTGTTTTGAAATATTAATGTTAGTCCTATGATTGTTATTTCATGGCAACCACATTTCAACTTATACAATGCGGAATGTGTGAATTTACAGGGTTGTTCCATTGAATGACAAGTTTGTCTTCTTTTGTGTGTTCTGATATTTATTCTCAATTTGGTCTTTTTCCATAAAAATTTGATACTATTTGATACTTTCCCCAATACGTAAACCATCGGTACCATTTCTGTAAAAATAAACACTAACAATGCAATAGTAACTGACAAGGGAATACAGTAGTAGTCATGTTGTAGTCTCTGCCGGCCGCTGTGACCGAGCGGTTCTAGGCGCCTCAGTCCGGAACCGCGCTACTGCTACGAATCCTGACTTGGGCATGGATGTGTGTGATGCTCTTAGGTTGGTTAGGTTTTAGTTCTAAGTCTAGGGCACTTATGACCTTAGATGTTAGGTGCCATAGTGCTTAGAGCCATTTTTGAAGACAGTCTGTAGAAAATCAAAGGGCTCTGAGCACTATGGGACTTAACACCTGAGGTCATCAGTCCCCTAGAACTTAGAACTACTTAAACCCAACTAACCTAAGGACATCACGCACATCCATACCCGAGGCAGGATTCGAACCTGTGACTGTAGCGGTGGCGCTGTTCCAGGCTGAAGCGCCTAGAACCGCTCGGCCACACCGGCCGGCAATCTGTAGAAAAAGAATCTCCAAGTTTCCAACAACAACAACATCATTTGCATAAAAAAATTAAAAATTTCTAAATACTTTTGAAGAGTTACTTAACAAAAGAGAAAAAAAAATACATACTGCCCCTCGATGACCCATCCGCAAATACATTGCAGTGTCTACCAAAAGGTCACATACGTAGCAGCCGTATCAATCTAGTAATAAACTGTATAAGATCTCTACAATCTGACTGAAAAAAAAAACAAGGTAATCTATATACTTACTCAAGAGTGTGAAGTAATACAACAAATTATAGACATCGACATTCTACATCATTTAAAACATTTTGTTGAATGTAATCAACATAATAATAAATGAAAAGCACCAGTTTGCTTTTGTTCTACAATATTATTTTTATTGCTAACCGGTTTTCGGCTTACAAGGCCATCTTCAGGCATGCCTGAAGATGGCCTTGTAAGCCGAAAACCGGTTAGCAATAAAAATAATATTGTAGAACAAAAGCAAACTGGTGCTTTTCATTTATTATTATAATGTTGTTCTACCAAGAACCGACGGACTATTCTGTTAATCTGTAATCAACATGTTCACCAACAGAGCAGTTGATGATACCGTTGAAATTGTCTAATATGATATACTCACATATCGTCAGATGAACGCATTTGTTGTAGACGAATTTCATTACTTTACTAAAATTATAACTCTCTTATAACTATTCCAAGTCCAGTAACCAACGACATGTACTAGAATACGGTTTAGTAATGGGAAACTACCTTGCTGGTACACTAATTAATATTTTACGACACCATACTGAGAACTCATTTCCTTGTAACCATCTCAAATGGATTAATAATATTTCTTTCTTGTACAGGTGTTTAGATAACACTCTAACATTGCAGGACCGATCAGAAAAATAAATATATTCCTCTGAATCGAACAAACTACACAAAAATATAAGCAATATGGAAAGGATAGATTGCTACTCACCACATGAGAGTCACAGAGAGGTTCGATCAAAGAGAGTGTTACAATACTGAGCCTTAGAGCAAAATTCCTCTCCAGAAATAAGTAACACGCACGCATTCACACGAGCACAACTCACACAGACATAACCACTGTCCCTGGGTGCAGGAGCACGACATAGCACGAGTCAGGTCCTACTGTCCAGAGAGACTGGCCACGTCTGCGTGGACTGTGCTAGTCTGAATATGTGTGTTTCCTATTACTGAAGAAGGACTGTCTTGAAACTCAGAATTTAAGCGGTTTTTTCATTGTGCCTGTCTGCAGCTCAATGCCTCCTCTGTGTGTTGAGCAGCAATCTAGTCATCTCACATTGTTATTCCATTATCTGATTTCACACAAAAATGTATGTACAATCGAGCATGAACACCATTATAAAATAAACTTTTTAGGTCTAACTTAAATACCAAAAAACAGAAGAAAACGATGGCTACTGTTCCACTTTGCAAGACAAAACATATATTAAAAAGCTACACCTAAATGGAAGCAAATTTAAATAAAAGGCAGCATTACACTAACAAAGAAGATCAGTTTACTGTCATTCCATACTGTCAGGAAAACATCCGATAAATTCTGAGATACTGAATTCATGTATAGGGGACACGGAATACAAATTTCCATTTAGCGAGATGATGTAGGTTTGCTTAGCTTACCTTGATGACTGTCAACACTATTCATTCAAGTGGCAACCACTGCTTCCCTCTCCAGCTGATTTACTACGCCGTCTGTAACGGTTCCGATTGTGATCCACTACATTCTCTTAACTCGCCATCTTTACTGTCTTATTTATTTCCATTTATTTTGTTACTTTACCCAAAATGTTGAAATTTTTCAGACTCTGTCTGACATGTAAGCAAGACTCCTTAAAGATATTCGTAACAGTAAACTTTGCAATGAGCTTGATCGGTGGCTTTTGCGTATCAGTAATAATTATTGTAGTATTCAATAAATATATTACGGCAAGGTCAGTCTTACTGACTGTGTTAAATGTAGGCCTACATAAGAAGTTATACGTGAGTGATTCGAGTTCTCAGTTTTCACAATTTGCGGTCTATAGATGCAGCAACTGTACGTGATGTTCAAGTTTTGTTTTGCTATAATCGTTATAGCTCTTTATCTATTTAAGATGCCGAAAAATAGTGACTACCATGCCTATGTTTACTCCATTGTTCTCCTAATTATTTGTCCTGCAAGTGCTATCTCAAGGCTGAATGTGCTCTGTTTCTCAGTCTTATATCGATACTTTTTGATTAAATTTCTTTGTAATGCAAGCACCTTGTTTACCATAACTGGGGAACTTTTTTCTTTTATCACAGGTAACGAAGGTATCCTGCAGTGCTACCCGATGTTGAAATGGCGAATAGAGGAGACCTCTTAAGATCTGTAGCGCGATACCACGCCATATGCAGGGTTTCCGGGTTGACGCCGTTCACAGTCGACAGAGAGAAGTGTGAGCTACGGAGGACACGTGCTGGTACACTGTATGCATCCCTTGTCCTCGTCATGAACCTAGCAGTAACAGCGCATGTGGAGGACTGGTTGCAAGCTATGAACGCAAGAAAAAAGGACTCCATTACCTTCGTGTGGTTGGTAGGCTACATGACGACATACTACGTCACCACGGCGATGGCGGTCGCCGCAGACCTGTTTCGAAATACCTACAAGTACCAGAGGGTGCTCAGTCTGTTGTCTTATCGGGACAGTGGCACCCTGGGGTCGCGCCAATTCTCCAATGCGGCAGCGAGGATCTCCTGCAAAGTGGTGTATGCAGGCTCTCTAGCGCAACGTCTTGCTGTTGTGACGTTGAAATGTCTGAGGAAAGAGATGAAATGGACATATATGTTAACACTGCTCTCAGGTGGTATTGTACTCACCGCTGTTGCCAAGTATGTGGGCCTCGTTCTCCTTGTAAGGAGTGACATACGCCAGCTCAACCAGTGTCTGAGAGCTACAGCCCGAGTGAGATGCCAGCGGCGACCACTTGCTGACCGCTACCGGAAGCTCAGGAGAGTCTACTCCGCACTGTGCAACCTGTCCCAGGAGGTATTTTCGGCCCACCAGATATTCTTAGTTTTCTTCATGGTGACAGCGCTGTGCAGTATATCTTGGAATGCGGTTTCCACTGTTTTATTACAGCAGCAGAAACAGCTAGTGGTGACACATATTTTGCTTATATCGTGGCAGTCATCACGGGTGTTAATGGTGTCAGCGGCTTCGCACGCGCTGTCCAGGGAGGCGGCGCAGACAGCTCCTGTACTGTGCCGGTTACTCCTGGGGTCGACTCTCCGCAGCTCAGAAACGTTAGAGCTGCGCCACTTCTGCCGACTGGCCCGCAGCCAGAGTCCAACTCATCAACTTTACGGCGTCGTTCCCTTGGATATGCGGATGCTATTGGCCTCATTGTCTTTATTACAACTTGCACCATGATTTTGATAATTTTCTGGGAAGTGTTCTGAAAAAAAAATAAAATGAATAGTGAGCTAAATATTATTACAGCAGTATTAACGAATATGGGTTATTCTTCACTAAAATTCTATAACAGTGTTGCTTTGATTACGAGCTTGTAGAATACGTGGCTGTTACATTAATTTGTACCAGGATCTCGGTTAGTTATTAAAAGTCTGTGGTGATGTAAATAATAAGACTTTATTTCTTCAAAATTTTCCCTTGCTTAGTATTGCACAACACGGCCAAGGCGTACAAAGGTGGACTTATTCAAGTCTCTTGTGCAGTATATCAAGTTATAGCTCGGCCAGCTTCACTCAAAACCAACATGTAACCTCCCATCGGTGGAAACCGTAGGAGACAAATCACAGCTGCTGTACTTTCTTCACTATGTTAAACTTTCACGCAATTTGTAATTGCTTATAGCAAGACTGAAATGACTTATTTACACGAAGATATAAATTGCAGGAAATATATAATTCTTGAATCACACAATAAGATACTGCATTTAAGTGACAGAGTAAAGTTCAGGAGGAACAACTAGAATGTTTTTAGAGAGGCAGAGTGCTGCAAGAGACTACAGAGAAGCTGTGTTCCTCAGAAGAAGAAGGAACTCTGACAAAGAGGTTCAAATGCTACATGGCAGTACAGCAACCAACAGGATGCGTCAACAGAAGAAGGCCAGGGCCACTAGCTGACGTATTAAACGATGTTTCGTTACAGTTGTCAGTCGGACATCAAATATGAGCGATTGCAGCTCAAAGAACCTACGCACAAAAATTATACTAGAGCTAATCTCGGACGTAAACATCTAGTTGCTTTGTTGCACAGAGAAATGGGACCAACACAGTCTTAAAAACCACGTCAGTTGGAGTAACCTTCAATAAACATGAAACGGCATCCATAACGGTACCTTAATCGCAAATATTATTTCATTTGACACAGTCCACCATGTCTCTATCAACCAGAATGAATCATTTTATTTTGTCACGTGGAGAGACACACTTTCTCGTAGATGGCCAACCTATTCAGACAACTGTCACACCATATCCAGTGCTTGTAATCTATCTACACACATCAAATAAGTTTTGCATCACCTCGATTCCGAGAGTTTCGGAACCTGTACAGAAAATTGGAATAGGGATCAAGATAAACATCATTTCCGCCTTTTTTATTGTTCATGAAAACCACAAATTGCATGTTGTACCACCAGACAGCGAGACCTTCAGAGGTGGTGGTCCAGATTGCTGTACACACCGGTACCTCTAATACCCAGTAGCACGTCCTCTTGCACTGATGCTTCCCTGTATTCGTCGTGGCATACCATCCACAAATTCATCAAGGCACTGTTGGTCCAGATTATCTCACTCCTCAACGGCGATTCAACATAAATCCCTCAGAGTGGTTGGTGGGTCACGTCGTCCATAAACAGCCCTTTTCAATCTATCTCAGGCATGTTCGACAGGGTTCAAGTCTGGAGAACGTGCTGGCCTCTCTAGTCGGGCTATGTCGTTATCCTGAAGGCAGTCATTCACGAGATTTGCACGATGGAGGCGTTATTGTCGTCCATGAAGATGAATGCCTCGCCAATATGCTGCCGATATGGTTGCACTATCGGTCAGAGGATGGCATTCAAGTAGCGTAGAGCCGTTACGGCGCCTTCCATGACCACCAGCAGCGTACTTCGGCCCCACATAATGCCACCCCAAAACAGCAGGGAACCTCCACCTTGCTGCACTCGCTGCGCAGTGTGTCTAAGGCGTTCAGCCTGACCGGCTTGCCGCGAAACATGTCTCCGACGATTGTCTGGTTGAAGGAATATGTGACACTCATCGGTGAAGGGAACGTGGTGCCAATACTGAGAGGTCCATTCGGCATGTTGTTGGACCCATCTGTACCGCGCTGCATGGTTTCCTAGGTGGAAAGATGGACCTCGTCATGGATGTCGGGAGTGAAGTTGCGCATCATGCAGCCTACTGCGCACAGTTTGAGTCGTAACACGAAGACCAGTAGCTGCACGGAAAGCATTATTCAACATGGTGGCGTTGCTGTCAGGGTTCTTCCGAGCCATAATGCGTGGGTAACAGTAATTGCACTTGGGCGGTCTGAACGAGGCATCTCATCTTCAGTTCCTTTCTCCCTGTATCTCCTCTACGTCCGAAAAATATCACTTTGGTTCACTCTGAGACGCCTGGACACTTCCCCTGTTGAGAGCTCTTCCTAGCACAATGTAACAATGCGGGCGCAATCGAACCGCTGTATTGATTGTCTAGGCATGGTCAAACTACAGACAACACGAGCTGTATACCTCCTTCTTTGTGGAATGAATGGAACTGATAGGCTGTCGGACTCCCCCCGTCTGATTGTTTACATCTTTGGGCGGGTTTAGTGACATCTCCGAACAGTGACCTTCAGTTTGCTACACTCGTGATATACACAGTTACTATAAGCCGTTGAGTGTTAAGTGGTAACCGCACTGCACATCAAATGGTTCAAATGGCTCTGAGCACTATGGGACTCAACATCTTAGGTCATAAGTCCCCTAGAACTTAGAACTACTTAAACCTAACTAACCTAAGGACATCACACACACCCATGCCCGAGGCAGGATTCGAACCTGCGACCGTAGCAGAACCGCGGCTCCGGACTGCAGCGCCAGAACCGCACGGCCACGGCGGCCGGCCACTGCACATCATTTCCACTTTCATCCTCACATCGTACTCACTCAAATACCGAACAAACGAAGCATCCTTCGCATCATATACTCATTTGACACAGACCAAGAGACAACCACTGCAAATCAAAACTCACATTTCAACATAATACGACAAACTATCTCTTCATCCAGACGACTATAACAGAAACTTTTGAAGAATGTAAATATCCACAACATGTCAAATCGAGCTTCATATACCTTTCATAGGGACTGGTTTCTATCAAAGAAGAATATCACTCATTTAAAGAAACATAAAATTAAGTACCAAGCAAAGGCAAAATATAACTGTCATAAATCATCTTCACAGCATATACTGAACCTCACAACATAGAAAATATCCACACATAATCACACATCATAGTTTCTGACACAACAAAGCTCTTGCCCGAGAAAGGCAAAGGTCCCGAGTTCGAGTCTCGGTCCAGAACACAGTTTTAATCTGCCAGGAAGTTTCATATCAGCGCACACTCCGCTGCAGAGTGAAAATCTCATTCTGGAAACATCCCCTAGGCTGTGGTTAAGCCATGTCTCCGCAATATCCTTTCCTGCAAGAGTGCTAGTCCTCCAAGTTTCGCAGGAGAGCTTCTGTAAAGTTTGGAAGGTAGGAGACGAGGTACGGACGGAAGTAAAGCTTTGAGGACGGGGCGTGAGTCATGCTTGGGTAGCTCAGTTGGTAGAGCACTTGCCCACGAAAGGCAAAGGTCCCGAGTTCGAGTCTCGGTCCGGAAGACAGTTTTAATCTGCCAGGAAGTTTCATATCAGCGCACACTCCGCTGCAGAGTGTAAATCTCATTCTGACAACAAACACTTGCTCTTACCCTTTATTTTCTCACCGTATCATACATTACTGAGATAAATCCAATACCGCAACATCAAAACATTCATGAAAATCATGTTATGGAACTAGTCGTTAATCAAATCGGACCTGACACTCAAAGATGAAGCTGCACAATGCACGTAGAAAATTATCTCATTAACGAATAAACAAATGTAAGGACACAGGACACACACACACACACACACACACATATATATATATATATATATGGTTACCACATCTCTAATCAAATCATGTGTAAGAGCACTCCACACTATCTAACTCATACTCATAATTAAGAAAATCACCATAGACTTTTTAATCTACAGTAATCCTCAAGAGTACTAAATTCTTCATCACTGGTTGCAACTTTAGTGTTCAAACTATAGTGCCAATCTTTCAAATCCAATAGCACGTGGAATATCCAAGTAATAACCAGGGCTGACAAGCTGAACTTTGTTGATTGCGTGAGATCCAATGTGGTAAGACCATGGCTATTTTGGCATTCATATGGCAGAAATTATCTAGGCATATGACTAATGCCTCACTCATGCAAAAAAAAATCTTTAAAACATAGAAATATACACAAAAGAGAACACATGGAAACAGCGTGGTTACACAAAGAAACTTAACTAGGACGTAAGCACAAACACTAGATATACTACACTAGATACATGGACATCAGAAAATATGATATCTCCACAGTACCACAAACTAAGGTCTGCACTGACGCTGCATAAAGTCTATAGATTCATAGACTAATGTTTAACTTGCCACTGAAATTAGTTTTGAGGGAAAAATTTCATGTTTTGAAGATTTACTCCTTGTTGGGGCAGCATTCATAGAGCCACTGTAAGTGTGACGTTGCTTCTCCTCACTAAAGTTTTCTCCCTCCATACTTGTTAATAATTTAGTATTATCAAGGCCCACAGCAACATTTCGTATAAATAGCAGATAAAGTGTTTTTGTACGTAGGACTTCAATATAGATCTGTGAATCAAGTGTGCAGCTGCAAAACTATTCATCATAAATGTTTTCTTAATTTAAAACTAAGTTAGTACTGATTTTACAAGATCAGAAAGTGCAATACAATGTCAGTAGTATCACTCAGGAAGTTCCGCCTACGCAAACATCGCTATCCAACAGAAACTTCAGCTAACGATACCACTAACTTTGCTAATCCTGACAAATCCCTTGAGCCATTCACTATTCCAGAATATCACTCTCCAATAAACATTTAAAAGCATCTTAAATTTCACCAATCTGACAGAGAATCTCTACAGGCAGTAGTGTGCTAGCAACTCACATTCGACCATTCACAGCAATTACAAGCTCTTTTTGCAGCAAAGCATACGAACATTTGCTCCTCTCAAATGAACAAGTAGGAAGTATAAAATTATCCCAGTATCAGCTTACCACTTCAGTACTACTATCCCAAGCCTCGTTTCATGAAATCTAATGACATATTAATATGTCAGCCCTCTTAGTTTGTAATTTATTTATTTACGCATAAAAAATATGGTATCACAAAAGAAGAGAAAGACAGTAGTTCAGTAATAATCAAAGTAATTGCACTTCGCCAAACGTGTTTGCAGCATTCACCTTAGTGTGTACTCGAAATACTCCTCTAACAGCTTGAGAAGAGGGGTCCATGCACTTGCGTTTCAGTTATTGCATCAGTATTTAATGAGAAACATAGCAATAGAAATATCTATCATGAAATCTTGTGTAAGGATCGCATTGAGATGCATGAATGTAACAGTTATTCGTTAGAGTATATTTCAGAATTTATAAATTACCTTCCATTAACGCAAACCAACTAAAATGAAGTTCGAAAATCAAGTTAAAAAAGAATGCACTGCCAGAGAAACGCCATATTGTGAACTACGTATTACATCGAATAAACGGGGCAAGTTCTGTGAGATTTTTTTCACACATGGTATTATTCTAGTAGGTACAGACTCGCTTTATTTCAAAATATTATTACTCATGTTTAGTGGGTTACAATAATTGTTTCGCGAGTAGATGGACATCGACGCTAGAGGCTGCAATCTTCCTAATATTATTTCGAATTCAACTTACGAGAAAAAAGGAAACGAATAACGATGGTAATCGTAAACTCGGCAAACTTGTATCACGCATTATAATCCACATAAATACATCGCCAAACTCAGAGACAAAAATCAAATAAAACTTGAAAGCTTATATATAAAAGCAAAGTAGCACTGTCACTAAAAGTAAATTTAAAAGTATTCAACCAATTTAATTATATTACAATGGTTGCCTTATAGCAGGGCTACAGTACATTGTAAAAATGTTCTTTGTGTTATTATATGCCTTGCACTAACAAAATTCGTGTTTCCTTGTTTCACGCAGTGGAAATATTGAGTGGAAGACGAAAATACCGGGTGGTTGTAACTAAAGCTCAGCTACTCACAGACGCCGAGTGTACACTGTGAATGCAGTACGGCAGTGGAAGTTTGTAGATATTCTAATGCGTTTACTTGGAACTGACGTTGGGGAAAAAATGGTTCCAGTTTTGGTCACCAGGTGCAAATCTGGCGCTATGAATGCGAGAAAGACTTATACAAACGTTTTCATATATCATGGAGTAGTGAATCCGACGACGCTTCACAATTGGTAAGTGAAATCATGGGACAAGTAAACACACAAAGCTGTGGAGTGGAAGGCTTAGCCCAGCAACACGAACATCATTCACAGTTTACATGATGACACTTTATTTGTACAAGTTTAACCAGTGAGTGCTGGAACAATTATACAAATTTCTTGTTGTAAGAAATACACGAATGAAGTGCTAATTACACAGTAAACAATTAACAGCTACGAAAAATACGTCACGACACACAGTAAACCAGATGTTAGTGAGGATTTCGGTAAAATTTAGGTTTAAGAAAGTATGCGGGCCGGCCGATGGGGCCGAGCGGTTCTAGGCGCTACAGTCTGGAACCGCGCGACCGCTACGGTCGCAGGTTCGAACCCTGCCTCGGGCATGGATGTGTGTGATGTCCTTAGGTTAGTTAGGTTTAAGTAGTTCTAAGTTCTAGGGGACTGATGACCTCAGAAGTTTTCCCATAGTGCTCAGAGCCATTTGAACCAAAGTATGCGGCTAGCGGTTACTGAACCATCTGTCAATAACAATTTATCTTTTGAAAATATTTGAATAATATTTACAATTTTTGAACAATGTGCTCCTGGCACTTATCGAACTCTATTAATAACCTTTAGTTAACAACTGTAATTCAGAAACGTGCTCCATCGCCCTCACTATGTCTTTAACGGATAGCAATTGAGGTTAACATCAAAACGCACCCCAGCTCTCATCAAATGATTAATTAAGTCACAAGAGATCAGTGTGAAGTAATCTCCGAACATAAACGTTAACAGCCTTCAGTATAAACCCAGATGTGCTTAAGAAAGTAAGATAATACAAAAAAGCTTATGCCTCGAACTGTCTGCATTTTTTCTAACACCAGCACTGCTCGAAAGTAGCGTGCTCGTAAGATAGTGTAAAACACCTCAGATTTATTCTATGAGCATAACATGGGGTCATGGGAGCAATGACATATATGGCATAAAAATAATCCGTAAAATATTTAAAAATCTCCTGAGGCCAAAATTGTACTATCGTACTTGAATCAAAAAGAACCGTAGCTGAAGGCATCACGAAATCTTTCAAAAAATTCTTCGCAGCTGCAAACCCTATCGCACTGAAAATTATGGTATAGTATAGTCGGGGAGTGAGTTATCACATCGTCGAAGCAGAATCTTTTAAGCTGTTATGAGAGGGAGGCAGGAGAGTTGTGGAAACGTCCTGGCAGATTAAACTTTGTGCACCGGCGGAGACTCGAACTCGAGACCTTTGCCTTTCGCGGGCAAGTGCCCTACCATCTTTTTTTTTAATTTATTTTTTATTTTCTCCCTTTGCTTGCGGCCCATCTGTATTTCAAATGGTTCAAATGGCTCTGAGCACTATGGGACTCAACTGCTGTGGTCATAAGTCCCCTAGAACTTACAACTACTTAAACCTAACTAACCTAAGGACATCACACACATCCATGCCCGAGGCAGGATTCGAACCTGCGACCGTAGCGGTCGTGCGGTTCCAGACTGTAGCGCCTTTAACCGCTCGGCCACTCCTGCCGGCTATCTGTATTTCACAAAGTAAAGTATTGTAATCATTTCTGACCAGTGCGTGGCTCATCTTCATGCCACCTATTATTTAACATCTTGTACTTACCGTACGGCCGCCTCCTCATTTTACTTTCAATTACTGGTGTCACTGAATTGTTGACTTGCCTGCCAGTGAGTGGCAGCAGCAGCGCGTATCGATTTTAGCCCTGCCATATTATCTTTGCTGCACGTCTATTACTTCCCAGTCGTCGTGTGTCGTGGAGTGAGAGTAGTTTGAGTTGGAACGTGACAGAAGTGCTGACGGGGACGGAGCGGGAGGGAGGCGCGGACAGCCACTACTCGCCGACCGCTCGCGACACAGGATGAACACAGATGGCAGCAGGATCGACCGTTGGTTAGAGAGCCTGTGTAGGGAGAGAGTGGCCAACCGGACGATACGGCGGCCATTTTTCTGCCAAACTGCGGGCGGGACTTTTGAATGGCCAGTAGTGGAGTAGTGGAGTACACACTCACCGAATCAAAAGCACAAGACAATATGGCGAAATCATTCGTTAAATGCCTTTGTTTATAAGAATAATGTGTTATAATAATTTTCACACAGCCAATTTGCAGGTCTGTTTTCAAATTTAACTATGTATATTGCAAGTTGTTTTGTATGTAGTAAAAAGCAAAAACGACTTACTTCACATAGATAAGAGTACTTGATTGGTTTCCACAAGGCTCCTGTTTGATTTATGTCAGACCTGTCGACTGCGACTGCCCACTGATTTCGTCTTTCTTCATTGCGTGGAAATGCTAACATGCGAAATCCACCTTCGCCTCTATTGGAACAACCAAATGCAGCACAACCTGGCATCTTTTACAACGTCTGCAGAACGAATTACAGATGTCAAAAACAATACTGTACAATTACTAACGTGTTTACTTCAAACATGTAGGCCTACGGACTTCATCACAAAACGCTTCTTTATTTGAACTCGTATTTAAGATCGAAAACGCTAATTACGTACTGAAAACGATATACAACTAAATCGAACATGCATGCACAACGCATAACAAGTATCTCAATAATTCAAATTGTTGTGTCTAGACAAGACAGTCTAGACACAAGGTGAGGTTACCGAAAGGGCAAGCGTCAACTCACGCCGACTGGCGTGAATTCTGGAACAGGATACGTAATTAATGCTATAAAGAAAAGTACGTATCGTCTGTTTACTTAACTTTAATTCATCCTTGTGGTACATCGCTCTTGACTATACAAATGAGACTCTCTCCAGATATGGTTAATGGCGCCTTGCTAGGTCGTAGCCATGGACTTAGCTCAAGGCTATTCTAACTGTCTCTCGGCAAATGAGAGAAAGACTTCGTCAGTGTAGTCGCTAGCAAAGTCGTCGTACAACTGGGGACGAGTGCTAGTACGTCTCTCTAGACCTGCCGTGTGGTGGCGCTCGGTCTGCAAATACTGACAGTGGCGACACGCGGGTCCGACATGTACTAATGGACCGCGGCCGATTTAAAGCTACCACCTAGCAAGTGTGGTGTCTGGCGGTGACACCACACAAATATCTTTTAATCGTTTCCAAAAGTCCTCTGAAGCCGGCCGGAGTGACCGTGCGGTTCTAGGCGCTACAGTCTGGAACCGAACTACCGCTACGGTCGCAGGTTCGAATCCTGCCTCGGGAATGGATGTGTGTGATGTTCTTAGGTTAGTTAGGTTTAATTAGTTCTAACTTCTAGGCGACTGATGACCTCAGAAGTTAAGTCGCATAGTGCTCAGAGCCATTTGAACCAGTCCCCTGCACTTCAATTCAAATCGAAAGCACGGCGAACATAGGAAGCGCGAGAGACGTTTGGCGCCATTTTTCTGCCAAAGCTAATCAACCAATCACGGGCAACTTCACCTATGGCCACTCTCTTTGTATACGGGTTCTCTACCGTGGGTCGGTTGTTCAGTTGGTCGCCTCTTTGGGCTACGTGTGTTTGGTCTTTTGACCGTTTCTGGGCTTCGACACTGGGTCATCTTGCTGGTCGTGGCTCGGTTCCTTCTTGTGCGGAGACATCGTGGCCAATGGACAAGAGTTACCTCTGCATGACTGGGTCACAGCCAGTGTGCCCACATCGGCGTGGCTCCAGTTCCGGACGGTCGTCGGGTTGAGTCGGATTGGAGCTGCAGTAAAATACCGTGAGTCTAGGGCCTCCCGTCGGGTAGGCCGTTCGCCTGGTGCAAGTCTTTTGAGTTGACGCCACTGCGGCGACTTGCGTGTCGATGGGGATGAAATGATGCAGATAAGGACAACACAGCACCTAGTCCCTGAGCTGAGAAAATCTCCGACCCAGCCAGGGATCGAAACCGGGCCGTTAGGTATGACATACCGTCGCTCTGACCACTTTTTTTTTTGCGGACGCTCTATCCATCCTTTTTTTCCAGCAATCCTACTTTTTTACCACTTTTATTTTTTATTTGTTATTTATTTCTTTTTTAATTTTTTAACTTTTAGGATGGTCAGGGCGTGGTACACGCCGCACTAGCAGTGGGGTCTCCTCACGGCACTGCCAGTGCGTCGAGGCCCAAACCCCTCCCACCCCATTTTTCATGTTCCCTGTTGGGTCATAGCACCAAGTGTGCAGAAATCTTAACACAAGATTCCCATTCTCCGATGTAAGAAAGACAAAGAAACCTCTTCTCTGAGTAGAAACGGAACACTGATAAAAACTTAACAATTCTTCTTGAATCACACAAATACTTTGGAAGTCGAACACGAGTAATTCTGAACAAAGTTTTTTGCAGGAAAAAAAAAACTTTTCGTGTAACATAGAAGTTCCGGAAGCAAGGTAATAGTAAATAATAATAAGAAACCAAGTGACTTTTAATTTTCTTCTATTCGTTCTCGTTCAAGGTGTTGTAGTGGTTCCACATATTTAACCAACACGCATTCTTTCAAAAATGATCTTCAGCATATTGCCGTAGCGCTTCTTGTGGTTGCGATACGTGCTGATTTTTGCATATTCACACTTCATGTAAACGCGGAATTCTATCTCGTTGTCCGACCCAAGTTTGTGGATGACATAACTAACATATTTTCCCAGTAACCAGCTAATGGCGTTGGTTTTTAATTTCGGAAAGTATGTCATGTCTGGTCTCAGGAGGAGCGATGGCGTTATATATTCCGTAGAGGATCTGGTGAGAAAGGCGATTTGTTGCCTGGTCCAATTCCAGTTATGCACATTGCCACCACAGGTGAATCTGTGGATGAGTGTATCCACCAGACTGCATTTTCCACAAAGGTGTGTCTGGTTTAAAATGGCTCTGAGCACTATGGGACTCAACATCTTAGGTCATAAGTCCCCTAGAACTTAGAACTACTTAAACCTAACTAACCTAAGGACATCACACACACCCATGCCCGAGGCAGGATTCGAACCTGCGACCGTAGCAGTCCCGCGGTTCCGGACTGCAGCGCCAGAACCGCTAGACCTCCGCAGCCGGCTGTCTGGTTTAAACCGATCCCATATAGTCTCTCGTTGATGCTGATGACATTGTTAACTGTTTTGTACCATGCGGAAATAGCGTCTGTAGATAGCCCGGCATAGTTGATGTTCCACCATACAGCTTTCCAGTCACAATTTGGGAATTTCGTTTCAATTTTGTTTCTGCTCTCATTTAACATCCTTTCAAGTATGATGTCGCGCGCTGTCATACATGTGTTGCTTCTGATTTCGTCACTAAGATAACTTGCTTCGAGGAAAAAGTTCCTCACATACTGCAGACGGGCAGTAATCCTTCGCACATGAATCGGTGCTTGCAGGCTATGGGGTGTCACAGCCTCAAAGAGCTTTGCGGTTATACATTGTGGAAGTTCTTTGAGTACACTCCTGGAAATTGAAATAAGAACACCGTGAATTCATTGTCCCAGGAAGGGGACACTTTATTGACACATTCCTGGGGTCAGATACATCACATGATCACACTGACAGAACCACAGGCACATAGACACAGGCAACAGAGCATGCACAATGTCGGCACTAGTACAGTGTATATCCACCTTTCGCAGCAATGCAGGCTGCTATTCTCCCATGGAGACGATCGTAGAGATGATGGATGTAGTCCTGTGGAACAGCTTGCCATGCCATTTCCACCTGGCGCCTCAGTTGGACCAGCGTTCGTGCTGGACGTGCAGACCGCGTGAGACGACGCTTCATCCAGTCCCAAACATGCTCAATGGGGGACAGATCCGGAGATCTTGCTGGCCAGGGTAGTTGACTTACACCTTCTAGAGCACGTTGGGTGGCACGGGATACATGCGGACGTGCATTGTCCTGTTGGAACAGCAAGTTCCCTTGCCGGTCTAGGAATGGTAGAACGATGGGTTCGATGACAGTTTGGATGTACCGTGCACTATTCAGTGTCCCCTCGACGATCACCAGTGGTGTACGGCCAGTGTAGGAGATCGCTCACCACACCATGATGCCGGGTGTTGGCCCTGTGTGCCTCGGTCGTATGCAGTCCTGATTGTGGCGCTCACCTGCACGGCGCCAAACACGCATACGACCATCATTGGCACCAAGGCAGAAGCGACTCTCATCGCTGAAGACGACACGTCTCCATTCGTCCCTCCATTCACGCCTGTCGCGACACCACTGGAGGCGGGCTGCACGATGTTGGGGCGTGAGCGGAAGACGGCCTAACGGTGTGCGGGACCGTCGCCCAGCTTCATGGAGACGGTTGCGAATGGTCCTCGCCGATACCCCAGGAGCAACAGTGTCCCTAATTTGCTGGGAAGTGGCGGTGCGGTCCCCTACGGCACTGCGTAGGATCCTACGGTCTTGGCGTGCATCCGTGCGTCGCTGCGGTCCGGTCCCAGGTCGACGGGCACGTGCACCTTCCGCCGACCACTGGCGACAACATCGATGTACTGTGGAGACCTCACGCCCCACGTGTTGAGCAATTCGGCGGTACGTCCACCCGGCCTCCCGCATGCCCACTGTATGCCCTCGCTCAAAGTCCGTCAACTGCACATACGGTTCACGTCCACGCTGTCGCGGCATGCTACCAGTGTTAAAGACTGCGATGGAGCTCCGTATGCCACGGCAAACTGGCTGACACTGACGGCGGCGGTGCACAAATGCTGCGCAGCTAGCGCCATTCGACGGCCAACACCGCGGTTCCTGGTGTGTCCGCTGTGCCGTGCGTGTGATCATTGCTTGTACAGCCCTCTCGCAGTGTCCGGAGCAAGTATGGTGGGTCTGACACACCGGTGTCAATGTGTTCTTTTTTCCATTTCCAGGAGTGTATATGGAAAGTCCGGTTGAGGAACAGAGCAGACGCTTCATTGCGAATATCCACCAAACCGAGGCCCCCGTTTCTGACATCCATTATAACAGTAGTCGCACCAACCCTGAATATGTCTCCTCGCCATAAATAATTGGCAACAGTGGACATGATCCCTTTCGCTACTAGTTTAGGGATTGGAAATGCCTGCGCAGTGAAATACGCTTTAGACAAAACGAAGGAGTTGATGAATCTGGCTTTTTGCACCAGGTCCATAGTTCGATGGATGTTCTCCATTACAGCACCATGAACTTTCCTCCTAGTTTCCGTCCAGTTAAAAGCAGCCATCCTCATCGGACATGCCATTAAGGTTATTCCCAAAGTTTTATGTTTGTTGTCTTGTTTTGCCCATGCCAGTCGGAGGTGATCTAGGCCCCGTAGATTCAATATTTTACTTTTGTTTTCATTTGTTGTCGCTCCCGACGCTAGACAATACCTTTGGATTTCTCTTTCCAGTGTAACTGTCTCCTCCTTATTCCTTATTACAACGCCCACGTCATCAGCATAATCTCGTATGACAGTTTCATCATCACTCAATGTTATGCCTGTTAACCTTGCGAGGACAGTGCGGAGGAAGGACTCTAAAGATACGGAAAATAAAAACATAGATAAGGGACTGCCCTGTGGACCCCTCGTCTTATCTGTATAGGTTTAAATGTTTGGCCATTGATTGCTATTTTCGCGTTTATACCTGTTGCAATATTTCTTAGCATGTTGACAATCTGCGGGTGGAAAGCCATTCTTGACAGCGTCGCAAAGAGGTATCTATGACTAACGCGGTCAAAAGCTTTGTTGAAATCTATAAAGATTAAAGCACATTTTATTCTTGTCACTGAGGTAATTGCAATGACGTCTCTGTATGCAGACAGACTTTCGAATATCGTTCTGGTCGGAGAACAAGATTGATAATGACTCAATACTTTGTTAGAAAAAGCAGAGAGTCGTTTCTTGATAATACGCGAAATTATTTTGTAATCAGAATTTAGTAGCGAAAGAGGCCGAAAATGTTTAAGTTGGTTTTTTGGCTGTTTAAATGGCTCTGAGCACTATGGGACTTAACATCTATGGTCATCAGTCCCCTAGAGCTTAGAACTACTTAAACCTAACTAACCTAAGGACAGCACACAACACCCAGTCATCACGAAGCAGAGAAAATCCCTGACCCCGCCGGGAATTGAACCCGGGAATAAGTTGGTTTTGCCTTTACTCTTAGGAATCAGTACTATTTTACTTTCCTTAAACTCTGCAGGGGCCGTTTTTCCGTTCAGGACCACATTCGCCATGGAAGTGATCTTGTCCCCAATTATAGACCAGTAGCGGGCATAAAACTCCACAGGGAGGCCATTAAGTCCCGGAGATTTTTTGAGAGGTGAGTTACGCACTGCCGCATGCACTTCATCTTTAGTAATAGGTGACAGGATGTCAGCGTTGTCTGTTCCCGACAATTGTGGACCTAAAATAGTGAGAAAGTCCTCGAGAGCTGCATCTTCCACTGTGGCAGGGGCATATAAGGTTTCATAGTACCTGTGGAATTTCTCCAGTATTTCTTTCTGGCATGTGAGCCTCGTACCAGTATGCGTCTGGACTTCATCAATAAAAGTTTTTAGCATGCCGCACCAAGTGATACAGAGAAGCTGTTTCAGCTGCTACAACTGATGTGGCTTTCGATTTAATTTTTGGTTCCTCCATCTGTTGCCGTTTAATGCTCAATAACTTGGCTTTTATTTTTTTGATATCATTCAGACGAATTACGTCATCATCGGCCTGTTGATATAAGTATCTTAAAACTTTATAATAAAACTCCATGGTATTCCTCAACTCCCTGTGCCTCGCTGCACTAAACTGCATGACAACTTTCCGCAGCCTTGGTTTACTCCTCCTAGTCCACCAGTCAATGACTGTTGGGTGCTTGTCTACAGTGCGGTGGCACATAGTACACGCTACTCTTATTTCCTGTTCCAGTTCCTCGTCAGTTAAAACAGAGATATTTAAATTCGATTGGCCTCTGAATCGGCGGGTTGGCTGTACACTTAAATTAAAGCAAGTTAAAAGTGTACTGTCATCGCTAAAATACACGGGAATAGTTTCAACGTTTAATAAATAATTTTGCAAATCTGGTGACACGTCAATTCTATCTAGTCTGCTGCGGGAGTGGCTGGTTATATGCGTGAACCCGACTGACGTCGGGTGCTGAAGTTCCCACACATCCTTAAGGTGTAGATCACTTACTAACTTTTTTAACTGTGGCTAGTAGTTGAAACTGGGTTGTTGATCTTTCTGGTTTAAAACACAGTTAAAATCTCCACCTAGTATAAGAGAACACGGATTTTTCCTCAATAAATAAATCAGTTCATCTTGAAAAAACTTCGCACGATCCAATTTGTGGGAATGTCCTGATGGAGCGTAAAGGTTAATCACTGTCACATCGAAAATTTTTATGCCTATGGCTCTTCCTGATACTAGTCGTTCGATTTCAGTCACCGGAATGCCCACCCTTATAAGAATGGCTGTACCGATATTGGCTCCCGTAGAAATATTTACAATTTCTAAAAAGCCAGGTATCCGAAATTCCGTTGTCGCAACTTCTTGTAGCAACGCGATATCTGTCGCAGACTGGTACAAGAATTCTTTTAGTGCTGCCAATTTCAAGGGTGACTGTATTTTATTAATGTTAAAAGTAGTAATGCTATAAGCTTGCATCACAGACATGCCAGAAGAAGCTATTTTGGATGAGGATCAAATGGTTCAAATGGCTCTGAGCACTATGGGACTCAACATCTTAGGTCATAAGTCCCCCAGAACTTAGAACTACTTAAACCTAACTAACCTAAGGACATCACACACACCCATGCCCGAGGCAGGATTCGAAACTGCGACCGTAGCAGTCCCGCGGTTCCGGACTGCAGCGCCAGAACCGCACGGCCACCGCGGCCGGCGGATGAGGATCGGTATAATTATAGCAGCAACGTGCTTCTCTACAAGTCACGATCTTTACAAGCTGTGTGCCCATTACATGTACTAACTTCCTAGAAAATTTTCACTGCTTTTAAACAAAGAACTTGAGAAGAAAAGTATCCTGAAATCCTGCATTACTATAAGTCACTGTGGCCCTCTTCTTGCTCCTCTTCAGTATTGCCCCTGATGACTTCATATTTAATATTCTTTTTCTTGATGTCTTTCTTCTCTGGTGTGGCTTTCGCTTGATGACGCGTGACAGCAAGACCCGGTTTGGGTCGTAGCCGCCGGCGGTGGCCGTCTGGCGCAACGGCGGTGGCTTGCGAGTCGTCAATATTTGGTTCCGGCGTGGTGTCTGTTGTGTTGTCTTGCTGGCGAGGCGGTGATGCTTGTTTATTTCCTCCTTCGGCGCAGCGTTGCGCTTCGGAGTCAGCAGGTTGTTTATTTGGTACTTCCTCGTACTGTTCGCACTGTATGGGCTGTGCACTTGATGCGGTTATTGCAGCTGTGACCTCAGGCTCAGGGTCAAATTTCCGTGAAAGGTCACTACCAGCTGTGTCACCATCTGTTCGTGGCGGTATATGTCCTTGTGCGGAAGTGGGAGCAACATCGACCTGCATTTCATCTCCTTTTTTCACTTCCAACAGATCTTCAGGACTAGGCTTCGGCTTCCTGGCAACGGGTATTTCACAGGAAGAGTCCTCATCAACATTTTTCTCAGTGTCCTCTAGTGGGAATCTCGCTGTCACGGGACGGAATTTCAGCAGTTAATGCAGGTTTTAAAGACGGAAAGTCATTAACATTAAGTGCAACATTTTCAGAGGTAGTAACAGGATCCACGACAGCCGCTGGCTCTGTTGTATTACTGGCTGCAACAAATCGTTGAGTGTTAATTTCCGGCGTTGCGTAAGGTTATTTGTTAGCACAAAAACTCGGCGAGGGCAGTGCTGACGGAGGTGACCAGACTCGTTACATACATGACATGTAGGGGTTTGCCCTGAGTACATAACATACGCCTTGTGCCCGTCAACAAAGATGTGGGAGGGAATATTCGCCTTCACTTCCCTCTCCACGGAGCGAATGCCGTTAAAGCACTGCAGCTTGAAATGCGAAGCCCACCTTTCGTTGACTATTTGCCTGACAACCTATAATATAATAAAATAATGGAATAGATGATAATAAAATGCGTGGCTTTTTAACATGTATTGAATTAATGAGATTAATTTTTCGGCATGAATGACAAGCACAATAAGCTGACCTATGCCTGGAAATAAGTTCGTATTAGTACATATTATTTTGCAGGGCGAAGTAGTTTCTATCTCCGCTGTAGATTTGTGCTTACCATTCTTTATAATGCTACGTTTGGTCGCCGTGTTCACCTTTGAAGTCTTGACCGTGTTCCCATTAAGCTTATCGGATCTTCGTAATTTTCCGAAGTACACAGGTGGGCTTCAGTTCCTGTAATTATTGTACTATTTGAAATAACAACTCACACGACCTTTCTGTTAATAAAACAATACTGTATTTTTCTAAACGGTGCACATATGAAATACATACTCCTCACTTATTCATAGCGACCCCAAAATGGCGGTCTACAATTACTCGCTAAAAATGGCGTCCTTCTCCCTCGTTCACTAGCTGAGCGCGAATCCTTCCTTCCTCCTACTGGTACCAGAAAAAATCCTCTGTTTTTAACAACTGAAAGTCAAAAAATACATGACGGTAGGCATAGGCTCTATGATGGGCTACCGCTTCATCTTGCCTCTTTGCCTTTAAAGAAGACGAAAATATAAAGGAAATGCTAAAGGTTTATCACAAATGCCCCCCTACTGTATACTGTCGGAAATAAGTCTCTTTATTTAGAGAGACAGTATACAGTAGCCTTATTAACCTTGGGGCTCATAGTTCAGTCACTTGGTGCACGTCAATGGAGTTTTAATACCCTTATGCTACTACAAGTAAATCTACAAAGTTCATTTTCTCGGCCATTACAAATTCATACATATAAATACATTCACATACACTTATATCACGTAATTACATTCACATGTATTCATATTACATATCGCACGTCCATGGCGTGCTAACGTCGTAGTCTCTTATTTCTCCTTACATTTGTTAAGCAGTATTATCAGGAGGAAAATGTTACATTTCTTAAATTGTCCTTTCACTATATTTTAATAATTGTTTTTCTCCTTGGTGTTTGGTTCATTAGCCATTCTGAGAAGCTGTCCTTTCGGCACACGTTAGCTCATTGTTCGCTGCACTTATGGCCAGCAGCAGCTCATTGTTTAACGCGCCCGACTCAGTGACGCAAGCGCCACGTGAGCAGCAGCACTGCCCGCGCCCACACTGTAATGTTCCAGGCTCATGAAGTCGGTGTTGTATATGCCCTCCAGTCCGGAGACTGGATACGACAGATTCAGCTCCAACGCTCAACCCGAAGAACACCAGTACCTCATCTCGCGCCTGGGCGAGGTTTTCGGCCAGTGACATTGAAGGTAAGAGCCGCACTGCAGGATACGGCATTATCTTCCGTCGTGCATTATAGTTCAGCGGTTCTCACACCTCAACTCGTGGTTATACGGATTTCCTCTGATATCTCCGTCGCACACGCATCACACTCTCTGTATTCACTTTGCTAGACTGTAGCGTTTACTCATATTACGGCTGAGCCGTTATTTTCAATATTATTAGGCCTTAATATTTTTGTATCTCTTCACACGTGCGAGTATTTTACTCGATCGTCGCGTTGCACTTCACATACATACATAAGTTGTTCTTCTTCAAGTATAAAATCTCACATAAAATTGATAATAGTGCATACATAGACACAAACATTGACAATAATGGAGTTGACACATAAATTTACAATTCACATTCACATTTCATATACGGACTCCATGACATGCACCCTCTTACACACTAATATGTAAATCAGGAGGTATCTTTCATTTATTCTGAATATTGGCATTTTCTATTCTTGTCTTGCAGGACCGACCTCCTGTGCGTTTTTACGTCCACAACTACACATAGAAAAGAAGAAAAGAGTACATACATACATTTTACATAGACATCGACATTAACAATAATATAGTTGGCAAATAAATGTCCAATTCACATTTCGTACATGGACTCTGTTTAGCAGCATCTGACACAGCAATAAGTAAATCAGAAGGAATCTTGCAATTGTTCTGAATGTTTGCTCTTTCTTGATATTGTCTTGCAGGACCGACCTCCTGCGCGTTTTTACATCCACAACTACAATACAAAATACTACATACATATTTTCATAGACATCGACATCACATTCACATTTCCTATATGGGTTCCATGTTAGGCATCATCCATCTTACACACTAATAAGTAAATTAGAAGGAATCTCTCATTTGTTGTGAATTTTTGATTTTCTCTTGACTTGCAGGCCTAACCTCCTGCGCGTTTTTACCATCACAAATACACACAGAAAATACGTTCCAGCACTACTCACTACATGGAAAACAGGATCGCTAAGGTCTGCTTCAGAGATCAAGCTACTTCTAGGATTGCTATTTGTAGTGCGTCGTTAGTGTACTTATTCTATCCTTGGCATTTGATAAATCTTCATAGTATGTATAATATTTACAAGTGCTCGTTTGTGAGCGAGTGTGGGGGATGTTTTATCCCTTGACAATCCTGACTTCATCACTGCTTGTTAATCGTCGTAATATTCCACATTCGTGAACACATATTTCAAGCCTTATTGATTCGACGACATGTACATGTTTACCTTTGTGACGTGTGACCGATAATTTTACCGTATTTTTGTCATGTGTAGCTCCACTCATAATTCATTATCGCTAAATAAGAACGCGCATGTGCTAAAATAATGCTTTCGCTCCTGCGTGCTTCAAGAACTCAGTGTAGAAAATATTGTTTCACTGCATTTTGTGTTCATTCCTCATACGAATGGTATATCATATTTTCATTTATAGTAACCTTATAGTTTCTCGAGCTGTAACAGTTAGTCGCTAAGGAAATATTTTTCATACTAGGTTGTTTTACATTCTGATGTCTGTGTAGCAATCACTGTCCTGTGGTGTGTTTTAAATGTTATCATGTACCATTGCTATTATCGACTTCACTGTTTCTTCTATACTCCTCACTGCTTCTTCGTGATGTTCGTTTTCATAATTACTTACCGTACATGCATCATCTTACTTTGTTTTCCACACTCATACAACCATTCATTCTAAGACTTAAAACTATATAGTGTATTCTTTCTTACGTCAGCTTCGTGGCCCTTTCCTAGGTACCCTTGTAATATTTATCTTCATATTCATCGCCGTATACGCATATAATTATTCATTAAAATGTTCCACGTAAATCGCCATTTATACTCGTGTACTACCAACAGGGCTCTCACACTAGAACCAACGCCCTATTTATTTCTTCCCACAAATATAAATATACTCGTATTACTCTAATACACTTTCATTCTCTTCCTAGATTCACTCCATGCACGGTACGTCACCACAAACATAGATTAACTAATTAATACATTCAATCGAATCTAATAAAACCTTTCACTCTCTCTACTTCAAAATATTATCCAGCAGTGAAATTTCATTTATTTCTCCATATCGCTTTTGTAAACATACAGTACTTACCTCAGTTCTTTTGTTTTAAGTTCATGTAATTACGTTGTGTGCGTATTGGTTGGTTTTTGTATTTACTTAGCTTATCTCCCGCGTGTTGTTCAATTCATGTTTACAGCTTTATTTTGCTGCTTATACTATAAGGTATCGTGTAATTAATAGCAACTAACATAGGTGAGTTCTGTAATAACAAATTTGTGGATATGTATTACTTATAATGTTGTCTGTAGAGAAGTGTGGTTCTATAAGTGCACAGCTGCTCCTCTCGCTAAATCTTGTACGATATATAATTTTATAGTTTACGTCTCAGTCACACGCATTTTTCTATGTTTATATCTCATTCTACCTTTCACATCGTCGCTCACTTATGTGTTGTATGTAAGTCGCTTAGTTCTTAAGTTATGTGCTAATCGCGTTCTTTCAAGTGTACATGTTGTTACTTCCATTTTCAACTTGTCTTAGTCCTGTTGTATATAGTCGGATAGGTCATTTCCTGTATATATTCTCTTCTACTTCGAATACTTATACTTATTTCTAGCTATGTACATTCAATAGAATATGTTGAGTTCACAAATTTAGCGTATTCTACTCCCCTTATAGCTTACTTGCGTCAATGCGCTCATTTTCTTAAAGCTGCATATGCTTAAACTAATGATTTACTCTTAACATTAATGCTCTTTACAGTATAGTCACCGACTTAGGAATAAATGTCTCTGTTCGTTTAGTTTGTGTTGCTCATCTACGTCAGAGTAACTAGCTGATAGGTACTCTATTTCCTATTGCTCCTATTTTGTCCAGCTGGTTGGGCGGTGTGGATGCCGATTCGCTTAAATTCTAGAATGGTTTCCGTCGCGGTGCGCAGTGTGTCTTTGCGCATCGTACAGGGGACACTGAACTCAACCTTGCTTTTTGCCTACTTGGCCCCTACGATCAGCTGTTAAGCCGCTTCGTATATAATTGTTGAAGTACGCTCTGCTTTAAGCGCGGCAGCACGGCTCAGTATACCTCATCGCTCATGCCTCTCGCTTAAAGCTCGCGCGCTGTGAATTAAGTCTTAAGAAAGTACAATATCAAAATACAAGAAAAGTTTATTTTCACTAGGCTGCATCTCACTCTCTGCATGTTAGATAGTAAAAGAAAATTGAACATTCCTTATTGATTAAGCAGGATAGTAGAAGAGGAAGAGGGCACCGGAAGTATAAATATTGTACCCCCTAGCTGGAGAGGAACCGAGCGCCATTCGGTTTATTCGTCAAAGAGCGACAAACCTCCTACCTTCTTGCGTTTTACTGATGCAACAGATAAGGACAGAATGAGATTTGAATTTTCATTTAATAAATTTCCGCAAATCTTTATGTGGATACATGCCTTTTATTTTACCATTTTTTATATTTCCTATCAAGTAGCACCCCGGATGTGGCTTGTCAACAATGATATACGGACCAACATATAACAATTGCCATTTTCTATTCAATGCCTTTAATTTCGATGATTTCGGATGCGTTCTTAGTAGTACCTCCTGTCCAATCTGGAATTCTGTTACGTTTTTCAATTTCCTGTCGTAAATTCCTTTCCTTATTTGAGCTTGCTCTTCCAATGTTATTAGCGCTCGCCGTACTTTCTCATCTAAGACTACGTCTTTGTGCCGCAATTTAGGTATCGGTTTTGCCCGTTCATCTAGCTCCACCTTTTCAAACATTAGTTCGGCCGGTGTGTGTCCTGTGGATGTGTGTGGTAGGTGATTTACTATGTGCTGAAACGGACCCAGGTATTCTATCCATTTCCTTTGGTTCTGTGGTATATATCTGCGGATAAACCTATTAAATTCACGGAAACACCGTTCGACGGGACTTGCTTCCGGGTGGAACTTGGATACTAAAATATGACGTATGTTTTGTGATTTTAAAAATGATTTCCATTGGTCACATGTAAAATTTGAGGCGTTATCAGTTAGGACTGCTTGTGGTTTCCCGATGCGTGGTATGTAGTCTTCCAGAATTCGCCTTATAATTGGCCCTGACCTAACTGTTTTGACTGCGTACAGCTGGAGATACTTACTAAAAACATCATATGGGGCTACGATGTATTTAACTCCGCCGCGGGCTTGGGGATAAGGTCCTGCGGCGTCAATAGATACAAGATCTCTTGGTTGCTTTGGTATGATTGGGTTTAGTACGTTAAGACATGTCTTATTCTGATGTTTGACCTTTTGACACACCGCACAGCGTGTGATTACTTGCTCTATACGTCGCCTCATATTAGGGAAATAACAATACGTAGAAATTTTGGCGGCACACTTTAGCACTCCATAGTGCCCCCATGTGCGGTGCGTGTGTTGAATTAAGTTTTCCACGTATTCCTTAGGTATGCACACACACCACTTATCCATTCGTCGATCTCTTCTGTGAAAGAGGACGCCATTATGTACAATGTAATACTGCTCTAAACGTTCGTGTGTTCTAGCCTGCAATTTTTTCCTTACCTTGCTCCATCTCGGGTCTTCTTCCTGTAAACGTTGCATGTTTTTGCACATTTTAATGTAATATGGTTTAAAAGTTCCATCATTTATTAAAAGGACCTTGAAGTCTGATGTTTGTTCCTCTAACTCGTGGAAATCGGTAAGACCTTGAGGTAACCGTGATAGTGCATCTGCCAAAACATTCTGTTCCCCTTTTATGTACACTATCTCAAAATCAAACTCTTGGACATACATGCACCACCTCGCTATTCTCTTATGTAACAACTTGCACGTCAGAAGAAAGGACAAGGCTTGATCATCACAGTAAACTTTGGTATGTTTTCCCCAAAGGTAATATTGAAATTTACGAAACGCCCAAACTACTGCTAACGCTTCTAGCTCAGTTACGGAATAAGATCTTTCACATACTGTGAGGGTTCCACTGGCAAAACTGTTTACATTGACTTCTTCCTTACCATCCTTTGTTATTATTTGAAACAGGCACGCACCGAGCCCCTGATAACTAGCATCGGTGCTTAAACAAAAATCCAATTCCATATTTGGGTGTTTCAGGATAGGCGCGTTAATCAGCGCCTGCTTAATCTGCTGAAAATCATTTTCACATTCTTTAGTCCACAACCAACTGTGGTTTTTACGCAGTAAGTTTAATAGTGAACTACTGTTCAACAATTGTTGTGGCAGGAACTTCCTGAAAAACGAGGCCATTCCTAGAAAACCTTTTAATTGTTTCTTAGTATAGGGTGTTGGGAAATTCCGTATCGCATCTAGTTTACTGGGGTCAGGTAGAATTCCTACTGGTGAAATAATATGCCCTAAGAATTTTAGTTTTTTCCTTTCCGAATTCAGACTTTTTAAAGTTAACTGTGACATTGTATTCATCAAATTTTTGAAAAATCCTTTTCAAAATACTTACATGTTCATCCCATGTTTGAGTTGCAATTAATAGATCATCAACGTAGAGTGTAACCTGGCTAAGCAGTTCGGGTCCAAGTACCCTGTCTAATGCTTCAATAAATCCACCAGCGCTCACATTTAATCCGAAAGGCATCACCCTAAATTGGTAGCTCCTCCCGGCATTTATGAAAGCTGTATACTTTCTACTCTCTTCATGTAATAAAATTTACCAGTACGAAGCTTTCAAATCAAGAGATGTTAAATACTTAACGCCGTGAAACTTTAATAGCTGCTCTTCTAGATTCTCTGGCCTTGTTCTTATAGGAACGATGATTCTGTTCATTTCCCTCGCGTCTAACACCAACCGCACCGTTCCGTCAGTTTTACCAACTGCGAGAATCGGACTGCAGTAAGGTGAGTGCGATGTTTCAATAACCCTCCACCTAATCATACGCTCTATTTCTTTTCTTACTGCCTCTTTCTTTGACCAAGGGGTGCCATATGACGTTCTACAATATGTTTCATGCGGGTATACTTCCATTTTATACTCATATCCCTTAATAACACTAGGTTGTTTACGAAAAATGTTATGATATTTGAAGACTAATTTTGTCAGTTCACTTCGCTGTTCATTGTTAAGACAAGTGGATTTATTTATTTTACTGTCTACTATTTGCTCATCGAGGATCTCCCTACCAGAGTCATCAAGTTCCATTTCCTTTGCCATTAAGGATTGAGGGTAGACAAATTTAACATTAATGTCTGGTATCGGCCTAACCTGATTTGTCATTGTAGTTCTTATTAAGTCCATAGTCAGTGTGCGCTCCCCTACATGAAATTGGCATTCCCCGCTGCCGATATCTATTTTTATCCCATATCTTCTGAACACCTCCATACCAAGTATACAGTTCACTATAAGTTTGTCTACCAACAAGAAAGTACACTGCAAAATTACACCACATATGCTAATGGGTATGCTGGCCTGTAATTTTATAACTTTAGATTTACTTCCCATCGCCGTTACGATCTTACAGTTCTCTACAGGTAGTGTGGGAACATTTACTTCCCTCGCTATCTCTTTGAACAAGCTAGTAGACATTAGGCTTGTCGACGCGTCAGTATCCAAAACAACTAGTACATCTATGTTTCCCACCTTTACCTTTATTGTTGCTTGAATAATTTCACTTACCTTGCGTGTTGTTTCTTTCTCTTCGATAAACAAGTCTTCTTTCATTTCTGCGTCCTTATCATACCTTAAAAATAGATTCCGGATATGCTGTATGTGTAGGTTTGTTTCAGTGTCTGCTTCCTCCTTTCCGTTCCTGTTCGCTATAGTGTTTAAGTCGCTCATATTAGTACCTCTCGTCTTAACCTCTCCTGGATAGCTGTTGACCAGTATTTATCTAAAAATGCATTCTCAAACTGCTCATATGTCTCGCAAAGTTCTGACATCTCCGTAGCCCACAAAAGGGCATCACCCTCGGTGTGTCCTACTACATATTTAATCTTTTGAGCTTCTGTCCAAGTCCTGGGCAGTACATTTCTAAAGGCTCGGACAAACACTACTGGGTGCGTTCGCTTTTTCTCATTTGAGAATACGGGAAACTGTCGATGTTTTATTAAGCTCTCATCCATTAACAACGCTGTCCAGCACGACGGAACAGCATTTCCCTGCGGTGATGGTATATTTGTTTCAGCAAAGTTTTGCCCGCTGCTCGCGTCGCGCGTCGACATGCGGTCGCGCGGCTTGGGTTGGGCATTGTTGTCCGCGCCAGTGATTTCTCCCACTGGCGGATGGCTGTTTATCGCTCCGCTTACCGCCCCAGGCGATGATATTACCGTACTTTGTTTGTTAACTATTTCGTCTCTTAACCGTTGTTCTAACTGCCTGATATCATGTTCTACGCGTTTTAAGATTTCTTCTTCCTTGTCCCCCATTACTTCCTTTACCGCTTCCACATAGGTACGCTGTTCACGTACGAATTTTTCTGCGAACGTTGTATTGTCGTCCTTTGCATTGCTCTTTACCGATTCATAAAGGTGCACAATGTCTGAGTTGATCCTCTTGTGTTCTAACTTGAGTAATCCTACCTCCAATGTGATTTTTTCTACATTTTCTGGCAAGTCGTTACAGAAAGAATGTAGTTTCGCTACTTCTGATTGTACATTGTCTAAGTTGACCTGCGTATTCTTTTACATTGCCTGTAAATTCTCTTGGGTTTCTCTAATTCCGGATAGCTCCTGTCGATACGTGTGTGTTAGTGTTTCAAATTTTTCGCCCATTATGCCTTTTAATTTCTCACCCATATCGTGAACCGAAATTTGTACTTGTTCATTAATTTTACTATCCACCTCCGTGGAGATTTGTGAAATCTGCTGTGTGAACTTCGTGTCCAGACTATTGAGTTCTGTGCGCAAATTTTTTACGTCGTCTGAAATGTGTGTCATGTTTGTATTAACCTTCTCGATCTCGGACTTTACTGTGGTCATGTCTGCTTGTATCGTTTGTAAACTTGACATTTTAGTCTGTAAGCCCGACATTTTTGAATTTATGTCTGCTTTCATTGCATTCATGCTTGTTTGTATGGATTCTGTTAAGGCTCGAAATAAGGCTTGCATATCTTCCATATTCACTTCCGGCCTACGCCTGTCAGTATCTGTGTCCGTACTACGCGTACTGCTCTCATTTAAAATAGTCTCTTGCCTCGAGGTGCCATTAGTTACGTCTACTGTAATTAACGTATTGCTTGTAATTAAATGTTCTGTATTCACGGGCATCGAATGCAACAATGGCATGTCGCGCCCAGCATCCAAATAATCACCGCTAAACGGTTCCAAACCACTCATTGTTGCATTTTGCAAATGAACATCCACTACATTGGCATTATGATTTTCGAATGACATTTCCTTATTGTTTTGACCCTCCATTATAGAAATCCTTATACCACTGCAGTTATCAAAATAAAAATTTTCTTTTTTAAGATTTTACTTCCGCGCTACTTCTAACGCGAAAAAATGCATATACAGTTGTATGTAATTGTAGTCTCAACTGTTCTTCAATCAATATATTTTCCGTACTAATAAAGAAATGTCATTATCTCCACTTGACTACAATAGCGTTAATATCTGAAGCTTTAGGTTCTGGAATTTAGGAAATAGGTAGATGGATTTTCTAATAGGTCTACTGGGAACGCATTCTCTATATGCATTGCGCGGTCCTATCTGATGTCTTGTAAATGGTACTTCCTCTATTGTGCTTTGTTGTGTGCTCTTGGTATTGTCGCCTTTTTCCTTCTAATTTATTTATTATTTCCTTTTGATAATATTTCTTCAGTATCACATCCCCGTCTCCGTCACATCATCAGCGTACATGGAACATAAAGAAATTGTTAACATAGATGTATATTCATTTTCCTAACAATACTAGTACTCACAGTTTTGCCCACTGCGTATCGTGCCTGTCACGTGTCGCCACTTTATAATATAATAAAATAATGGAATAGATGATAATAAAATGCGTGGCTTTTTAACATGTATTGAATTAATGAGATTAATTTTTCGGCATGAATGACAAGCACAATAAGCTGACCTATGCCTGGAAATAAGTTCGTATTAGTACATATTATTTTGCAGGGCGAAGTAGTTTCTTTCTCCGCTGTAGATTTGTGCTTACCATTCTTTATAATGCTACGTTTGGTCGCCGTGTTCACCTTTGAAGTCTTGACCGTGTTCCCATTAAGCTTATCGGATCTTCGTAATTTTCCAAAGTACACAGGTGGGCTTCAGTTCTTGTAATTATTGTACTATTTGAAATAACAACTCACACGACCTTTCTGTTAATAAAACTATACTGTATTTTTCTGAACGGTGCACATATGAAATACATACTCCTCACTTATTCATAGCGACCCCAAAATGGCGGTCTACAATTACTCGCTAAAAATGGCGTGCTTCTCCCTCGTTCACTAGCTGAGCGCTAATCCTTCCTTCCTCCTACTGGTACCAGAAAAAATCCTCTGTTTTTAACAACTGAAAGTCAAAAAATACATGACGGTAGGCATAGGTTCTATGATGGGCTACCGCTTCATCTTGCCTCTTTGCCTTTAAAGAAGACGAAAACATAAAGGAAATGCTAAAGGTTTATCACAAACCCCATACTTTGAAAGGACATCTTTAATTTTAGAGTTGTCTACTTCTATGGGAATATTCAAAACCCTAACATTCCTAATTATAGACTCGGAATTCAGGAGTTTCACAGTACTTTTAGTACCATCACGGTGTATAAATTCCGTTTCATAACCAAATTTTGCCAGAAAGCGGTCTAAACTCACGGAATCGTTAAACTTTACAAAAATGCAGTAATCATCAGAGTTTAGCTGCATGGTATGAACAGATTCAGAATGAAGGCCAATTACCTCGGTAATCCAGTCGTGTATTTCAAGTGCAGAGGGCTGTACTCGACGGGTGTACTAGTCGAAGGTGAAAATCACGGTGTTACTTCTCACGGAGTTTGCCATGATGTTATGCAGCGAAGAAATCTCGGACAACGCCGAAATCCCAATGCCACTACATAGAAAGACGACACGAACGAAGACCAAATACTAAACTGATAACGCTTAATTCACGTGCAAAACGCCGATAATCGATCACGAAACACGAAAACACTGGCGTAAGCACTGAACGTTCACGGAGCAAACTTGAGGAGCGTTCGACCGCTGCGACAGCTAAAGCCAGACTGACCTTTGCCTTTCACAGACAAGTGCTCTACCAACTGAGCTACCGAAGCACTACTCACGCCCGGTCCTCACAGCTTTACGTCTGCCAGTATCTCGTCTCCTACCTTCCAAACTTTACAAAAGCTCTCCTGCGAACCTTGCAGAACTATCACTCCTGAAAGATAGGATACGCGGAGACATGGCTTAGCCACAGCCTGGGGGATGTTTCCAGAATGAGATTTTCACTCTGCAGCGGAGTGTGCGCAGTTATGAAACTTCCTGGCTGAAGTAAAGCTGTGAGGACCGGGCGTGAGTCGTGCTTCGGTAGCTCAGATGGCAGAGCACTTGCCCGCGAAAGGCAAACGTCTCGAGTTCGAGTCTCGGTCGGTACACACAGTTTTAATCTGCCAGGAAGTTTCATATCAGCGCACACTCCACTGCAGAGTGAAAACATCATTCTGGAAACATCCACCAGGCAGTGGCTAAGCAATGTCTCCGCGTATCCTTTCTTTCAGGAGTGCTAGTTCTGCAAGGTTCGCAGGAGAGCTTCTGTAAAGTTTAGAAGGTAGGAGACGAATTGTTGTTGTGGTGTTCAGTCCTGAGACTGGTTAGATGCAGCTCTCCATATAACTCTATCCTGTGCAAGCTTCTTCATCTTCCAGTACCTACCGCAACCTACATCCTTCCGAATCTGCTTAGCCATTCATCTCTTGGTCTCCCTCTAGGATTTTTACCCTCCACGCTGCCCTCCAATACTAAATTGGTGATCCCTTGATGCCTCAGAACATGTCCTACCAACCGATCCCTTCTTCTAGTAAAGTTGTGCCACAAACTTCTCTTCTCCCCAGTCCTATTCAATACTTCCTCATTAGTTACGTGATCTACCCATCTAATCTTCAGCATTCTTCTGTAGCACCACATTTCAACAGCTTCTTTTGTCTCCTTGTCCAAACTATTTATCGTCCATGCTTCACTTCCATACATGGCTACACTCCACACAAATACTTTCAAAAATGACTTCCTGACACTTAAATCTATACTCGATGTTAACAAATTTCTCTTCTTCAGAAACGCTTTCCTTGCCATTGCCACTCAACATTTTATATCCTCTCTACTTCGACCGTCATCAGTTATTTTGCTCCCCAAATAGCAAAACTCCTTTACTACCTTAAGTGTCTCATTTCCTGATCTAATTCCCTCAGCATCACTCGACTTAATTCGACTACATTCCATTATCCTCGTTTTGCTTTTGTTGATGTTCATCTTATACCTTCCTTTCAAGACACTATCCATTCCGTTCAACTGCTCTTGCAAGTCCTTTGCTGTCTCTGACAGAATTACAATGTCATCGGCGAACCTCAAAGTTTTTATTGCTTCTGCATGGATTTTAATACCTACTCCAAATTTTTCTTTTGTTTCCTTCATTGCTTGCTCAATATACAGATTGAATAACATCTGGGAGAGGCTACAACCCTGTCTCCCTCCCTTCCCAACCACTGCATCTCTTTCATGTCCCTCGACTCTTATAACTGCCATCTGCTTTCAGTACAAATTGTAAATAGCCTTTCGCTCCCTGTATTTTACCCCAGCCACCTTCAGAATTTGAAAGAGAGTATTCCAGTCAACATAATCAAAAGCTTTCTCTAAGTCTACAAATGCTCGAAATGTAGGTTTGCCCTTCCTTAATCTTCTAAGATAAGTCGTAGGGTCAGTATTGCCTCACGTGTTCCAACATTTCTACGGAATCCAAACTGATTTTCCCCGAGGTCGGCTTCTACTAGTTTTTCCATTCGTCTGTAAAGAATTCGCGTTAGTATTTTGCAGCTGTGACTTATTAAACTGATAGTCCGGTAATTTTCACATCTGTCAACACCTGCTTTCTTTGGGATTGGAATTATTATATTCTTCTTGAAGTCTGAGGGTATTTCGCCTGTTTCATACATCTTGCTCACCAGATGGTAGAGTTTTGTCAGGACTGGCTCTCCCAAGGCCGTCAGTAGTTCTAATGGAATGTTGTCTACTCCGGGGGCCTTGTTTCACCTCAGGTCTTTCAGTGCTCTGTCAAACTCTTCACGCAGTATCATATCTCTCATTTCATCTTCATCTACATCGTCTTCCATTTTCATAATATTGTCCTCAAGTACATCGCCCTTGTATAGACCCTCTATATACTCCTTCCACCTTTTTGCTTTCCCTTCTTTGCTTAGAACTGGGTTTCCATCTGAGATCTTGATGTTCATACAAGTGGTTCTCTTATCTCCAAAGGTCTCTTTAATTTTGCTGTAGGCAGTATCTATCTTACCCCTAGTGGTACACGCTTCTACATCCTTACATTTGTCCTCTAGCCATCCCTGCTTAGCCATTTTGCACTTCCTGTCGATCTCATTATTGAGACGTTTGTATACCTTTTTGCCTGCTTCATTTACTGCATTTTTATATTTTCTCCTTTCATCAGTTAAATTCAATATTTCTTCTGTTACCCAAGGATTTCTTCTAGCCCTCGTCTTTTTACCTACTTGATCCTCTGCTGCCTTCACTACTTCATCCCTCAGAGTTACCCATTCGTCTTCTACTGTATTCCTTTTCCCCATTCCTGTCAATTGTTCCCTTATGCTCTCCCTGAAACTCTGTACAACCTCTGGTTTAGTCAGTTTATCCGGGTCCCATCTCCTTAAATTCCCGCCTTTTTGCAATTTCTTCAGTTTTAATCTACATTCCATAACCAATAGATTGTGGTCAGAGACCACATCTGCCCCTGGAAATGTCTTACAATTTAAAACCTGGTTCCTAAATCTCTGTCTTACCATTATATAATCTATCTGATACCGTTTAGTGTCTCCAGGGTACTTCCATGTATACAACCTTCTTTCATGATTCTTAAACCAAGTGTTAGCTATGATTAAGTTGTGCTCTGTGCAAAACTCTACCAGGCGACTTCCTCTTTCATTTCTTATCCCCAATTCATATTCACCTACTACGTTTCCTTCTCTCCCTTTTCCTACTACCGAATTCCAGTCACCCATGACTATTACATTTTTGTCACCCTTCACTATCTGAATAATTTCTTTTATTTCATCATACATTTCTTCAATTTCTTCGTTATCTGCAGAGCTAGTTGGCATATAAACTTGTACTGCTGTAGTAGGCGTGGGCTTCGTATCTATCTTTGCCACAATAATGCGTTCACTATGCTGTTTGTAGTAGCTTACCCGCACTCCTATTTTCCTATTCATTATTAAACCTACTCCTGCATTACCTCTATTTGATTTTGTGTTTATAACCCTGTAGTCACCTGACCAGAAGTCTTGTTCCTCCTGCCACCGAACTTCACTAATTCCCACTATATCTAACTTTAACCTATCCATTTCCCTTTTTAAATTTTCTAACCTACCTGCCCGATTAAGGGACCTGACATTCCACGCTCCGATCTGTAGAATGCCAGTTTTCTTTCTCCTGATAACGACATCCTCCTGAGTAGTCTCCGCCCGGAGATCCAAATGGGGGACTATTTTCCTCCGGAATATTTTACCCAAGAGGACGTCATCATCATTTAACCATACAGTAAGGCTGCATGCCCTCGGAAAAAATTACGGCCGTCGTTTCCCCTAGCTTTCAGCCGTTCGCAGTACCAGCACAGCAAGGCCGTTTTGGTTAGCGTTACAAGGCCAGATCAGTCAACCATCCAGACTGTTGCCCTTGCAACTACTGAAAAGGCTGTTGCCCCTCTTCAGGAACCACACGTTTGTGTGGCCTCTCAACAGATACCCCTCCGTTGTGGTTGCACCTACGGTACGGCTGTCTGTATCGCTGAGACACGCAAGCCTCCTCACCAACGGCAAGGTCCATAGGTCCATGGTTCATGAGGGGGGGGGGGGGGGGGGGGGAGAAACGAGATACTGGCAGAAGTAAAGCTGTGAACACCGGGCGTGAGTCGTGCTTTGGTATCTCAGATGGTAGAGCACTTGCCTGCGAAAGGCAAAGGTCCCGAGTTCGAGTCTCGGTCGGTGCACACAGTTTTAATCTGCCGGGAAGTTTCAACAACTCTCCTGCCTCCCTCTCATAACAGCTTAAAAGATTCTGCTTCGACGATGTGATAACTCACTCCCCGACTATACCATACCATAATTTTCAGTGCGATAGGGTTTGCAGCTGCGAAGAATTTTTTGAAAGATTTCGTGATGCCTTCAGCTACTGTTCTTTTTGATTCAAGTACGATAGTACAATTTTGGCCTCAGGAGATTTTTAAATATTTTACGGATTACTTTTATGCCATGTATGTCATTGCTTCCATGACCCCATGTTATGCTCATAGAATAAATCTGGTGTGCTTTACACCATCTTACGGGCACGCTACTTTCGAGCAGTGCTAGTGTTAGAAGAAATGCAGATAACAAAGTACTCCCTGTTGAAATTTACGTCCTGGCAATGATTTGCCGCTGAATACATCGTATTTTTACACAGAGCAGGGTCTTGGTCGTATGTTTGCCCCAAATTATTCGATGGCTCGAGAACCGCGTTTTGCAGAAAAGCAACCCATTCTGGTTCCTCCATTTCCTGTTTGTTACTGTGCTGACGACACAGCTGGTGTCAACCTACAAAGCGGCTGATCAACTGAAGATTTTCATTAAGGCGGATCCTGTATTATATCCTGTTGGTAACACCAAATTTGTCGGTTAAGGCATCCGGATAAATCACTCAGAAGGAGCAACATTACCTCAGCCTCAGAATCATTAAGATGAACTACCTTAAGTTTACCATCATGCGCAGTAACTACGTTTTCCGCCGCGACCGGAATCCACTGGCACAATTTGAAGTTATTTTTGGAGTTAAATTTTCAAGAAAATGTCCTACCCACATAATTCAAGACAAAACCAGTATGCTTAATCCAGTCGCAGCCCAAAAGACACATATCATCGCCAAACTTCTTGACAAAGGCGAGCTGAATGGGGCAAGAAAACCGTCGCACAGAAATACACACCTTACAGCTACCAGTCAGAAGCAAAACCTTCCTATTCGCAGTACGACATTCCTGAAGACCGGTTTTACGCTACCAAAATTACAACTGCTGCGATTGCAAATATACCAATAATAATCAAGTAATTAAAGGCCACTGCCTGAATAAATTAGGGCACACGCGAGTTCATGATTTACTGCAGCAGAAACAAGGGGTAAAAACAAATTTACAGAAGCTCTAATGAAGCTGTAGCATTTAACAGAAGATTTCAACGCTCACGCACACTTTTGGCGTCAGCTGGCCCGACGCTCCTGATGCGGCGCTGGACACAGACTCACCAACTGTCCAGGACCACCGCGAAGAAAACACCGCTTGGTCTCAACCAACGTGGCATCCCGACTATCCTGGCTCCCTGTCCAACGGACGGTTATTAAGAAATCCCCTCGCACCTCCCCACTTCGATCGGCAAAATGAATACAGTCAATCGCAAGCAATAATCCAATTCCGCAAAAGTCACCAGCTTATTACAAACCATCAAGCGCGATCGATCTCTGGGCTTAACCCCTTGCAGAACATAGTATTTTCGCTCGCCTCCTCCTTACTCACATCAACCTCCAAAGCCATAATTGCGTTACACCCCTTCTACATGTTTCTGCAAGGTTTCACTCTCTCGCTGAATGTGATAGTAGTGTACGTTGGTCAATTCATTTTTGATATGTGGGGGCATTTTATCCCTTACAATATTCTTCCACAAGCCCTGCAAGATTCCTTGAGTCTGTAATACTTACAGAAGATTAGAACTTGACTGCCATTTGGGCAGAGGATCTAGTAATTGCAGAATAACTGACGACTGTACGTTGCTGGAGGCTCTAACAATACCACCACTTGCAAAGTAAGTTAGAAATCAGATTATTAATTTTGCTCACGCAGCGTATGTTCACATTACGGGCAACAACAAAGTTATTGGCTGTGGATGGTATCGTCAGAATAGGAATAATGAAGTCACTGTAAAAACGTCACTAATTTTGGCACTTATCTTGAATGGATTCCCACATAGATTTCGTCGAAGTTGTTATGGCTCATCTTGTTGATTCTATGGTGATTCCACTTTCACTGCTAGAAGGTCCAGAACTGCATTTTAGCAATATTTGAAGACCTAACAAATGCGTTTTTCAGGAAATTCTTAATGATCAAAAAATCCCAGATCGGAGCAATGGTATGGTAGAAATAATTTTTGACTTGGTGTTCACGATCCACATTTTTATTAAACTTCTTGTAAATTCACATATACTTCTTCTTAATTGTCACATCACCAAGAAAACAGTTTTGTATCAATCTTCATATACTTAATTTCCACTTTAACCAAACACAAGACTTGACTGTTCTTTTACAAAGCGAAATAACAACTTCTGCAAAATGAAACAAAGACTGCTCTGTGCGCATTCGTGCCAAAACGGTTACAAGTAACTCAGAGATTACGACAGTCTCACAGAAATGAATACACACAAGAACCATATCACTGTAAACTATCGATACATCGGAGTACCTATACATTAATTAAAGTAAATGTGAATATTGTCACAAAAATATATCTGTTACTTCGCAGAAAAGTAGTACGATATTATTGGTATCGAGAACCGGGGTTGGAGTGCCGTAATGGTCACGTAAATAAAGAACCATTACAAGGCCCACATCTAGTTTTCAAGGAAGAGGACAGTAAGGCAAAGTTTACTACCTTCATTATAGAACCACTTAAACCTTTGTGTGCAACAGCTTCGAGGTTGAAATAAACTTGTTGTTTACGTTCTGACCATAGCCAGTGACGCGGTTCATGTTCTCGAACTGCCACTGATGTATTATCTCTAATGAACAATGCTTCCTGTTGTCTTCTTTAGCACAAAAACGGAACCGTTTGTAATTTCCAATGCAATTATATTTCCATGGTGATCACCTCCCATACCTAGTCATGGCGCTATATTTCTTTGTCATACATTAATCTACAAAAGAGTGCGGACAGCGGTAAAATATTACACCTCCATAAAACCCTGTCAGAAAATAAGCGTATGGAACTCATTGTATGAATGTAGAAAAAGTGTATGATGGATTAACGCGTGGAATTCTCGTACATCTCATCAGTATTGGTTATTGTTTCCCATTGCATTGTGAATCTCTATCCATAAGCGGATGCGCATTAATTATTTTCTTGTTAGAAGACCAGTAAACGACAGCCGTCTTTATCAGATGACCTTTCTCTACCACCACAGTTTAAATTTTCATACATTCATAATGCATTTCCGTTTGTCTCTCTTTCCCAACATACAAAGCCACCTACCCGTAGTCTTTCTCTGGCAGTTTCAGTGATCACAGCGGCACAGTAGCGTTTATTAAGAACTCACAAAAGGATCTACGAACTCTCGGTAGAAAGGTTAGTGCTTGCTGGGTCAAATGAGGTACAAAGATAATCGAGGTCTGTGAAACGTGATATTCTGAGCACAAAAAATGAAAGTATTTGTTGTTGTGCCTCTAATAAGTTCGCCGTGCGAAATGTATCTTTTTTTGAAGTTTTCGCCAACCGCGACCAGAAAGTAGGAACCAGCACAGCACCGACGTGCTACATAAGTAAGCCATTGGTCAGCAGTTTTGAAATTATGCCGAAACACTGCCCACATGTGAGGTTTCCGACACGGTCGCGGCTGAAGCCCATGGAACAGCTAACACCGCAACACAGTGCGACCGGGAACGAAGCCACTAGCTCAGCAGGGCTTCTTTCCCCAACCACCTCCTCCGCCCCTCTTCCTCTCTTTTCACAAGAAATCGCAGAAAAGTATTGACAGAAGTCATTCTGTTAACAGAGAGTTAATAACGCCCTCCCTTCCCCCTGACCACCCACCTCCCCTACCCATTGTATTTCCTACGACTCATGGCACAGTACTCCTTATCACCATCACAAAATCAAAACTCCATGATGATGGAAACATACTAGTTCTGTAGCTAATGCAAAAAGAATGGTTCAAATGGCTGTGAGCACTATGGGACTCCCCTAGAACTTAGAACTACTTAAACCTAACTAACCTAGGGACATCACACATCCATGGTCGAGGCAGGATACGAACCTGCGACCGCAACGGTCTCGCGGTTCCAGACTGTAGCGCCTAGAACCGCTCTGCCACTAAGGCCGGCTGTGGTTAATGCCTTTTTATCCCTCTAATCTCTCCAACCCATCAGAGGGTAGAACTAGAGATTAGACCAGGTTTATTACTGGGAAATTAAAAACTACTACTCATCCCCTCCCCTCCTTATTTCTAACGAACCATAGCAGAGTATTACAAGTCCAGACTGGTTGTCTCTTCACACTGCGCGCCACGTCTCTCTATATCCAACCAGCCACAGTAAAGCAATAGTGCCAAATTACGTTATTTCAGATGCACACATCAAGTCACGCCTCTTCCCCTCCGCATCTCCACCCAACCGTGACGATGGAAACACACCAGTTGTGTGATTTAAGCCCTCGCTCCCCCCCCCCCCCCCTCAAAAAAAATCCCTCTCATCCTACAAAGCAATCAGAGTAATGTATTTAAATGATGTGCTAGGGCTGTAGTAAAAACTATGCAGCCTACACTTTCACGTCAAAAATATTCGTTATTTACTTGAAAGTGAAAGATACACATTATTTCCAGCATAAAAATGGTGTCAAGTTACATAACTACAGACCAGAGTGATTGTGTGTTTTATAGTATACATCCTCTGTTTTCTGTAACCAATCTCATGGAAGTAATAACATTCCAAGATGATGGAAATAGATGAGTTTTGCGCTTTATGCCCCCCCACCCCCCTCCAATCTCCAGTAAATGCGAAACGGTAACATTAAACATATATTGGTAACCAGTAAAAATTATACAGTAAACACTGAATAGCGAACACTAAGTGGTAAACGTTAAACAGTGAATGCTAAATGCTAATCGTAAACACTAAATGCTAGATTTTATATGCCAAACAGCTAAAAAAAAAAAAAAACAGATAAATGGTAGACACTAGGTGGTAAATGTTACTTGCTAAACAATAAACGCTGAACAACTAACAGTAAACAATAAAGAGTAAACGCTAAAGGGTGAACGCTAAATGCTGACCATTAACGCTTACTGGTGAAAGCTAAGCAGTATTGCAATATGCACTTGTAAGTACAGATCTTACGAAATATACGATGCATTAAATGTTGCTTGAATTATTTTTGCGAAAGACGGTTTTGATTATGTACATGAGAATACCTCTCCAATAATATGAAAAAGTGATTTCAGGGTCAAAGCCATGCATTATTTATGTACAGAAATACCCTTATATCTGTATCTCTTATGTCAAAAATACGGTACATCTTTGTGTTGTCTCTTACGCAAAGCAATAATTTCTTGTCTTTCTCTCTCTCTTTCTCTCTCTCTCTCCCATGCACACACACACACACACACACACACACACACACACACACACACACACACACACACGCGCGCGCGCATCTCTATAAAAATTACCTAATTGTTTCATCATATATTTTCGAGCAATAAACAATAAATCGAAAAACGAAGAATTTTATTTTATTTAAACTTTCTCAGGTAACTACTGCAATTTATACTGTGGATCCTACAAGTCGGATCACTTTTTAGTATACTATGTGCAGGATCGTCGAGCAGTTTGTATATTTTGCTGTTATATTCTGTATTCCTTCGTCAGCAGGTAAGATGACGAGACTGGGTCTTCTCTCAATTCTCGTAGAGCATTTCTTTTTGCTGAGGTGATGTTAAAGTTGGACCTCTTAGACGAAGCTTGAGTCAAGATGCGGCATGTGTGACGCCAAATCTCTTCGGCAGCATCCTTAGGAAGTTGCGAAAAAGCCTGCTCTGTTCCACTAATCACATCTCGAGTGGGAATGGTCCCTGAATGGACTGAACGACAAGCTAATAATGTTGGTCAAATGACTAAATACGATCGACTCGAAGCCCGAACGCAAGAAGACTTACCAAGAAGACGTTCCGTGTTTCATCTCACAAAGAAGACTTTGGACGCCGCTGCACAATCGGTGGCAGAGAGGGGTCTGAAATTTGCACCTACACCAGAGACCATTCCCATCCAAGATGTGATTGGTGGACTAGAGCAGGCTGTTTCGAAACTTCCTAAGGATGCTGCTGAAGAGATTAGGCGTGACACATGCCGCATCTTGACTCAAGCTTCATCTGAGAGGTCCAACTTTAACATCACCTCAGCTGAAAGAAATGCCCTACGAGAATTGAGAGGAGACCCATACTCGTCATCTAACCTGCTGACAAAGGAAATGGTAGTGCTTCTCTCACACACAGAATATAACAGCAAGATATACAAACTACTCGACGATCCTGCATAAAGTAAATTAAAAAGTGATCCGATGAGTAAGATCCAGAGAAAGACTGTGGAACTCATCAGGAAGAGCTCGATTCCAGCGAAAGTCGCTAAGGGTTTGCGTCAACAGGTTGCAGTTCCTCCTACACTCTACGGCCTACCCAAGATCCATAAGAATGGGGTGCCTCTCCGTCCCACTGTAAGTAACATATGAGCACCTACTTATTTTGTTGCCGAATACCCGACATCACTATTGGGACCTCTCGTAGGCAAGTGCGACCATCACTTTCGAATCTTTGAAGATTTCATACGTCGCCTGAAAACTGTTAGATTGCAGTCATCGGATTTCTTATTAAGTTTCGATGTTGTGTCTTTATTTACAAAAGTGCCCTTGTACGACTCTTTGGAGCTCGTTAGCAACAAGTTTGAGGAGGATATAGTAGCATCATTTAAACACGTGCTTATTTAACATATTTATTATTTCATGACCAATATTTTGAACAAGTTGATGGTGTCGCCAAGGAAAGCCCTCTGTCTCCTGTGGTGACAAATTATTTTATGGAGGACTTTGAAGAACAAGCACTACAGGCAACCACTCTCAAACCCTCTTTTTTCATGCGGTACGTGGATGATACATTTGTGGTGTGGCCACATGGAGTTGATACTCTACCTACGTTTCTTCAGCATCTAAATTCGCTCCATCCATACATAAACTACACAATGGAGGTGGAAAAAGATGGTACTTAACCTTTTCTTGATGCTGTGGTACGAAGAAAAGCAGATGGAACCTTGGGACACAGCGTCTACCGCAAACCAACGCATACAGACCTATATCTGCAGGCCACAAGCTGTCATCATCCTGCACAATGCGGTAGTGCATTACGTACGTTAGTTCACAGAGCACATGTGGTATCTGATCCTGAAAGCCTGTCGAGTGAAACACAACCTTTCAAGACAGTGTTCTGACAAAACGGTTATTCTGAGAGACAAATACGTAACCCATTCAGGCCCATGAGAGTTCAATCAGTGGAGCAGAATGAAGATACGAAAACACCCACCGCTTTTGGCAGTGTCGTCAAGAATCGGGAAAGTCCTCGGAAGATATATGGAATTAAATGTGTTTTTCAACCATATGCAAAACTGAGAAACTTGTTGGGTTTGGTTAAGGATGACCTTGGCCTAAGGAAATGTGGTATGTACAAGATTCCGTGTCAGTGAGGGGCAGCGTATATAGGCCAGATATGCCGCACAGTACAAGAACACTGGGATGAACATCAGCATCAAACACGCCTTCGTCAACCGGAAAAGTCGGCAGTTGCGGAACACTGCCTGAATACAGGACGTCATATGATTTATGAAAAGACTGAAGTTTTATCCCCGGCATCATCTTTCTGGGACTGCGTCATTAGGGAAGCAATACATATCCGTACAGCCCTTAATCTCAACATTAGGGATGCGGGACTTCAACTGAGCACAGCCTGGAACGCTGCATTGGCTGCTACAAAATCACAACGCGAAAATCCAGATTCTTTGATGACAGGCGCGTCATAACATTGGTCTAGTACGGCCGTTGGTGAGTAACGCCTGGCGGCTCTGTTGGCAAACGCAGGGTACAGTCAAGCGCAGGAGAGCCGCTCTGCGATCTTCGTCAGTGGGAGTTTGAATATGGGGCCATCTATCTGCAAATCGTTGCGCATGTACGATTTCTGCACCTGGGCATTCCCCGCGCACGTGTTCTAGAAGCGGGGCGTCGACGTGAGGATACCATCAGCCGTACCTACCAACCAGCAAGGTTGAACCACCTGAAGATGTCGGACAGTTGGTCGAAGTAAGTATTGTGGAATTTGCACAACGTGATCCGGTGGAAAAACCCGTGAAGACTATTTACGATACAGTACGTCTTTGTGTTGTCTCTTATTCAAAGGAATTATCTCTTCCTTCTCTCTCTCTCTCTCTCCCTCTCCCTCTCTCCCTTCCCCATCCCCCCCCCCCCCCACACACACACATGCAACTCTACCAATTACCTAATTGTTTCATATTATATTACCGACCAATGAACAATCAATTGAAAAATTAAGAATTTAGTGTATAAACTTTCTCTGGTAACTAATGCAATATATACTGTGGAAACATACGAATTTCATGCACATTGTATTCCACGCCTTTCTCAGCACTGCCTGTTGTAAACAGTCATTTCTTCCATTTAGAGACATATTTAAAACAACTACTGTCAACTATGGATTTCCCCTGGGAGTCGAGTATCCTTTTCTGATGCACCACTGCCTATCTACTGTAAACCTCGCACTGTCATATTGACGGATTAACGCAGAAATTTCTCCGCTGTTCAGTACCAAAGGATCCATGCCAACTTCTCCCCAAGCAAGTAGATAGTGTCGGAAGTTCCATGCGGCTTTTCGCGGATGATGCTGTAATATACAGAGAAGTTGCAGCATTAGAAAATTGTAGCGAAATGCAGGAAGATCTGCAGCGGATAGGCACTTGGTGCAGGGAGTGGCAACTGACCCTTAACATAGACAAATGTAATGTATTGCGAATACATAGAAAGAAGGATCCTTTATTGTATGATTATATGATAGCAGAACGAACACTGGTAGCAGTTACTTCTGTAAAATATCTGGGAGTATGCGTGCGGAACGATTTGAAGTGGAATGATCATATAAAATTAATTGTTGGTAAGGCGGGTACCAGGTTGAGATTCATTGGGAGAGTCCTTGGAAAATGTAGTCCATCAACAAAGGAGGTGGCTTACAAAACACTCGTTCGACCTATACTTGAGTAATGCGCATCAGTGTGGGATCCGTACCAGATCGGGTTGACAGAGGAGATAGAGAAGATCCAAAGAAGAGCGGCGCGTTTCGTCACAGGGTTATTTGGTAACCGTGATAGCGTTACGGAGATGTTTAACAAACTCAAGTGGCAGACTCTGCAAGAGAGGCGCTCTGCATCGCGGTGTAGCTTGCTCGCCAGGTTTCGAGAGGGTGCGTTTCTGGATGAGGTATCGAATATATTGCTTCCCCCTACTTATACCTCCCGAGGAGATCACGAATGTAAAATTAGAGAGATTAGAGCGCGCACGGAGGCTTTCAGACAGTCGTTCTTCCCGCGAACCATACGCGACTGGAACAGGAAAGGGAGGTAATGACAGTGGCACGTAAAGTGCCCTCCGCTACACACCGTTGGGTGGCTTGCGGAGTATAAATGTAGATGTAGATGAACTAACATGGCTACGGTCAACGTATAAATTATTACTTGGGAATCAAGTATCTTTCTTCCGATGCACCACTGCCAGTTTTCTGTATCCCATGCAGCCTCACATTGACAGAAATTGCGTCGCTATTAAATACTAATGGATCCATGCCAACTTTTCCCCACGTGAGTAACACGGCAGCGGTCAACTTCTCCTGGAAGTCAAGTATCTTTTTTCCGATGCACCACTGCTATTCTACTGTGTCCCACGCACCCTCACATTGCCGCTTTAACACAGAAACTGCGTCGCTACTAAATACTAAAGGATCCATGTAGACTTTTCATCAAGCCAGTAATGCAGCTACGGTCAAGGTATGGATCAGCTCCAGGGAGTCAAGTATCTTTTGCTGATGTACCACTGACAGTTTACTGTAACCCTCGTGCCCTCACATTGACGAATTAGCACAGAAATTGCATCTCTATTCAATACTAAAGGATCCATGCCAACTGCTACGCAAGTGAGAAACGCGGCTACGGTGCATGTAGGATCTTCTCCTGGGAATCAAGTATCTTTCTTTCCGATGCACCACTGTCAGTTTACTGTATCCCTCGCATCCTCACATTGACGATTTATCAAAGAAATTGGGTCTCTATTAAATCCTAAAGAATCCATGCCAACCTATTGTGGAAACATGTTTAACAAGTGACTGTTTCAGGTGAACGTAAGACGAAGGCCAAGTATAAATTGCCTCTAAAAATTTTGTGTTATAGACACACAGAACGAATGGATGTTTCCGCATGATAAAAGTTGGTGTGGATAAAAAAGGATCAAATTCTCGGACAGCACTGTCAACCATCAGATGAGCAACAGTTAATTTTCTTAATTAGTGTTTTTGTGAAGTGACAAACATTTGTGTGGGAAGTTTTATATTTTATAATTTACTGTAGCCGACAATGACAGGGTAAAAATGAGTGAGGAAAAACTTGTAAGTAGTGAATCTGTAGAAAACACTTCGGACCTAGGATCAAGTATTGGTGAACTATTGCCCAGTAGTAACCAAAGTGGATATCGAAGGTTTGGTGGAGAGGGTTCCAGTGAAAATGTCACCACGAGTACTCCAATTGCACAGGGAAGAGTAGGTGGAGATGATTTGTTAAAGTTATTAATGCAGCATATGAAAGAAGTGAAGGAACAGATGGGACAGATTAGGCAGAATACTAATATTACAAGGGAAATCCAGGATGGTTTGGCAGCACTAAGAATTACTGTTGAGGCAGGACAGGGTGAACTCAGTACTTGGGTAGGAGCAGTAGAAGGAAGTTAGAGATATTAGAAACTAATTTCACACAAGACTTGTCCAAAAACGAGGAGAGATTCAAAAAATTAGATAAACATGTAGAAGTAGAAAATTCTAAACTGAAAGTAGTGGTTGTCCAGACTAATAGAATTTTGGAAGAGAAACTAAAATATTGCAAAAGGAACGCAGAGTCAAAACTTATAGACATTACTAATCAAATAAATAGTGTAGAACTGAAGTGTCAGTGTGATGGCAAAATAGATTTGTATTGTAGATTTAAGTAAGAAAGTTGTAGAATTACAAGAGGGTGTAGCTCAAAAAAATTTTGTTAGCAATATTAATTGTGTATAGGGTAGCATGCCTTTAAAATGCTTTCCAGGAGATGGCAAATTGCATCCTGTTGATTTTTTACAGCATTGTCCAGATAATTTTAGTAATGACATGACAGAAAATGTTGAAATTAAATTTGTTAAGAGTATTTAGATAGAGAAGCAATCTCATGGGCAAATCAGAATGTTCATTCTACCAAGTTATATGATGAATTTGAAAGAAAGTTTTTTAAAAGTTTTGGTCAGAATCTCAGCAAGCTAGGATTAAGAATGAGTTTTTCAATGGTCGAATGTATAGGGAAGGTGATGGTAGCTTGAAGTGTTTTTGTGAAAACCAGTTGAGGAAATTAGTACATTTAGACAAACCTTTTGACAAACTAATAAAAATAGATGCCTTAAAAAGGAGATTACCGAAAAGAGTACAGTGGGAGTTGATTTATGGATTAGACAACTCTGTAACTCAGTTCTTGAGACGTGTAGGCAAGTTGGATAGTGCCTTGAGAGAAATGAGAGTTTAAGTAATGGCAGAGTTGGCAATAAACCATCTGGGGGGTGAAATCAGAGCAGGAATCAAGGCAGGAGTGACAATGAAAATCGTAATAATAGTAATAATAATAATAAAAGAGAGACATGACATCAAGCAATCATCTGGTGTAACTCTAAGCAAAATTCAGACAAGTAAAAGAATTGTGGAGAAAAAAATGGCATAAACAACTTGGACTTTAGAGGGATTGAGGGTGATTTGTTGCATGAAGAATAGGGAAGCAGGAAGGAAAAAGTTTTAGGTTTCCCATATATACATAAAAAAGTTGCAAATTATGAGGGAGTTTGCCTCTTAGACACAGGTAGTCCTGTGTGTAACATTTCTGAAAAATTTAGAGACCAGATAAGACGTAGTGGTAACTTTGAAGAATATCCTGTTATTGGAATCAAAGTTAAGGGAGCAACTGGTAGGCACAGCAAAGTTGTAAACAGGCAAGCCTTAATATCTTTCACAATTAATGATGTACAGTGTAACCAAGGATGTTTAGTAGTACCTGACCTCAACGAAAATATTTTGTTTGGAATGAACTGGATAAGTAAATGCAGATTTTGACTGGAATAACAAAAAGTTAAGCTCACCAACGTAAAGACAGATGTAACACACATGACTGAACTAAATATCCAAAATTGCATAGAGAACAATTTTCAAATTAGAAGAGTGATTTGTGCAAATGAAAAGATTGATGTTAACAAGGAAAACAATGAAGAAGAATGCAGTGAAGACAATTATGCTGAATTGTGCTCACCAAATGAAAAGAAGCTGGAAGTCTACAAGAAGAACAGCCAGATCAATTAGGTAGTTTGTTGTGGGAATACAAAGATGTGTTTTGTAAGAAACCTGAAAAAGTGAAAAACTGTGAACATAGACTTAATCTAAAACCTCACTAACCATTTTTTTATCAAACCATATGGAGTAAGTCTTTCAACTAACTTCTGGGAATTCAGCCAGGTAACACTTTCAGCTACCACTGATATTTCGGCGGGAGAACACCCCACCATTTTCAAGGCAAACTGCAATGGACAAGCAGCATACATGCAAATTTAAAACCTCGGTTCTCGTACTGAAGCAGGAAAGATAACACACACACTGAACACTAGTGCCACCAAAGATGGCCAAAGCCAGAGCTATCGATAGTGAGACTATGAATTCGCAGGTGAGGTAGCATTGACTCTGTCCCTCTGTTTTTTGACAAGAGAGAGAGCCGGATTCCAAACAGAGTTTAAGCAGAAACCTCCATTCCTGTTAACGAGGATGCTCGCTAATTTGATCTTAACTGCCTCCCTAATAACACTGTCCCAATAGCTGGACGTGCATGTCAATATCTCAGTGTTATTATATAACATGGAGTGACCAGTATCCAAGTAATGTTTGGCAATAGTAGATCTATTTGGCTGCTGTAATCGTGTGTGCCATTTATGCTCAGTACATCGGTCCTCTACGGTCCTGATAGTTTGACCAATGTATGCCATGCCGCAGCTACAAGGAACACGATATATGGAGTAAGTGTCAAACACCAAGAAAAATTAAAAAGATGTAACAGCCCTCAGGAGGTCACATCTTTGTGTCAAGTGCTTGGGAAACACTAGGTCTCCGAGCTATGTAGAATTCTATTTTTCTTATTTTCATTTTCAGATGCTACATCTTTTACTCATCTATAAACCTGTAATGAAGTTGTCTCTTACTGAACATACTATCTATTCTCTGTAGTATACGTTTTCTGTATGTAATATGACTACTGAGTGATGTTATTTGAAGAACAATTTAAAAATGTAACTGCATACTAAATTTGACTTTCCTACAGTAGTGATTGACAAATTATTGTAGTTATACTCTGTAGAGAATGTATTTGATTTGTGGATACTTCTTTGAGAATTACAGATGAGGTCGTGATTTTATGAATTTGCTAATGAGATATATAAATGGACAATGTTAAAAATATGCATGTGTTACAAAATGGACAAGTCGTACTGTGACAAATGACATTTTGTGAAAAGTTTGTTCTTACAAGATCATGTGATGATAAACAGTCTGTGAGTTTGTTTGATATGATAAAGAGTTAATTGAGATCTGGGGGTCAAATATACTGTATAGTGGAATATACTGAAATATGAATCAAAATGAATGGATGCATATATAATTTATTTTTGTTCTTTGACTTTAATCTGTATATAGCTAAATCTTTACAGTTTAGAGATGCTTGATTTTGTGTGATTTTGTTTGTAAATATGCTAATAGTATAAGATATTACGTGAATGGTTTTGACATATTTATACCTGATGTGGCCTTAATTGTAACCTGCATGAGTACCTTAAGTAATGAGTTCATCCCTGTTCCTACCTAGAGAACTGTATCCAAGATCCTTACCCGACCTGGAAGTGAAAATTAAAAAACTGTGAAACTGATAGTGTACTCTGCTATTGCAGTGTAAAGACTGCCAGAAAGAGAGGGGTTGCAGACATAAGATAGATAGTGCAAAAGGACAGACTATTGTGAGCTGCCAATTCCTTAAGATGTGCAATGTGAACCAGTGACTGGAGTGACAGCTAAGAAAAGAAAACTTTTCTAATTCTTTTTCAAAGTTGTGTATGTATTTATCATCCAATCATACAAGTAATACTTTTAAGAGTAGCTGGGGGGGGGGGGGGGGGGGCAGGGTGTATAATGATACAGTCTCCCCCAAAATTCGTATGAAATATCTAATACCACCTTCATTTTAAATGCATCCAGATAGTTATCGGACAATTCACTGCTTATTAAGACCTTGTTTTTGTGTATTTTTATGTATCATTATGTCCTATTTGATAAAAAACTTGATATTCATTGCAAAGGCATATGGAATGTTTTAGAGGAATGTATATTGTCATCATTATCAAGAGATTGTTGTCATTAACAAAATTATGTACAAATGCTGGATTGAATGTATAGCAAGGAAATTGAAGGGATAAATATTGGGCAGAAAATATTAAAATGCTATGGATGTGTTGGCATAGGTGACCAGCACCTCTAAATACCATAAATACAATCAAGTAATGAGTTAAAAGAAAGAACCTTACTATCTTGAGAAATGGCTTGAAAGTTATTAGCAAGTGACACTTTTTCATGTGTTATCTATTCTTATGTCCTATTCTGAAATTGATATTCTTTTTAATTACATTTCCAATTAACTCTTCAATTGTTTACATCTCACAGTTTTCCAATTGCAGAGATTGAGGCCTTATTTGTACGTTCAATGTATTTAATCGGATAAAGCATGAGCTCTGTACTACCATTACATGTTAGGAACCAAATCCAAACTGTAATTAATTAAGTAACTAAAATAATACAAGAGACATTATTTAATTAAAGTTCAAAATGATTCCCTTATGGAAAACTAAAGAAATTACTAGAAAATATTGTTACTCAAATATTGAATTTTATACCTAATTTGACTGTTCGAACAGTTTTTTTTTACATTTTGTAAATTTTAATTGTAATATTGAAATTATACAAAATTAATAATGGAGTATGTTGTGAGCAGTCGGTAAGATTCTATGTAAGGGAAAGCAGTGAGGCCGTGAGTCAGTCTGCTAGAGAGCCTGTTTGAAAGTCAACTTGTGAAGTCAGTTTGGAAGTTACTTTTGGAAGTCAAAGAGATCTGTGGTGTCACTGCCAGACACCACACTTGCTAGGTGGTAATCTTTAAATCGGCCGCTGTCCATCAGTATACGTTGGACCCGCGTGTCACCATTATCAGTGATTGCAGACCGAGTGCCGCCACACAGCAGGTCTAGAGAGATTTCCTATCACTCGCCCCAGTTGTACAACTGACTTTGCTAGTGATGGTTCACTGACAAAATACGCTCTCATTTGCCGAGATGATAGTTATCATAGCCTTCAGCTACGTCATTTGCTATGACCTAGCAAGGCGCCCTTACCAGTTACTATTGAGATTTTATAATGTACCGTCAAGAGCAACGTTCACCATTTATGGATTAAAGTTAACTATTCCACCAGCTACATCAGTTTTTTCTACAGTCTAATTTCCTTGTCCTGTTCCAGACCTCACGCCAGCCTGCGTGAGCTAAAACGTGTGCCTTTCGGCTTCCTCTCATACCAGTGTTGGCTCTCCTGCCAACCCACAACAAGATCAGTATGTGCATGTTTTGCTTACATGACAAGTGTGCAGTACGGATGTCAAGTAATTTGAATAAATCTTGTTAAGCAAGAAAGTTTTGCATTCATTCATCAATGGACCACGCAGAAGAAACTTAAGTAACATTCAACATGAATTGTTACAATCTTATATCCTCCTTTCAAGACATGGTCCATTCTGTTCAATTGCTCTTCCAGGTCCTTTGCTGTCTGATGGAATTACTAAGTCATTGGCAAAGTTTTTATTTCTTCTCCATGGATTTTAGTTCTTATACTTTTCTTTTGTTTCCTTTACTGCTTGCTCAGTATACGCATTGAATAACATTGGGGATAGGATACAACCCTGTCTCACTCCCTTCCCAACCACTGCTTCCCCTTCATGCCCTCGAGTCTTATAACTGCCATCTGGTTTCTGTACAAATTGTAAATAGCATTTTGCTCCCTGTATTTTACCCCTGCCACCTTCAGAATTTTAAAGGGAGCATTCCAGTCAATATTGTCAAGAGCTTTCTCTAAGTCTACAAATGCTAGAAATATAAGTTTCCCTTTCCTTAATCTATCGTCTAAGATAAGTCTTAGGGTCAGTATTGCCTCACGTGTTCCCAACATTTCTACAGAATCCAAACTGATCTTCCCCAAGGTCAGTTTCTAACAGTTTTTCCATTCATCTCTAAAGAAGCCATGTTAGTATTTTGCGCCCGTGAAATATTAAACAGATAGTTTGGTAATTTTCACACCTGTCAACACCTGCTTTCTTTGGGACATAAATTATTATATTCTTCTTGAAGTCTGAGGCTATTTCACCTGTCTCATACATCCTGCTCACCAGATGGAAGAGTTTTGTCAGGGTTGCCTCTCCCGAGGCTGTCAGCATTTCTAATGGAATATTGTCTACTCCTGGGAACTTGTTTCGACTCAGGTCTTTCAGTGCTCTTCATACAGTATCAGATCTCGCATTTCACCTTCATCTACATCCTGTTCCATTTCCATGACATGACCCTCAAGTACATCGCCCTTGTATAGACCCTCTATATCTCCTTCCGCCTTTCTGCTTTCCCTTCTTTGCGTGGAACTAGTTTTCCATCTGAGCTCTTGATATTCATACAAGTGGTTCTCTTTTTTCCAAAGTTCTCTTTAATTTTCCTGTAGGCAGTATGTATCTTACCTCTAATGGGATATGCCTCTACATCCTTACATTTGACCTCCAGCCACCCCTGCTTAGCCATTTTGCACTTCCTATCAATCTCAGTTTTGAGATGTTTGTATTCCTTTTTTCCTGCTTCATTTACTGCAGTTTTATATTTTCTCCTTTCATCAATTAAATTTAATATCTCTTCCATTACCCAAGGATTTCTGCTAGTCCTTGTCTATTTACCTTCTTGATCCTGTGCTGCCTTCACTATTTCATCTCTTGAAGCCACCCATTCTTCTTGTACTGCATTTCTTCCCCTCTTCTTGTCAATCATTCCCTAATGCTCTCTCTGAAACTTTCTACAACCTCTTATTCTTTCAGTTTATCCAGGACCTATCTCCTTAAATTCCTACCTTTTTGCAGTTTCTTCAGATTTATTGACAGTTCATAACCAATAGGTTGGTTGTCAGAGTCCACATCTGCTCCTGGAAATGACTTACAATTTAAAACCTGGTTACTAAATCTCTCTCTTACCACTATACAATCAAACTAAAACCTTCCAGTGTCTCCTGGCCTCTTCCACATATATAACCCTCTTTCATGATTCTTGAACCACATGTTGGCTATGATTAAGTTATGCTCTGTTCAGAATTCTACCAGGCAGCTTCCTCTTTCCATTCCTTACCCCCATTCCATATTCACCTACAACTTTTACTTCTCTTCCTTTTCCTATTATCGAATTCCAGTCACCCATGACTATTAAATTTTCATCTCCCTTTACTATCTGAATAATCTCTTTTATCTCATCATATTCTTCAATCTCTTCATCTGCAGAGCTAGTGAATATATAAACTTGTACTACTCTGGTAGATGTGGGCTTCATGTCTAACTTGGCTACAATAATATGTTGACTATGCTGTTTGTAGTTGCTTACCCATGCTATTACTGTTTTATTCATTATTAAACCTACCCCTGCATTACCCCCATTTGATTTTGTATTTATAATCCTGTATTCACCTGACCAGAGGTCTTGTTCCTCCTGCCACAAATTTCACTAATTCCCAGTACATCTAACTTTAAACTATCAAATTCCCTTTTTAAATTTTCTAACCTACCTACCCTATTAAGGGATCTGACACTCCATGCTCCAATCGGTGGAATCTCAATTTTCTTTCTCCTTATAACGACATCCTCATGAGTAGTCCTCACCTGGAGATCTGAATGGGGGATTATTTTATCTCTGGAATATTTTATCCAAGAGGATGCCATCATCCTTTAATGATACAGTAGAGCTGCATGCCCTTGGCAAAAATTACGACTGTAGTTTCGACTTGCCTTCACTCATTTGCCGTACCAGCACAGAAGCCTGTTTTGGTTAATGTTTGAAGGCCAGATCAATCAATGATCAAGGCTGTTACCCCTGTAACTACTGAAAACGCTGCTGCCTCTCTTCAGGAACCAACATTTGACTGGCCTCTCAACAGATACCCCTCCGTTGTGTTTGCACCTACAGTACGGATATCTGTATCGCTGACGCACGAAAGCCACCCTACCAATGGCACGGTCCACGGTTCACGAGAGTGTTCCTTCTTTCTATGTGTCTTAGAATGTGAAACAAAGTGGAATGACTGTATTTGTTTTATCACCACTCAGATATTTCTGTCCTGTTCCATATACAACAACGATTAGTACTAACTTGGTCAAACAATGAAAATTGCGACTAAATTACTTTGTATTTGCATGAGTCAAAACAGCTACTTCATAGAAGCCACTGCTGCTGCTGCTGCTCTTACATTAATCGGTTGCTGTCTAACCCTTCAAACAAAGTGTTGGGACAAAATGGATAGCTGTCCAAGTTACACAATCTGCTTCACAAAAACAATACATTTACGAAAGGTTCCCAAGTCTAAGTATTACAATAAATCAGATGTTAATAAGGCTTTTACTTTGTTTCTCAATCTTCAATTCCTCCTTGATATCTACCAGCAACCAGTTACCAACTTTTGCATTGGAATACAATATACACACCAAATCCCAGGTATAGCTGCATGTTCTATACTGAAATACATTTAGATCCAGTATTGTGGTTATAAATTTCACAGCCCATCTTAAATTCACACTTGTTATTCAAGATGATGTTCCTTCACTCATGACTTCAGAGATAACACATCCATGCAGTTCACAGGCAGCTTAGAAGCCACCTGGGTTGGCCCCCCTGATGCACTTTGGTAAGCCACTAAAGAAACAGTGGTCTTTACATGACCACAAAGGACTGCTCAGCCTATTCTGAAACCTGTGTTACTAATGTCCAGTCAATGTGTTCAATGCTACACGCAACCTGTACATTTTATCTTATGTATGCTCTATAAAGTACTACGTTCCATAAATCGCTTGTGTTCTTAATATAACAAACTTGGCGACAAGTGAGTGTTACGTTATCTCTGCATACCACTGCTGATGCTGAGTCACCTGAAAAACATCTCACTGGAAGAAATATTTGAACATATCACTGTCCAGCAGCAAGCTTCTGCAGCCCAGCAGGCTCTCACCACTGCTTTCAAGTGGCACCTTCTTGTTTGCAGCAAGTTACTCTCCCATCGGTGCAACTGTCCAGCATATGAAGAATCACCTGAAGACTGGGACTTCTACAAGAAACTGTTATGCCAAGATTTCTGGGTTTTTCATGTGGGTGATACTGTCCTGTGAACGGCTTTCTTTCCAGGTTTTCACTGCACAGTTGTCAGTTGTGCCAACTTGCACTTTTGCAACAACAGACTGGCTTGTTTGATAAAGTGTGTCAGCTTCTCTCAACATGTTACTGTGACAAAACACTGTCATAGTGATGCATTGTCAGTAATACTCAAACCAATCTTACAAATCCTGGGCAGCAGAATTACACAGGTTGAGCAACAGTCATAAATTTGTCACTAGTACACATCACGAATCCTACAGTCATTAAACAGTCCATGATATTCATCTTGCCCAGATAGGGAAGTGTGCGATAACACATTTTGTGTTAGAATCTGTGTTTTCAATAAAGCACAGTCCTGTGTAGTGTCATGGGCCACAGGCAATCAGATTGCTGTGTCTCATGGAGGGAAGGGGGATGGAGGAGGTATTTGAACTAACTCATCTGTCCCCTGTTAGGCACACTGTAATTTTTCAGGGTGATGGGGAGCTGTGGCAGCCATACAACCTTTGACTCAGCATCACAAAGGGCAGTGTCAGTTATGGCCACAGCAGCAACAGGCCACGTTACAACAACGGCCATGTGCCCCATTTGTCTCACCCGTACTGTTTCATCCTACACGAGCATGCTACATGCCCTAGGCACTGGGCTGTTTGCAACAACTGTCTAAAGAATGTCCAAACTGCATTGGTGTGAAACTTCTTCAAACATGGGAGACTCAGGAGTACCGATGGACAAACTATATCCCTACAATGACTGTCAAGATCATTGACTTGTACGTGTTTAATACACACAGGTGCTGCAGTAACCTTAGTAAATGCCCAAATGTAGGTGGACTGGCTCTCCTCCCCTGACACAGGTTACATTGTAGCTAACCGATGTCCATGAAAGCTAAGTGATGTTAGGGAGTTTGTTTTGACTAGTAAGAATTAGTGAAAATGCAACTCTGAGATGTTACCTTAGCAAGCACTCTAGCTGCATACTTTTGTTAAGTCAATACTTTGACCTCACAAACACTGAAGTGAAAGTAATGTGAAAGACTTGAAGTGACACTGAGCTACTAACAAAATGTAAACCAAACTTATATTACTTGTCTGAGGATACAAAGCTTGCGCTCTAGTTCAGTTTGCTACATTTAGCTGGCATAAGCACATGTTACTCAGCAGAATCAAACAACAATAAGTCCAAGATGAAATTAAAATACTTGAAGGATATACTGCTACTCATCACAGGAAGCATAGATCTCCACATCTATTTTTCACTGTACCTGTTGTAATGGTCGCCTGGTCGTAGATATTGCTAATTGCTATAATCGCACTATTTCACTCCCATTTACGGAGCTTGTTAGCACTTGATGTTAGGTTGGCGCCATTACAATGCATTGTAGTAATCACTGCTGCTTGCTGGATCGCTGCTGTGTCTCGATGTTGATGCTGGCTCTAAATCTGGTTGTCTATGGTTAAAAACATGAGGTCCCGTGTTTTTTATGTGCTTTTGATGATAAAGAATGAACGAAACCAACAAATATGTAAACTTCAAATATTTATTTCTCTGGTGGCCCTCTTAATTCCACTGCCCACCAAAGACTATGACACAACACAACTTCCTTTACATGTTCTTCGCATTGTTTATCCACCTCAAACAATAACACACTAACACACTGTACCAAAGTGACATTCCGACTGCCTCTCGACCCTTCTTGCTGCTCGTATTTATAACATTGTCAAAGAACTACTAAAAAGAAATATAGTTTACAAGTCACATGTACATCTGTTATCATAATTTGTGCAGAAAAGTTATTAATTTGCATCGAGTGACAAAATTTAACATGTTATTAAAATGACAGACAGATTTGTTGACTTGACAGAATAATTCTTTGTTACAAAAAGTCCGTTTTCTAGAAGTTTGTCAATTGACTTCTCTAATTTGCATAAATAAGTAATTAACATGAATTATTAAGAAATAAATTGGTTTTCGTCTAAAACAGGATTGCTTTCGTGAATACTAAGTGAAACCGCTCCTAGTGAACAAATAGGTTTCACTGGGTGAATTTTATTTAAGGAGATCCAAAATACCTAAGTTGTACACTATTTTTCGTACTTCATATTAATTATTTAAGATGAACTCAGTGTTTTTACATGATGACATTTGCTGTATCAGTGATCAAGTGATATTAACTTTTGTGTGGGTTAGTTATTCAGTATAATTTAATGGGTTGACTGTTTATGGAGACATGTTACGCAATCATTGTTAACATACACAATAACTTTTCTATAATCATAAATACTCGTTAAACTGGTTGAATTTGGAGGGTATCGCATACTTCGGTACAGTAAAGCCTTTAATATGTTCCGTTACAATACCCCCCTCGGGTAATATCATTTACAGAATGTTAATGATATTAGCCGACTAGGACAAATGTGTCAAATGGTTAAAATTTGGAAAAGTACTACTTTAATAAAATTTTTTGGTTTTTTTTTGTTTTACTATGCATAATGTGAATGTATGCAATGACTGTTACACCGTTCCAAAATGACTTTTTCCCGCAACTATTTTAGTTGTGTTGTTTCAAATGCACTTTGTGTTATCTCATTCAGTATGACAGCATAATAAAAATAATTAGTAATATATGAAAGTAAAAAATATGTTAATCTTTGCTCCCAGTGAGCCACATGGAAAATGATTAAAAACAGACACAAATATATCACATGCGATTTTAAGATATATCAAAAATATATGTAAATTATTTCAAAGTCAGTTCTCATTGAGTCACAGATTAATCAAGATAATAGAAGGAACATAAATATATTACATAGATGGACAGGTCATATGTCCATAGGAAAATATTGCAACTGTCTGCTCTTTTTGAGCCACATAAAAGAAATGAAAACAGAGAACATAAATATAAGTATGGACATGATATATAAACACAAACACTAGAGAAGTCACATGTATGAATATAATATGTACTTGCAAAAAAAGGAAATATTTAAAAAAACTTGTCTCCCATTGAGACGCATAGTCAAGACAGTACAAGAACATATTAATACTAAAATTGGACACTTAAATTGGTCACAACATAACACAAACATCACACTTGGTGAACATCTGATTAACTGTAGAAAATTGTACACAAATCTTATGCCTAAGAACACAATAGTCACAAAATGATGGGTCTCGCACAACAATTTTTTCATTGTCTTTTATTTGGTGCAAGTATGTCCCATATTCAACAATACAAAAGGAAAGTAATACATGTTTGTCACCTTCTTGCCCGTTGCAAGTAAAGAAGATGTCTCAAAATTTAATATTTAATAGTGACAATATAAATATAAAAACATTCTCTCAGAGATCTGGAACTTCTCCAGGGTCTGTAGGATGAGTGGTAGTTGCTATTTGACACACCCAGTAAAAACTTTGCTGATAACATGCTTTATGGAAAATGGGTAAGTAACTGTATTCAAACAGGGAAATGTGCTTAACCATGTTTATATGGTCTCAATTCAGTGATGTTTCTTAATCCAAATAACCTTCTTGATCTGGGAAAGATAAGTCTATACGCATTAGGATGTGGGCTTTCTTTTATTTCAAATGGACAAATGTCAATGTTTACTTTAACATATGGACAACCTAGCTCAACATCTTTGTCTATTTCAGTATTTTCAAACAATAGATCATTTTCAATTTCTTTAGTTCCTAAGTCTAATGTCTCTTTCCTACACTTAGACACATCCCTCTCTGTTTGCAAAGCATTGAGAATTAAACATAAACCTTTGTTTTCACCTGTTCCTTTTAACACTGTGTTGTCACTTAACAAACTACTGTTTTCACCCCCTTTTTTATAAAATCCACTACGGATTCTTGTCCACCATGTAGGATACAAGGTTGCACTTACCTTTGCTAATTCTTTCCAAAAGGCATCTTTGTTTATACAGTTTCCATAGTTGTTCCACAAAACTTCTAAAAAATTTTCCCCTTTCTCTTGAAAACACACATTTACATTCCATCCCTTTATATTTTCTTTAATGTTATTATTATTACCATTCTCATAGATTAGTGTTTCATAGTTCCCAATAGGCAATAGCTTGTCCTCAGATACACATTCCCTAGTCTGCATTTCACTTACATTAACCTCATTATTACCCATGTTTGTCACATCACTTACCTTTACCTCATCATCACTTTTCAATTCTACAAATACTTTTATTTCTTCCTCCACACTCTCATCAATAACATCACTTGATTTAGGATCATTATTTAAATGTCCCTCTATTCGTTCTTCCTCCTCCTCCGCAACACCCCCATCTTCAGTTTCCCCCCTATGTATCTGAATCTCAGCAATTGAGTCTTTGGCTCCATTAAACACTTCGTCATCCCCCTTCTTATCAAATAAACCCCCCAAAATAGATTCTATTTGTGGTGTGTCTGACTTGATATTAACACCAGTATCTTTTTCAGCCCAACTATGGAACTCCGCAATACCTTCAACTTCTGCACTTTCACTAACTACCTGTGCTTGAACACTGTTTTTATTAACTGTATCACTTTTACTCATAGTATCCCAAAACCTTTTATTAAATTCTAATTTATTCATTCTAACAACATCAGAGTTTTCATGGTACTTACTCTTTACATTGTATCCTCTCCTTTTCCAGTTTTGGTTATGTGTTGTCCTATCATAATATTGTCTAGCCCCAAAACTACGGACATCTAGTGGGACTGTCCACCGTTTCCCGGGTGGTTCCCTCGGTCTCCGTTTGTAGTCGTCGTGTTGTTCACTAGTTTCAGCAAACCCCCTTCTATCTTGTTCTCTTCCCCAATACCTACTTCTATCATTCCTGTTATCTCTCCTCCATCCTCCCTCCTGTGTATTGTTTCTGAAATCATTTTCATATCTCCTATCTCCCCTATTTGGAGCATTATTTCCAGAATTTTCAAAGTCTCTCCTCCCATAATAATCTCTATTTACATTCCTGTTCAACCCCCCCTACTGGTTGTTGCCAGAGCCAAAACTTTGGTTATTTTCTCTTTCCAAGGCCCTATCTAATCTATCTACAAATTTCAGGAACTCTTCCATTGAATCGTCTGGTCCATGGACCAATTCCCACTGCAGTCTCTCTGGTAACCTTCTTTTTAAAACATCAATTTGTGTCATAATATCAAAAGAGTTATTCAAGTGAGCAAGCTTTTTCAATTGATCTCTGCAAAATTTTTGCATTCCCCCTACTTTCCCTCTATACACTGGTCCATTTAGAAATTCTGACTTTAATCTGGCTTGTACGGATTGTGACCAAAATTTGCAAATAAATTTAGCTTCAAACTCTTCAAAAGTATTCCAAGAATCATTATTCTCATTTGCTCAGGATAGGGCCTCTCCTTCTAGAAACCGTTTTACTAACTTGATTTTTATGTTATCTGACATTCCTACCACAAACATATCCTTACATTAGTGAATAAAGTCAATAGGGTGCAGATTTTCACCAGGAAAGCATTTCACTTGGATGTGCCCATACTTTGTATTTTGATTGTAAATCGTTTGTTTGGACATCAATGCGTCCTCCAATTGTGTACATTTAGTATGTATATTTTCTACTTTTGTATCTACATTAGTGGTATACAGGTTGTATTCTTGTTTAAGGTTTTCTGAAGTTTTGTCTATTCTCTGATCTAATCTTTCAACTTCAGTATCTACTCTGTTGTAGATGACAGCAATGCTGTCTGTGTTAGCTTGTATGTTTTCATTTAAACTGTCAACTTTAACTTGAAATTCTTTTCTGAAGTGTATCAACTGTTCTCTAGTGTCCTTACTGAGGGTAGTTTTAATTTCCTCACACTTCTCATTGAGATGAGTACTTAATACATCAAAATTGAAACTTAACTTATCCAGTCTATCTGTGTTTTCTTTCAGTTTCACACTTATTTCTTCACTGGATTGTTTAAGTTGCGAGCTTATTTGAGTTGCAAACCCTGCTAGCCACTCTGTTAAGTTTAATTGTTCACCATCCCCTGGTTCAATTTTTACATTTCCTACGATCTCATCACTCTCAGGTAGAGACATGTTAACTATTAATTATATTTAAATGACAACAACAACAAAATACCTTGCTTTATGCTATGATGTCGTGATCGGTGTTCCTGTTGGTTTCTTCACTTCTATTCAGTTTTATTGAAGCTGAAGTCTTGATTGATGAATTCCATTGACATAATCCAGACGTTAATCTTCCGAGCGGTGTGATGATGGTTTTGGTAGTCGCACAAACACACTTTATTCATTTATTTATTTTTGACATATTTTCACTGTTGCCACACTGCACAAATAAATTTTTTTTTGGAATGCTAAGCACTTACGAAATTTATCGCTGCACTATTATCATCGATGCACCTAAAGATCCCGGACGAGCCCCCACTTTTGTAATGGTCGCCTGGTCGTAGATATTGCTAATTGCTATAATCGCACTATTTCACTCCCATTTACGGAGCTTGTTAGCACTTGATGTTAGGTTGGCGCCATTACAATGCATTGTAGTAATCACTGCTGCTTGCTGGATCGCTGCTGTGTCTCGATGTTGATGCTGGCTCTAAATCTGGTTGTCTATGGTTAAAAACATGAGGTCCCGTGTTTTTTATGTGCTTTTGATGATAAAGAATGAACGAAACCAACAAATATGTAAACTTCAAATATTTATTTCTCTGGTGGCCATCTTAATTCCACTGCCCACCAAAGACTATGACACAACACAACTTCCTTTACATGTTCTTTGCATTGTTTATCCACCTCAAACAATAACACACTAACACACTGTACCAAAGTGACATTCCGACTGCCTCTCGACCCTTCTTGCTGCTCGTATTTATAACATTGTCAAAGAACTACTAAAAAGAGATATAGTTTACAAGTCACATGTACATCTGTTATCATAATTTGTGCAGAAAAGTTATTAATTTGCATCGAGTGACAAAATTTAACATGTTATTAAAATGACAGACAGATTTGTTGACTTGACAGAATAATTCTTTGTTACAAAAAGTCCGTTTTCTAGAAGTTTGTCAATTGACTTCTCTAATTTGCATAAATAAGTAATTAACATGAATTATTAAGAAATACATTGGTTTTCGTCTAAAAAAGGATTGCTTTCGTGAATACTAAGTGAAACCGCTCCTAGTGAACAAATAGGTTTCACTGGGTGAATTTTATTTAAGGAGATCCAAAATACCTAAGTTGTACACTATTTTTCGTACTTCATATTAATTATTTAAGATGAACTCAGTGTTTTTACATGATGACATTTGCTGTATCAGTGATCAAGTGATATTAACTTTTGTGTGGGTTAGTTATTCAGTATAATTTAATGGGTTGACTGTTTATGGAGACATGTTACGCAATCATTGTTAACATACACAATAAGTTTTCTATAATCATAAATACTCGTTAAACTGGTTGAATTTGGGGGGTATCGCATACTTCGGTACAGTAAAGCCTTTAATATGTTCCGTTACACTGTCCACAACTATGCCTTCTCGTCCTGGTGAGAAGCAATATAACCTTTCCCTATTGTTAACAGTATTAAAAGTATGACAGTATTGTTCATACAGTAAACAAATTACATTTGCAATTAGACTGTAGATGTGATCTACACACACACATGCCCTCGTACTAACCAGCTTTCTGGTGTGACTCCTGCATGACAGTGAGGTAGTCTCCATTGTTGACATTTATGTGGATGGTCTCACATCTCTGTCACTTTGTGAACAGCTTGCACTTCATCACAAAGCTCGAATGCTCTGGCAGCCCGTAGATCTTGTTCTCAAAAAGCACCAGCCTTTTGGGTCTCTTTAGCTGTGGAATAAGAAAGGGTTGAAAAAGACTAGTATGCATACGCTTCAGTAACGAACTGAGGATATTTGAGACTTCACATAAACATCAACTGAAATGGGAATAAGTACTTTAACCATCACACCACTCATGGATTAAGTTTTAAGCCTGTTCTGTGGCTACTGCATGCAATGCATTACAAGGAGACATCTATGATTGTCGGATGTGTGATCAACATGTTATCAATCCCTCCAGCCATTGTCAGACATATCCTGGAGATGTTACTGCTGCTGCATTAGAACAGCTCATCTGGCCTCAAAGGCGAATGAACCTCAGGAAGGTGAATAAACCTCAGGAAGGTACCAGGAATTGAACTTGGATCATTCTGCATCCGAAGCAGCACCTAGCTGTGTGATCACAGAGGTTTTTCGGAATAGGACCTATGATAGTTTACTCAGCCAACACTGTTGCATTTTGTCATTTAAACAAAACATTCACCTCTGGTCTCACACATGCCATGTAATGGCCATTGTGTGTATGAGTAAACCATATCTATTAGACTGAGTTCTTTGCCAACCAGGCAATTGGGCCCAATTCTGACAATGTGGATATTTGATTTGAGAAATTAGTGTCAGATAAAGTTAACAATAGCACTCAAGTAGCAAGAATTATTCACATGTGTCATCAGAAAGATAACTATGTGTGGCATATCATCTTGCAATGCATAGTGCTTATGTATTGTGTTTTGGATGAGAGCGTAACTGTCATTTCATAACTGCACTGGGCAACAGAACAAGTTCACTTGCTTTAAAAGGTAATGGAATTCTCCCTCAAGGCTACACACTAAATGAAGACTATGCTGGTATCTCATGAGTAAAATTCGGAAAGGTACCTTTAAATTCTTATGGCTTTAGAATAAATTATGCAGTCAGTTTTAGTTTGTTGCATGTGCATATGAACACACACACACACACACACACACACACACACACACACACACACACACACACACACACTCCTGAACATTACATCTGATATTTTCTTTTTGCTTTAACAGCAAATGTCTAGTGCAAAGGGAAACAGTGCATTTTTGACAATTATTCCACAAAAGTGAGTTAAAGGTAATGCGATACAAAGTACAGCATGCTTTAGATTTATATTGTGAATAAATTTTCAATTTCCAACAAGTCAAAATTAAGTTATGTAGTTGTCTTTCAAATGAACTATGTAAAACATGAGATGAAAACAGAAAAAAAACTTTAACCAGTGGATGCCAGAGGGACCATATTTTGGATTATCTGTGCTTTTGATTAACCATTCAGATGAGTCCACATTAACCTGGATAATGTGGAACTTTTGGTATAACACTGGTACTGTCCTGTTGCTGCCAATCCCCAATGTGCAAGCCTCTTTACACTACTTGTATGAAGTGTCCAATGCATGGGGTAATCAGAATCTCACCTCCAACATGAACTCTGTTGTCCTCTCTGCACTGTCACACATTGTCGACTGTACGACCTTAAAGGAGTCATCTGCCCAGTAGATGAAGTGCCACAACGTGTCCGGAGCCAGGCCACCAGAACTGTCCTGCAGAACTGTCCTTCAAGGTGTGCCATCCTAATGCTGCCAGCCTCTCCTTTTTCTACGAAAAGTGCTCATTTCCATCCAAAACAGAACTATTGAACAGTCAGCACAGCTACATCTGGTACTTCTGCCACAACATCTGTAAGGGGTGAACAATATGTTATCTATTGTTAAATATTCTTTGCCTGCACAGGTCAATGATAGGGGAAATCTATTGTCAAGCAGCACTAATAGTAAGAATTAGGGAATTCATGTTTTGAGCACGCCTAGTTCAGGCAGAGATTGGCCTGCCAAGTGAGTCCCCACTGCTCTCGGTTGACCCTCAGCTGAACATTAGAGATTTGTGACAAATGATATTTATTGGCATTTCTGACAAGTATTTTATAAGGGTTTCGAGTGTACCAGGACCTATATTCGCATCTGCATCAAATGCACCAGTCACATGTTGCAGTGAAGGTTATGTGTGTTTACCATTGTTGTAGCTTGTGATGTAATACCCAGCATTCTGACATAACATGATTAACCATAATTGGAATGGTGACACAAAAGTAGTATCAGCCTAATGTTGTGCCCAAAAAAATATTTGTCAAAATGTAAAACATTTTGACAATTGTTATAGCAAACTCTTTATGACTGTGTGAATGTTACTGACCAGCTGCACCCTAATTAGAAACAACTCCCAATGCAGCTAAATCCAGTTAGCTTCTATGATGCACACAAGGTGTGGCTACAAAAATGGGGGTGATGCTGTCAGAGAGAAAAAATACACATGAGCTAAAGACAAATGATCAATAGCTGAGCTTAATGCCTTCTCAGTGAAATGCAGTGTGATGTCTACACAAATCTGTAGGGCTGTGACCTTTGTGTAAAATCTGTTATTTCGTTTTGCACCAAAATGTGCAGTCACAGAGCAATGAATTGTCATGAAGCTTAATATGAAACTTGGACAATTTTTCATCTTCCTAAAAGAAGTGTATGCCCAAGGCACCACTCACATGAGTGAGTGTATGAATGAAGGGTTTCAAAGATGTCTGACAAAATGTTTAAAATGACTGATGCTCAGGACCACCCTGAACATCAAAAAGCAGGTAACCTCTTCAATCCAACCATAATTAGAGTAGTCAATTGATTGCTGAAATTGTAGCAATTGGAGAAGAATGATTAAGGAAAGTTTAACACAACCAATTGAAAATGAGGAAAGTGTGTGTGCACAAAACTGGTGCAGAAAATTCACACCATCTAACAAAAAGAAGCTTGTAAAAATGCATATTGACTCTTAATACCACTCAAAATAATCCTAATTTCTTGGAAATGCTTATAACAAGTGACTAACCTCTTTTTTTTCTTTTTTTTCACTTCCAATCTAGCAACAAAGTGCAAATCTGTGCATTGAAAGGGCCAAACTTCACCAAGAGCAAAGAAAGCTTCAATTGGCAATCTAGATTCAAAGCAATGACTTTTTGATATTCCTGGAATTTCATCTTCATTGGATTCCAGAACATCTGTTAACTGCTATTACTAGCTTGAGGTCCTTGCACAATTCCATGAGAAAATAAACTACCTGAATTGTCAAAGAACAAGTTACAGGTTCTGCATCAAGATAGTGCACAGGCTTGTACTGCATTGTCTGGTTAACAGGTTTGTAGCGAAATACTGCAACTCAGTGCTAGACCACCTAATATGCTTGCAAGGCCTAACACTGTGTCACTTATCTATTCCCAAGTTCAATCTGCATGGGAAAGAACAAAATTTCAGTCCGTTTTAAGCTGTGAAAAAACAGCAGCAGATGTCAAGGAGCTCACAGATGAAGAGTTCTAACACAACTACCTCCTTCCATCAACAGAAAATTCCCACAGTGTTTTAGAGAGAGAGAGAGAGAGAGAAAGAGAGAGAGAGAATATTGCGGATGACAACTAAATACTTTATCTTTTTGAAACCACATGTGTTACAACAATAGTCACATTATTCTGTAACCACCCCTCACATGTTCCCAATTCCAGCACTGATAGCTCACAACTGCTTTCAAATACATAACTTCTCTATTTGTAATGGAATATTATGTAGATTGGAAAAGTGAAACAAATGAACACAAATTCACTTTTCCCACTGCGATGGTAGAAATGTGATCTAGAATAACATGTCTTCCCACAGTTTCAGTGTACTGTTTCCCATTGTCTTTCACTAATGTTATTGAAAGTTGTATTGTGTTATACCCACATTTCGAAAAAATCACTGAGTGGAAGAATTTAACAATTGCACTACTCATATACAAATTTAAATGTTAAGGGAAAATTCTGTCCCTACAAGATACAAATACCAAAAATATTACGATCTCCTGAAAAGTCAAAATCCTACACTAAATCATGGACTTGGGAACACAATGAAACAATGGAAAATCCAGGGTGGAATAATCACAATATTATGGAAAGGGTACGATGCTGCTCACCAAATGGCAGAGATGTTGAGTCACAGACAAACACAACAAAAACTACTGAACATGTAAGCCTTTGGACAGAAGGCCCTCCCTCTGCCAAAATACACACACACACACACACACACACACACACACACACACACACACACACACACACACACCACTGTCTCTGGCTGCTGGGGCAAGTCTTACATCACCAATAAATGGGCAAAAAACATTTTTGCACTTGGGTGGGTCTCAAGAACAGTTGACTAGGGTAAAATAATGATCACACTAAACGTAGGGCAAATTGTGAAGTATAAAGCACACTTCACGTAAGGCACCTAACAACACTGACAACCCACTATTCACCTCAAGTTGAGTGATAAGAAAGTTAACTACTTTTCCTAATAAAGAAATGAGGCTGAAGTAATATTTTGTTACCAGTCTGAAAGCCTTCAGAAATTTTTTAATTCTCAATCTTACACAAATTGTAAGACCTGCCGACGCATTTACTCTTTCTTCTCATATACTCACAAAAAAGTATATTGACTGCTATGTTGCCAATTCTGCTGCCATGTTCGGCCACCACCGTGACAGCACAGAGCTTCTCCTTCAGGTGGCACACCTGTGGAAAGGAATAACACTGGTCAGAAAAAACTTCTGGTCTGTACTGTCAATCTCACAGCAAGCAGTTTGTTGTTACTATTTACTGTGTAATCTTCATCATGAAGCCTTTGACATTTTGCTGTCAGCAGATGCTTTTGTGTCCACATTGTTTTTTTGTAATAAATGGCATATTTTCTTTGCAATTAAAGTTTTATTTTTGTGTTATTCTTTTATGTTTTATTGTTACAGCATTATTGTATGGTAGTGGCTAAAACAATCTGGCTGTTGTTGAAGTATTGGTAGTTACCAGTAAACAAATTTAACTGAAAACTAAATGAAAAATTCACAGTGGCGGCAAGGAGACGTTGTAACATGATGATCTCATTTCCTGTGCAAGTTGCTACCGGTGAATAGACAAAATGTGGTATGTATTGACAAAACATGGGTCAAGTGCATTATGCATATTCTGTCACATGGACAGACGACACATGCCACAGAACAATGAGTGTGACAACTAGTAAGGGTTCATGCTGGCTCTATGAATGATTTTGTGCCCAGTATGATGATGATGTTTCAGTCAAAGAAACAGTTGACTACCACAAGGAGATGAATGCAGATACATTCAAAGACTGGTTCATTACTCATTTACTGCCAAATGTCAGTCCTCATAGTGTTTTTGTAATGGAAAATGCGCCGCACCATTCTGTACTGTTAAATAAGGCACCAATGGCTGCTGGAAGGAGGGACAAAGTAGTCATCTGGTTGAAAAATAGGATTTGAACAGAATATGCAGAAAGGGCAACTTCTGGAATTGGTGGAACAATACAAGCCACAGATGATGCATTATGAGATTGATACATTAGCAGAGAAGCACAGCCACTAAGTTATACGTCTTCCACCGTACATCTGCCATTATAATGCAACTGAACTCATCTGGATTCAAATAAAAGCAGACACTGCAGAGTGAAACAAAACCATTATGTTGGAAGACACAGGGAGGCTGCTAAATGAGTCTGTCATATGAATAACACAAGAAAATTGGAAGAACATCGTGAACCACATATGGAAAGAGATTACAAGGTCACACACAGAAGAAGGTGTAAGACAAGAATCCGTTCATAATATTGTAATTTCTTTATCAGACGATGAGGACAGCAGCAGTGCAAGATACCGAAGACTATGTGGTCGTGATGAGAGATGATCACTCAGATCATGATGATCGGGTTTCCATTGTCGCACTCGAAAAATACAGGTAACATCCTTATTCGATATTTTACACCTGACATTTGTGTAATTTGCATTACCTTATTACTGTTGAAAATCTGATTGTGTTTAACTTTTATTTTGGCCGGAACCATAGTCACAGTAATTTTTTTTAATGATGTTACCGCAATTTGATAGAAATAATTTTTTTAATGTTATACAATCCAGAGTTCGGCCATAGGCCATTTTGAAGTACAGTAACTTATATATGTCAAAAGACATCAGACTTGTATGAAATGGAGTGAAATCTGAACCATATTACAATAAAATAAAAATTGTTGCAGTCAAATGGCTGTGTGTGTGTGTGTGTGTGTGTGTGTGTTTGTGTAAGATGACAAACACTGGTGTTGTTGTTGTTGTGGTCTTCATTCCTGAGACTGGTTTGATGCAGCTCTCCATGCTACTCTATCCAGTGCAAGCTTCTTTATCTCCCAGTACCTACTGCAACCTACATCCTTCTGAATCTGCTTAGTGTATTCATCTCTTGATCTCCCCCTACGATTTTTACCCTCCACGCTGCCCTCCAATACTAAATTGGTGATCCCTTGATGCCTCAGAACATGTCCTACCAACCGATCCCTTCTTCTGGTCAAGTTGTGCCACAAACTTCTCTTCTCCCCAGTCCTATTCAATACTTCCTCATTAGTTATGTGATCTACCCATCTAATCTTCAGCATTCTTCTGTAGCACCACATTTTGAAAGCTGGTAGCACATGTGAAAAAATATTTCATCAAGGAACACATCGGTCAGTAGAATGTTGTCCCTACAGGAATGCTGCAATGAATGACACAGCACTGTTAGGCTATGAAGGAGCCGAATGTTGTCGTGGGCCAAAGGGTGGGACAGGAAGGTCTGTCACTGTGCTTACTCTGCTGCTGGCTCAATGCCCATTTAATACTGGCAACTGCACTGCCAGCTGTCAGAGCTCTTCTCTCGGCATACAGGCTATAGGATACATAGTATCTTTGTGATGTACCATTTTTAATCACAAATTCTGCATGTGCAGGTACTTTCAATCATTAATTTACAATAATAGTTTACAAGGTATGAAAAATTAATGACATATCCCTCTTCTCAGAAATGTTTGTTGTTACTGTTACTCAGCTGGCAAAGTATATACATGAAGCACATTTGCAGTTGTGAATCAGGTTAGCTTTGGCTGTACAATGGAATGTCAAAATTTATCGTTGACTGGGATGCAAACCTGGATTTCCCACTTATTGTTAGTGGTCCAGCACAAGCTTTGTCATTCCATTACACAAGTGATGGCTGCTCATATTTACACTTCTGAATACATTTGGCTGTAGCCTCACAGACATGCAAGAATGTCTAAAGGAACACATCATATTTTTTAACACAGGCGCTGCAGAATTGTAAATATGTTTTGCTGTGAATCATTTTATATAGTAAAACTTTAATTTTCACCACAGAAACCAAAATTCTGATTATATCCATGGTGTGAAATTTACTTACTACCACAGTCATAAGCATTAATTTGAAAATATAACCAAGTTATTAACATAAATTTTAGACTGCTAGCACTTAATGTATAATTACACCATACTCTACTCTCACATGATAAATTTATGGCAACAGATTAAGCCAACACATATATCAAGGCTAGACTCACTGCTCACTAGACAAGTTACCATAACAAATAATGCATAAGCTGACCACAATCTCTCAGAAGTTAATCCCAAGTTCTATGAAATTCACTTTCATACATTCTTTACACAAAACTAGTGTTATAATACTTACTCATTTAGTCTGGGCAAGAGGAAGGGGCAGAGATGATCACAGTACAAAGTACAGTAAAAAATACATCACAGTCACACACTCAACCAGTAAATAATATTGTCCTACTTCCCAGTCACAGCTCTGAGTTTTAACACCTTGCTAACAAGGAAACACTAGGAACCATGGCAGGTTTTAAATGTTTCTTAAAGCATAGAAAACGAAAATTAACCTCTAGAAGTATTTCCTGATGTTTCCAATGCATGCACAGCACTGGAAGTTCATAAGTTAGAGATGAGAAAAAGTAACAAGCTTAATCCTATCAGTGCCATCTGAGCACACCCGATGGGAAAGAGCTTAAGTATACACCCACAGAATGACCTTACCAGATGTTATTACAGTATCTTTAAGTATGGAGCATAATTAATTTCTGGAAATCCAGAACTGAGCCACGTTAATTTGCAAAAAATGATGACTGGAGATGTTGCTTTTCCAATGTAAATGGACGTGACATTTGCTGCATAAGTGGTAGGGTGGCACACAAGAGAACTGTGCAGCATGATTGAAAGATCATTTGCCAACACATTCTTCATGTGTGGGCAATTAAGATTGTAAAACCAACAGAGACTATCTTTCTGTGGTGACCTCCAGTATTAAGGAAATGAATCATATATGAAACTATTTTATGAGGTACTTTTTAGTTTACCAATAGATCCAACTGGTTTGCTGGGTACATGATAATTCAGGAGGCAGACACACTACAAGACAAAACAGGACGTTACAATTCTTACTCATACTGTCATGTACACCATAGTACATAATTTATGAAGCACTTTAACCTTTTCACTATTGATGAGACAGATGTCCCACTAATGTAATGCAGTCTACATCTACATCTACATCTACATGATTACTCTGCAATTCACATTTAAGTGCTTGGCAGAGGGTTCATCGAACCACAATCATACTATCTCTCTATCATTCCACTCCCGAACAGCGTGCGGGAAAAACGAACACCTAAACCTTTCTGTTCGAGCTCTGATTTCTATTATTTTATTTTGATGATCATTCCTACCTATGTAGGTTGGGCTCAACAAAATATTTTCACATTCGGAAGAAAACGTTGGTGACTGAAATTTCGTAAATAGATCTTGCCGCGATGAAAAATGTCTTAGCTTTAATGACTTCCATCCCACTCATGTCTCATATCTATTACACTCTCTTCCCTATTATGTGATAACACAAAACGAGCTTCCCTTTTTTGCACCCTTTCAATGTCATGTCAATCCCACCTGGTAAGGATCCCACACCGCGCAGCAATATTCCAACAGAGGACAAACAAGTGTAGTGAAAGTGTCTCCTTAGTGGACATGCTGCATCTTCTAAGTGTCCTGCCAATGAAACACAACCTTTGGCTTGCCTCCCCCACAATATTATCTATGTGGTCTTTCCAACTGAAGTGGTTCATAATTTTAACACCCAGGTACTCAGTTGAATTTACAGCCTTGAGAATTGTACTATTTATCGAGTAATCGAATTCCAACGGATTTCTTTTGGAACTCATGTGGATCACCTTACACTTTTCATTATTTAGCATCAACTGCCACCTGCCACACCATATAGCTTTTGAATAATTGGACGTATCTGTCTGGTATTTAGTGAGAAGCTTTATGAACTGAAAAAAATGTGATTGGCCGAGTATGGATCTATGGATGGTTGTTAGTAGTAAAGTGGGGCAGCATGTCTGGCAATGTGGCTCTAGCTCTGGAAAATGTCTGCCATCCAAGACTGAAGCCATTTTGTTTCCTTTTACATCACAGACTTTTCAAACAATGCTACTCTTCAGTCATGCCTCAGGCTTGCATATTATTTTGATTATTGTGATGCAGATGCCCACTGAACTTCATGTACTGCAAAAGTGTTACATCAAAGTGTTCTCCAAATTATCCGTTGAAAATTTGTGTGAAGTATTTCATGGTTTTCATTGCTAGGAGTGTGCATTGGTACTGTCAAACAGAATGAAGTTGACCAATTTTGGACTTCAAATTTGTTGGTTTCAGAAATATTATTGTACTATTTTTCCTTTCCAAGCATAGGTATTGAGCTGTAGTAGAACATTTTGTCTTATTACCTTTTGCTCAGACAGATCAAAATTAAAAAATCTGTATCTTAACTTGATCCCACCGGGGGTTAAATTGACCTATATTTTCTGGTAATTGCGGATTGTTTGACTAGGATGGTTTTTGAATGTACCATCAATTACGAGTAAATATTGCATAATTAAACTTCTATATCTGTTGTGCTGATAAGACTTACCAAGCAAAAGTTTACTTTGAAAACTCTAGATTCAAACAAAAGCATGGAGTTGGTTAAGATTGTAGGACTTTGGTTCCACCTTACCAACTTGCAGAATTGAATTTTACTTTTGTGGGTGGTAGTATATCAGTCATGAAAGAGTTTTCAACCTCATATTTTGATATCAATATAACATGTGTTAAGCAGGAAGGGCTTAACACAGCCACAATTTTTATTATTACACCCCAGTGCACTTCCAATATTGTCCTACTTCCAAATCCAAAGTGGAGACATGAAAAAAATTTCTGTGTATCACTTGGACACCATGCAGCTTAAATTAAGTGTAACGAACTCTAATGTATTACTCAACCAAAAGAACCATGGGCCTGGCCATAACTGGAACTGCAACAACTAGATACAGCCACATTCGACTTGACACACCAAAAGTACAGAGAGCAATGCCAAAACTTGCTCAGTGAGGATCTGTGATGACAATGCCATTAAATCTGTTAGCAAGGAGAAAGTCACAAGTGACAAAATGTGATAAAAACAAGGTAAGCAAAACAAAATTGATGTTCCTATGCACAAATGTTTATGGTTAATTGTACTTCTGAGTGTTTTGCCAAGTTTCCACTGTGTGCATGGTATTTCGTTGATAGACCCAGCTGTCTTTCAGGTGCTTAAAGCTTTGCTGTTGTGCACTCACTGCTTGGACTCCAACTAGACAGAATTATTGTTTGGTCTCAATTACTTGTAGCAAAGTTATATTCCCGATCCACACTATGCCATTTGATATGTATTATTTATCCTGATCCTGTCAACTGCAAATTCAGCATTTTTTAACTCTGGAGAATATTATGGCTACTGACACCAATAAACTGACTTTCATACACCAAGCATCATTTAAATTGATTATTCTGTCTCGTGTAATAGGTTTTCTGATGTCTGTTTCAATATCTAAGCTATGCGGTCCCAGCGACTGTTCACACCACCATACTGGTTTCATATTTGAATCCACAATTACATGCAAGGCAGTGCTTGGTGACAGCTCCTTTGCTCTGTTTTATTCATATATATCACTGGTGTTTCTGACTGTTCAGAGAATCTGCCCCACGTAAAAGATGCAACATTATCATGGAATACAGTGTACACCCAGATTTTGAAGACATAGGCCATCATCAACATTACTAATGACAGTTTTTATCTTATGAGGAGAACACACCAAGTGCCATGCCTTGATTTCCCCACAATCTTTTTCCATTTGAAGAGGGTCAAACTAACCACACACTTGACTTATGTGTTGACAGTCTACCATTACTGAATAAATGGCAGTCAAAGTTTGAGGCACTTTATGTGCCTTTTAGTGTGTAAGTAGTACAACTGAAGTGGTGGCACAGTGGCCAGTATCACAGCTCCACATTTTGTGCCTAGTGTTTGAAACACCACTTATTTTTATTTTTGTTCTTCATTTATCTATCCTCGCCTATAGAAGTTTACTACATAAATGTTTTCCGATTGCCATGTTTGTCTGGTGAATGAATTTGAGGAAGAAGAATAAATCAATGATAAAATTGTTTGAAATTATTCAGTGTAAAATCTATTGTGTATCTCTACTGAAGATTAATAATAAGTGGAAGTTTCTAGGAAAGTTACACATGGTTTGCAGTCAATTTATTGCCAAAGTGTGAAATTTGCAATCTTAGTGATGTTTCCCAAGTGAAGTTCATATTGAGAAATGTTACTTGCAAACCTGGCTTCTTGCAATGCTCATGGTATTCAAAATCTGTTTCAAATTTTTCTGTGATCAGTGTCATCCAAGGGAATGCTCCAAGTCTTGCTGAAGACTAAACGTAAGAATAAATCATCTCATTCTTATTTCATTGTAATATTATGAGACCAAAATGGTTGTAACCCCTGTAAATACCATACTAACATTTAACTGCTTGTTACTGCCTGTTATGATACATCTTAATTTGCTACACAGCCATGGTGACACATCAAGTAGTCCCTTGTTTGTTATGTCTGAGGAATACGATGCTGCAAATGGGGTTACCAATTACAAATTAATACTGGCCTGTCCTACCGCCACAGCATCAAGGTGGGGCCCTATGTGCCATTGAATATCCAAGAGCCATTGTGTAGCGTCTTGTAAATTATGACTTACACATTTTTATCCCTCTGATTACATTGCCATCTGTGGCAAAACAAAGGAAATGCTTCAGAAAAAATGTATGTGGATTTTGCTTCAGTAGCTTAATCTGCAATAAACTAGGGTTTCCACTGAATATTTCAAAGTTGCCCCTTACCATCCACACATGGCAGGGTGGCAGATTGAGTGTGGTATCATTGGATGTTCCCTCTCAGACAAACTGGAATTATAACTTTTTTTTTTATTATTATTTGATGCGTAGTTTGAGATATTTCAATGTCATCAGTTAAAATGAACACCCAGTATAGTAAATGCATGACACAAACCCAGTTTAATTTTACAATTAATGCAACTTGTATTCCCAAATGCAATAGCGATTTGTGCAGTAACTCATGGACATGGGGAGAAATAAGGAAGTAAAGAAAAAATCTGGTTTCAATCCCAGAGTAGGAAACAGGCTGCAATACTTACTACTGTGTTACTACTTTGGCTGAGACTAGTGCACTTAACGACATTTAAATTACCTCTCCAGCTGTCATTTTCTCAGAAACGTTCAGGTATCTACACATAAGCCAATACGCATTTGCTTATTCTGACTTCTCTTATGCCGAATGAAGTTTTTGGTAAACTTCATTAGGGCACTTGCCATATTCTCCCCATCAGTTGAAGGGAGGGGAAATACACTAGATGCCTTGTTTCCACAAATCTCTTTCAACATTTTGGAAAGCCTGAGGCAGATGAATTATTTTTGGCTTCTCTTCCTCAGTCTCCATCTCTTCTATCTCAGGGCATTCTTGCTTTTGACTGTATTGCCTGTTTAATAGTTCAGTCTAGTAGGAGCAGGTGCCAAGCACACATAACAGCCAGACTCCCAGCATCTGAAGAAGATGGCTACATCGTCAGAATATTGTGCACAAAAATGTGAGTAACAATTCTGCTGAAAATAACTGTATACACGAGTAATCCCACTGAGAAAATGAGATTATGGTTGATATGCTGTTAGAAACAATACAGCTCAGTAACTGCACAGTTTTTCATAAATACCTACTGGCTAGTGCAGATACAGTAAAGATCTTAGTGATATGAAATAGGGTAGCACTCATTTCACAAGACATTCTGCAAATATGACATCACACTTAATACTGACAACTGCAGGAGCTGCAATCTACTTCATAACTAGGAATAATACAAATTTTATTGCTTTTTCTTTGACTCACACCAATTTAAACTGTCCTCAGGTTCCTGCCTACCCCCACACCCTGAGATTGCCAAGTATTTATTTCATCATCTGCTCTCAAGTCAGATGGAAACATAAATAACATTTAATATTGCAGAACATATTTTATTACATGGCTAATAAAGTCCCAGAATGTTTTAATACTAAGAACAAAACAATTTCATGCAGCAGTAAAAGAATCTACAGCTACATAAATCACATCATTCTTTATGTTAGTGCCTCATCATGTGATATTAGTGCCCTGTGTCATCATAGTATTACTGATGACATTAGCAACAAACATGACATGTCTGAAATTTTCAGTGCACTTTTGCCTTGAAACAGGGTACTGCAAGTCTTAATACAAGTATTTCCATGCTTAGCCATCAATAAGTCATTTGGTGTTTACTTATTATGATAATTATTACAATAAATTGTACCAAGAATGGAGTGTTTTTATAAATCATACACATGCATGAAGTCTCATGAGAGGCCCATCTCTCATGCTTATTAAAGTTTATAGCAGTTCCTGCTACTGTTAACAGAGGATCTCCATAATTTTCTCTGTCCAGAGGCCTCTAGTTGTGATGTATTAGAGAACTAGTTTAACTGGTGATGAATATTGACAGAATCACACCCCTACCAATGTCAATAGCAAATGTTTTAAAAGCTATCTATAGATACTTAGCTAACAAAAACTTGCTCCATAAAACTGAGTGTGGGAGATCTCATTCCCAACCAAAATTTCAATAACTTTGTGTGGGTATGCTTGTCTGTAACAGTGTTTGTGGGCCTCAAACCCCCAAAAACTGGTATCATGTGTTTCAGCAATAGGTCAGCCAGCAGGCTGAAAGTTTTCAGAAGTATGGGCATAGAACCTGGGGTGAACATCACAAATGCATATATCATTTGACCAGCAGGTGCAGGAAGCTAAGAAAAGTGTCCTCAAAATGTCAAGACCAGAAATATGAAGAATGTCTGCAAATTTCAGCTGGAGGATACAGAAATCTACAACAAACACGACTATTGACCTGGTGAGTTTTAACTTTGCATTTTAGGCTAACAAATTTTATCAAAAATTTTAAATGCATTTTCCCCTAAAGTATGACATTTTTAGCTTTAAATACAATTGCCTATGGAATACTATGTCTGTTTCAATGAAACAGCCATGGCAAGATAAAATGTGCTCCGGCATCCACCACTTGGCACTCTTACTGAGGTCAATCTTCTTCACTCTGGAAGCAACATTGAATTTGTTGGCCCAGTACAATCTGCACTGGCCATGGATGGCCCAGAATAGATCCTGCCCCGGAGCAGCTACTGATGTTGCAGATCCTGAAAGCCTCTTGAAGATGTGGTCGTCAAAACCTGCAAATGTTGACACTCTACTACAATGTGTTTCTACATGTGGAACTTCTGCCACCTGACACTAAATATTTCTTGGGGGCAGAAACTGACTGCTAGAAAACTTTCTCTCTACTCTGCCTTACAGCATTATCCTCTAAAACAACTCAAGTTAGATCAGAAGGATTTATTCTACAAAAATAAACACAGTTGATAATATTTTTCAGAAAATCTTCAGGAAACTGGAGATTATTAGATTTACTGTACGTGTTAATCCACTCGTTCATTTTCTAATGTTTGTGGTTAACAGTAATGCCAATTGTGGAATGCATCGTGCAATTCAGAACCAGAGTATCGAAAGTCCGAATAATTTCCATGTGGATTATGCATCCCTATGAGGGATTCATAATGGAAATTTTTATACTCTTGCAGATGTCACATGCTGCTAATAGAAATTTCAAGAGCAAAGTGGGACCATCTTACCAGTTTTTATAGGCCTTGTGATCACAGTTTAATTTTTCCTTTTCTGATTTGTCAACAACACATACACGATATTTACAGGAAATTTCTTGTTTTAATCAATTCAATGCAATTGTACAATGCCATTTGAATAGCTTGTTGTACTTGTGCTTGAATAGTTATAAAACACTTAGAAAATTTATAAGTTCATGGTTTACTGTTTCTGCATATCTTTTCTGCACTTCAGTGAATTACATACATTGTCACATAGGGAACTTCTTTGATATTGTGAAGAGAGCTTCTTCCTCAGTTTCTGCAATACAATCACTGCATAGTAAACTGTTGATCCAACAGTAATTTGCCCAGGTGGAGACTATTTTGAATTTGCATATCTACAATGTTTTGTGAGACCAAATACGGCTAAGCTTTTTGCTACAAAATATGTTGTGTGAAGGATTCCTTGTACTTTTAAAAAACAGTCTCTCTGCTGCTCAACTACAAGGTTCTTTACAACATTCTTTTTTCTTTGTTTGCATGTAATTAAATGGGCTTTGGAATTCCTATGTTTATGAATCTTAATCAGTGATGAACTGAGCTTCTTTACTTCCACAGGTTGGACCAACCTAAATACACAACTCTTCAAACATGTACACTCCCTCTGATTTACTCATTTTACATTGTGACAATCTTTCCAAGCTAAGTACTCCATCTTGTCTTCTTTACACACCAACTCACGTTTTGTCAGAAATTATGCATGTACTGTTGTTAAAACGAATGGGATATGTAGCTATTTTGAGACTCCAAATATCAAGGAATTACTTCATATGATTAGCTTGTATATTCAACACCACCTGTTCCAGTGGTACTGTTTGTATATGGTGCAGGTTCACTGTTATCAGTTACACATTCTTTGCACTGTGAAGTCAGTTTTCTGCAACTGAGACTAACTCACTGAAATAATATGCTATACTGTTTCACACTGAAAAATATCACCTTTCAATTACTAGGACATTTTATACACTTATCACTTAAAAAAGCAATACATCAGGGCTGAAAACACAGATGTTACACACAAAACCACATAAATAAACAGAACTGTTTGCTTCATTGACTATCTCTTTACTGACAAAAAAACTGATACAATACTCATCCCATCCTGCCGTGCTGGGACTAAGGATGAAAGCTGTTAATCAGACCGTAAATACCCAAATGAAAGGCACAATGACTGAAAATAAATAGCCCAACTACCTACTGCAAGAGATCATAGTAGATGATTAACTTTTGACATTTAATATTCTGTAATGAATTATGCAATATCAGGATAAGGAAGCAGGAAATATTTTTATTTTACAATACTCGATGTTAACAAATCTCTCTTCTTCAGAAACGCTTTCCTTGCCATTGCCAGAGGATGTAAAATGTAGACTGGCAATGGCAAGGAAAGTATTTCTGAATAAGAGAGATTTGTTAACATCGAGTATAGATTTAAGTGTCAGCAAGTCGTTTCTGAAAGTATTTGCATGGAGTGTAGCCATGTATGTAAGTGAAACGTGGACAATAAATAGTGTGGACAAGAAGAGAATAGAAGCTTTTGAAATGTGGTGCTACAGAAGAATGCTGAAGATTAGATGGGTAGATCACATAACTAATGAGGAGGTATTGAACAGGATTGGGGAGAAGAGGAGTTTGTGGCACAACTTGACTAGAAGAAGGGATCGGCTGGTAGGACATGTTCTGAGGCATCAAGGGATTACCAATTTAGTACTGGAGGGCAACGTGGAGGGTAAAAATCATAGAGGGAGACCAAGAGATGAATACACTAAGCAGATTCAGAAGGATGTAAGTTGCAGTAGTTACTGGGAGATGAAGAAGCTTGCACAGGATAGAGTAGCATGGAGAGCTGCATCAAACCAGTCTCAGGACTGAAGACCACAACAACAACAAAAATGGCTTCTTATTGCTAAGGTTTCAGATAAGGGAGAAGTTAGATTACAGCACTAAAGAACACAAAGTCAGTGTGAGAAAGCACTAAGAAGGGAGTTGTCATTAATTTTCATCGATCATGTTTCATGATGAGTATCTAAACTGGTAATGTACACAAGCTTGGCATATACCCGACCCTGTGCACCTCATGTTCATAATTTTTTTGTTTGTCTGGGCCATTTAAACAATGCTAAATTGACCGAACACTTAATATTCTAAGAGCTAGACCTCACCTTTCAGAATTATTAAACTAATAGACAATGAAACTAATTATTGTAATAAGAAAATGTTCTCCATATAAAGTAGCAAAGGGCTGGTTTACCCACTGGCAGAAGTGGTGGACACCATCCACCTACACTTCTCCATCCAATATGGACCTGCTGATCTAATTCTGAAGGATTAAAGAAACATACTGTCTCTTGTGCAGTATTTATTCCATTCCTTTCCTTGAACACTATTGCATAAATCCCATCATGAAGCAGAGCCTTATATTTTCCCTCTCCCTTCTTTGCTATTAAAAGGTTTTGATTTCAATGTAAGATGTGGTCAGGATTGTTGGGAAAAAAGTAGAGGATATTTAATATACTGTTGGTGTCACATATATTGTGCAGGTCTGTAAATATGATTTACATATATGCTGATGGTAATCAAGGTTACTATGCAGGCAAAAATATTAGTAAAAATGGGTACAGTTGTGCTTGTATTGGTTTAATTACATTAGCAAAACTTGTGGTTAGCTCAAAGATATTCAGAAGTAGCATGAAACTATTAATGTTATTGCCAGTTAAATTACTTGCTGCGAAGAAAGGTGATATAAACACCTTTGTAGCTTAAAGATTTGTCCTCATGAAAAATAATTTTATTGTTAGCTAGGTGGCATCATTTGAGGTTAAGTGTATCCTTGCCAGAAATAAATTAAACTGTAAACCCAAAGATATCGTGAAGCAAACCTAATCCTTGTTGCCTACTGCAGTTGAATCTACCCACAGAATTCCATAAAAATTCTGATAAAATGAACTTTTCAAATATTAATGCTTGAAAATTATCGGTATTCAAGCACCTGTGAGGAAGTTTCATATCAGTGCACACTCCACTGCAGAGTGAAAATCTCATTCTGGAAACATCCTCCAGGCTGTGGCTAAGCCATGTTTCCGCAATATCCATTCTTCCAGGAGTGCTAGTTCTGCAAGATTTGCAGAAGAGCTTCTGTGAAGTTTGGAAGGTAGGAGACAAAGTTCTGGCAGAACTGAAGCTGTGAGGATGGGTCGCGAGTTGTATTTGGGTAGCTCAGTTGGTAGAGCACTTGCCTGCGAAAGGCAAAGGCCCCGAGGAATTATTTTTATTTTACTAATGCCTTCTTACTGCTAAGGTCTCAGGTAAGAGTAAAGTTAGATTATAGCATTAAAGAATGCAACATCAGTGTGAGAAAGCACTAAGAAGGGAGTTGTCATTCATTTTCATCGATCATGTTTCATGATGAGTATCTAAACTGGTAATGTACACAAGCTTGGCATATACCCGACCCTGTGCACCTCATGCTCATAATTTTTTTGTTTGTCCGGGCCATTTAAACAATGCTAAGTTGACTGAACACTTAATATTCTAAGAGTTAAACCTCACCTTTCAGAATTATTAAACCAAGAGGCAATGAAAGTAATTACTGTAATAAGAAAATTTTCGCCATATAAAGTAGCAAAGGGCTGGTTTACCCATTGGCAAAAGTGGGGGGCACCATCCACCTACACTCCTCCATCCAATATGGACCTGCTGATCTATTGCTGAAGGATTAAAGAAACATACTGTCTCGTGTGCAGTATTTTTTCCATTCATTTCCTTGAACACTACTGCATAAATCTCATCATGAAGCAGAGCCTTATATTTTCCCTCTCCCTTCTTTGCTATTAAAAGGTTTTGATTTCAATGTAAGATGTGGTTAGAATTGCTGAGAAAAAGGTAAACGATATTTAATATACTTTTGGTGTCATATATATTGTGCATGTCCATAAATACGGTTTCCATATATGCTGATAATAGTCTAAGTTGCTATGCAGGCACAAATATTAGTAAAAATGGGTACAGTTGTGCTTGTATTGGTTTAATTACATTACCAAAACTTGTGGTAACTCAAAGATATTCAGAAGTAACATGAAACTATTAATGTTATTGCCAGTTAAATTACTTGCTGCAAAGAAAGGTGATATAACCACCTATGTAGGTTACAGATTTGTACTTATGAAAACTAATTTTATTGATAGCTAACTGGCATCATTTGAGGTTAAGTGTATCCTTGACAGAAATAAATTCAACTGTAAACCCAAAGATATCATGAAGCAAACCTAATCCTTGTTGCCTACTGCAGTTGAATCTACCCACAGAATTCCATAAAAATTCTGATAAAATGAACTTTGCAAATATTAATGCTTGAAAATTATCAGTATTCAAGCATTTGTGAGGAAGTTTCATATTAGCACACACTCCACTGCAGAGTGAAAATCTCATTCTGGAAACATCCTCCAGGCTGTGGCTAAGCCATCTTTCCGCAATATCCATTCTTCCAGGAGTGCTAGTTCTGCAAGGTTTGCAGAAGAGCTTCTGTGTAGTTTGGAAGGTAGGAGACAAAGTTCTGGCAGAACTGAAGTGGTGAGAATGGGTCGCAAGTTGTATTTGTGTAGCTCAGTTAGTAGAGCACTTGCCCACAAAAGACAAAGGCCCTGTGTTCGAGTCTCGGTCTAGCACACAGTTTTAATCTGCCAGGAAGTTTCACTATTGGAAGATTGGAAGGTAGGAGACAAAGTTCTCGCAGAACTGAAGCTGTGAGGATGGGTCGTGAGTTGTGTTAGGGTAGGTCAGTTTGTAGAGCACTTGTCCGTGAAAGGCAAAGGCTCTGTGTTCAAGTCTTGGTCCAGCACACAGTTTTAATCTGCCAGGAAGTTTCCTTATTCAAAGTATTTATAATGTTAACTTGAAAGTGAAGCCAAATATTTAATATGTAATTCAGTATTACATAATGGTTGCTTGTGCGCCATTACAACAAAAGAAAGTTAGATGGTCAGTCTTCTACAGACCTCACTTTAAATTATTTTTCACTTTAATATTTCCACAGAAAGGAATATATTTTGAATTGGGACAAGAGAAATTCACTTTTGACCACACACTACAAAAGGAAATATGTACACCAATACCTAGTGTGTCAGAGTAGCTAAGTAGCTTAATTCTTCAACAGCAGAGACAAAAGTAGTAGTCAATCTTTGAACCAATTCCTTTTTTAATTTTAATGAGATGTCCATGGTTACAAAGAATGTCTTTGTATGGCATCGTTACTCTTTGATAATAAAATACATTTTGTTAACAATTTTGACACATATATCATTGAGTTGCAGGTTTTATAGTTACTTGTATTAGCTATGGTTTGTATCAACAGAAATAGCATTTTGTGCTTTCTTTACACTGGGCCTTAACACATCTGGTGTAGGTTTAGCTTAATTTTTGTAGGGCTTTCCAGGAGAAGTCAGAGCCTTCAGGAAGTGTGCAAAATGTAGTAGCCACTAACAGGCAAAAGTCACCAGTCCAGGCAGTTTTGTTTTTTTTTACACTTGACACAAACTGATGATTCTAAGGATAACTTTAAAAATTGACAGTAGACTTCAACATAATAACTTGGCTGAGACTTTTAGCAAATATTTGAAAGCATTTATGGCACTACACACAACACTATCATCTGTCTACATACTGGAAAAGTCAAAACTAGTCTGTGTTGAACATTACAGGTAAGAGGAATTTACTTGTTTCAGATCTAGTATTCTGGAAAATTATATAAAGAGAGTCTAGTAAGGTACTTTCTGAAAATTCATGGATACTGCAGAATGTTTCTGATTCATGTTGTAATATTGCTAACTTTTCACATTTCATACTTCTTGTTGTTGTTCTTGAAAAGTTATTAGCTACTTGAGAAATTTGTTCACCGTAAAATAGCTTATCACAGGTTCACTTTCATTCGTCAGTGCTTTAATCCTAAGACTGGATTGTGTAGAGTATTTTCCAGTTAAAATATGGCAGGTCAGTACTTCACATACTCTGAGAGGCTTAACATGGTTTTTAAAGTGTTAAAACTGGCATTATGAGGCTTAGATAGGCTGCATAGTGAATACCAGCTTCAAATTCTCTGAAAACTCCATGTCTAAAATTTCATTCTGGGGCACTGACGAGTTATGTGAAGAAATATAGATTGTGCACAAATTCATTGCTAGGTTCCAACTCTGACAGATTTGTGTCTTGACAATTATGTGTTGACATGTTTTGTGCATGATTCCTATTTATAGATGCATGAATTATAAAAATTATAAATATGCAAAATACTCATCTACTACATTTTAGCTATTAAATAGAAGATAGCAAACTTGTAGGTTCCACAGATACAGTAGGTAAAGAAGTTTAACTCTGAACTGTACAACTAAGAAATGGCAAAATTATAGGTACTATTTTGTGGGACAACAGTGTGCATGATTCTCAAAATTCACCAAAAAGTTTAGAGAAAGTATGCTTTAAACTCGGATAGTTAAATAGACATGTACAGTTAATAAACAGAAAAACAAGGCCTCCAAAACTATTTAATGAATTGAGTGTGGAAATAGTTGCATTTTAGTATTTGAACACTGTAGATAAAAATTATGACTATATAGTTTTTGGGAAAAATGATTATTGACCATAGGAAAATGAAGGCTTTTCAATGCAGTATAAAAATATAGGCACATGGAAAATTTTTCGTTGTTTCCATGTGTAGTAAATCAAAAATAATTTGGATCCAAATGTAGTATTATCAGTAGTTTCAAAATGTCACTGTGAATAAATTTTAACAGATGTTCAAATGAGATGAGTAAAATTGAAGCATGAGGGAAGAGTTCAACAGCTTGCTGAAAATACTATCAAGCTTCAAGTTTGTGTGTAACAACTCACTGCTTCTGGCTTTTTTTTTTTTTTTTTTTTTTTTTTTTTTTTTTTTTTTTTTTTTTTTTTTTTTTTTGAGATTAGCAAAATGACTTCCCAGAGTAATAGAAAACGGTTTTGTCAGATCATTGGTGATAATGAAGCAAAAGGCTAATTTCAGATGAAAAAGATATGAAAGATATCAATATTTTGAACAGTAAGAAATGGCCCTGTGACATTGCAAGCCCACTGCTAGAAGGGCAAGAACATTAGGAACTTTGAGAATTTCTAAATATAACCAAAGATTTAGGAAATTATGCACATCATTAAGAGAACATTGCTGAAAAACTAAAACCAGTTTGTTTGTAGTGATTTACTCCCTGTAATACATCAGAGAAAGAGCCTACTGCACAGTTTTGATAACATTGTGCAACTCACCTTTTTGCAATCTACACTGATGTTTACTTCAGTTGTGGGGTCTCTGCTACATACATGGAACCCCAAAAGTTACATCAAAGTAGGGATGTAAACAGGCATGTTGAGGATAACCGATGCTAAAAGGCTAATCTACATGTGAAGCAGAGAGTGATACTTCAAGTCACGGAATCTTTAGGCAAGTCCTACTTTTGTTAAGAATGCAACGCTGCAGATAAGGTACTAAATTAACATTAATAAGTGGTGCAGGTCTAAGCACAGCAGGAAGCACACATTCTGCAAAGCTTCCTGTGTACAAAGAGTGCAAGTTTCCTTATATTAGTAAACTTGTGCTCACTGAATGTAAGCCTTTGAGAAATCTTATGACAGATGAACCCCAGTCCCACAGTCTGATACTACTGGTTCTTCACGATAATCATTCACCTGTCGCCCACCTTCCCAGATACTGCAATGTATACGACTTATATGTAATCAATTTAGTATATCTGAAGTCCCTGTCCCCTTCTGATTTTCTACAAACGTGCTAATTTATATGTCTTTAATGGCTACGCCAACACTGAAGGCTAGGAGAAGCATTTTGGGCATCATTGTATTCTAGCTTATTTCACTGTTTCAGTTATGCAGCCAACACATTTACATTGAGCCAATACAGTTACATTCTTTAGGAGTCACTAGTGCCATGTGTGTGAGTGTGCAAGTACCTACAGAAATGCAAATGAAGATAAGTGCTAATAGATACTGCTTTGGCAGGACCACACAGAACTATCTGTACTCCATTTGGATAAACCTACTTTAGTTTCAGGCAGTGTGGGACAACTTATGTGGTGGACATGGGTGGGGAAACATGTACTACCATTGCTCAACCAGCTGAGCAGCTGCCAATGAAATCTATTTCTACTATGTCAACTGAACCAGTACTGAGGCCAACAATGCAAGCGACATTAAATATTTGAAAATCTAAGGATGCTGAAATGTGTTTTAATTACTTGAGAGCAGCAAGTTGCAGCATCTAGTTGTCTGTTGGCATAATTTCTGAATTCCATGCCTTCCTCAATGGTGTTATTTTCTGACAGAAGTGTGACCTATTGCAATTCACACAGGAGGGATGATGTTTTCTGGCCAAATGGCAACCATTATGTGCAAGAGTTAAAGAGGAACCCACCTCTCATGATGTGGACTAGGATGTGACCATACTTTGACTTTTGAAGTCTACATTAATGGAAATTCTTATTTAAATATACATTGTTGAAACCTCAGGCCAATGACAAGGAAGCCATGTGTCATTGTTACAACAGCATACTTCACTGTTCACTTACACAAGTTTCTTCATGGAACAGGCAAATGGATTTCATTTCCAGCTGCATTAAAATGGGCCCATAAGCCCAGACCTTGCCACATTGAACATCTCATCAGGGAGAACAATTAAGCTCTACACAGCCCAACATCAGTCCAAGACTAAGAATCACATCAAAATGTACAATTTTCAGACCATAACAGATTTTCTCCAAACTGTCAAGGATGACAAGGAGATGCACAGGTATCGAAGGCAGAATTGTGCCCATACAGATCCACTGGATATACAGCATTTTTATCTAACCACTGCAGTATACAGTGTACTGTCAGCTTAGTGGTACATATTTATGACACGATCTAAATAAGCAGTGCTTTATCAGTCAACTCTACAACTGCTACTGCAACCAAATTAACTTAAGAAATGAAAATTAAAATGACTGCAGACCCTTCTTCTGCATTTTATTTACATAGCCAGTTTTTGTGTTCCATTACAAGATCTTCGTGCCTCATGAGGGATAGTGCTGTGTAAACCAGAGATCTATGGACACCAGTTATTCAATTGTGGCTCCCATAAGGACTGCACCCAAGACTGGATTCCTCCCAATTTACATTTGTCCAGGGATCTGAAGATGGTGTAAGGGAACATTAGAACTGGGTGCATAAATAAATGCACACAGACAGCTGCAGGTGTTTCCATTTCATACTGAATGACTGAAGTCCTTTCAACCACCTATTACACATGTGGGTATACAAAAAGATTACTTACATCCAATTGAAACATCCTTCAACTTTCAGATTAACAGAATTGTGGCACTTAAAATACTAAATTCCCTTATTACAGATTTTAATAGCAACAGTGAATTGCTTACATAGTCTGGAGAACTGTGCACTTTACACAAACTGCAAATGTCTCACACAATTACAATGCCAGAGTGAACATTTTAACTAGCCCACTCTTTCAGATATCTGGTGTAAACTTTTTTGGGACACAGAATAGTATTAACACACACTGCTTTCCCTGTACCTTACAATTGGGCCTGTCTCTTAAGTGACTGCTTATGAATACTTGAGAAACATTCTACAATATTGTTCAATTATGTGGGACCCATACTAAACAGCACTAGCAGGACACTAACATAACACAAAGAAGGGCAGCATGAACAGTTACAGGTTTACTTTTATCACCCAAGGGCATTCCAAAGATGCTGAAAAACTGGCTTAAGTAATTTCAAGAATACAGGCTGACAAATTTAAGAATATGTCATAGTCCTCTACATATTTCTCCAATGATGGCCACATGAACCGGATTAGTTATTACAACATGTACAGAGGCCTTTAAGTAATCATCCATCCAAACATGCATGAAAATGCTATAGGGAGATGTCAAAGTAGTACAATGGGACATACTTTTTACCCTGCATTTATTAGCAGTGGTTTGTAGACCACAGATTTAAATGTGACTGAAGTTTAGTCACAGGAAACACCTAAAAATTATTAAAACCTTGCAGCCTCACTGCACAAAATTTACTGTGAAGATATCTTCAGCTTTACACCCTTCAAATAAGAAGAAGAAAGCAGTCTTGGCTGTGATGTTGAAATTACTTTTTCTTTACTTATCAATGACTCACAGGCATTTTCAGATTGGCTAATGTTGTTAAGAAAGTTGGACATACCTATGATTTAAATAAAAAAAAATTTCCTTCATGGGGATGTTTTATTTATATCTGTAACTTATCACTTATCAGTAAATCGGAAAGTGCCTCCAATTAGGCAAAACACACATCACTGATCAATAAAAAACAGGTAATTTCAATGTTGCAAACAAGACTCTCCTCACTCTAGATATTGGTTGCTGTATGTATTGCTATGGAGAGTGGAAAAGCTTTTGCATCTGCAGAATAGTTTTATCGCTAATTTATGCAGCTAAAATAACAATTTAGCTATTATTACCATTAGAGGCAAGACTTTCTATGGTGTTCGTCCTCAAATCTGCCATGAAGACTCGGTCCAGGGTGCTGTCATACCATAGAGACAGGTAGTGCCCGACACTTCCTCCAGCATGTGGACCTTCTGTCCAGAACCGTCCATCAAGACCTTGTCCATGTGCACATGTGATCATTAACTGAATGCCACAAACATGTACCTGCAGCAAAACACCAGCCAGTTCATGTTACTCAAGTCAATTTCTTATTTTCATAGTATGCTTTACAGCATACTTAAAACCAACAAATCATTTAAGGCAGTATGCTTCAAATTTTTTAATTTGTTGCCTGCTAAATCATTTGGCTTCCACAATATTTCAAAATATATCAAACAGTCAGCTGGATAACAATGCAATACAATAACAGGTACTGTGTAATGAAGTGGCTTAAATCTTATTGTGCTGCACTTACTTTATACACTGAACCAACCATTACTCTCTCCTCACTGATCGACATCAAAGTGGTAGCCATTAACTTCTCATGGAATTCTAATATCAGGGTGTATATGTGGAGAAGCACTAAAAATTCCCAGATTTTTCCCAGATTTCCTGGTTGAAAATACACTTACTCCTGGGTGAAAACACAATTTTTCCATGTTAAGTAACGGTATATTTCCCCTTGGAACTGAAAACTTATCAATTCTTTGAATGGTTATAGTTTTATACACAGGCATAGAATTCCACACCACTTTAGGAAATGAAACTCAGGGAAAAAAAAAATTGAAAGATCTGTGATGTGCACCAACATGTATGCTGCATATTTTTGAATTATGAAAGTATAAATTCTAATTCCACCAAACACTGCATGTTACTCTCTGAAGCACCGAAATTGAGATTGCAGTGCACTTTTGTAAACCAGTCATAGCTCATGTCACGTGATCTCACCAACCGATGACAGCAGATATTCAGAGCATAGGACACGTGATGTAGTCAGACAATAGCATCATTGTTAAGTAGCATGAACACACAAACAGGTGAAGTTAATGGTTTAAATTAATATACATGGTGTGCTACAAGAAAAGCAAAGCTTTCACATATAATGCTGGTCCCTAAGGTTAATAAGCTGCAAGGGAAGCTAAGCTTCTACATATAATGTTGATCTTTAACATATATCACACAAATGTGCCAGTAACATTTTTAGTAATGACATAGATGTCTGATCTTCTAGGTTCAAAATTCTTCTAAATGGCTTGTCATCAAAGTGTTGATTTTTAAATGAAAGTCAAATGCTCTGTGATTTGAGATATTATTTCTACATTCTCATACATAGTTCAACTTCTGAAAAGGAAAAGCTCTTTGAAAGTAATGCTTTTAAAACCACCATTTTCAATACTTTCTCATGATTGTTAGAAAGATTCATTTCAGCAATTCCCAGAGAACACCAGATAACAGGCACCATCACGCCTGCACAGCTACAACATGGGAAGCCCATATGTTCATATGTATGAGACATTAAAAGATTTTACATTATGTCATAAAAGATACAAGAAATCAGAGGATACTCCATGACTGTCTGAATTTCATGAACTGTACTAAAATGTGCACATTTAAAGGGCGTACTTAAAGTGCAAATTCATATGTCCAGCATACCAGTGAAGTAGGCTTTGACCTAATATTAAGCTTTTCAGTGTGGTTTTCAGGATGTAAATTTTCATGGAGTGCTGCACTAGTACTGTATTATGTCATGTTTGGTTCTTTATTATGGCATAATGCCATGCATGCTAGAAGATGAAAATGTCCACCTGAAATGCAGTGAACAGTTGAAACTGGCCAATAGTGTGCAATTAAACACTTTGTTTCAGATACGCTGACTGCCTCACGAGAAAAGAATAATAAAATCAAAATTTCTTTAGCAAACCGACAAATATAACTTCATTGTTCTGCAAGGTGATTAATGCTTGACAGTCAGAAATGTGGAAATAAAATAAAATCTGAAACTGATAGCATATTTTAGTCTTCCATTATAACATGAATTTATTTCAATTCACTCGATAGCTCCTGGCCACAGAAGTCCATTTTGTTTTCATTTGAGGTGAGAGCAGTAAACGAAGAGCAAACAGCAAAATCACTAAATGTAAACACAGGTCACATGAAGACTACCCACTTCCCCACTATGACTCAGACTGATATGTGCATTAGCCCTGATCTAAGATATTTCCGAATTGAGGCAATGCTAGATAGCCCCCCCCCCTTCCCCCACCCCCACACACACACAAAAATTTGAGATAGAACTTCTTTTTAAAAAATCGAATTTTCAAAGATATGTTCATTTTGTAGCAAACATCTTTCTGAAGAGATCATATGTGTTCAAAGAAATGTAGTACATGTTATTTGGTCTTAAGTGTGCCAAAGTGCAGTGCCACACCTCTTCTCACACAGCATTCTTCTATCGCACATCTGTGGAGTTGAAACGTGTATTTCTTCAATCCTGAGCTCCTAGCAGTTTTTTCTCTCTGATCTTACTACAGCTATATATGGTGTGCTTTCCTTTCTCCAAAAGAATCTATTACCTCATCAAAGTTTGTCAAACAGTTTGCTACATGAACAATACAAATGACATTGACTAACACTGAAAAAGCCGTTAACAAAAATGGTACCCAAGATTGGTGTGTTTTCTCCATTTCATTACATATATTGTGTCACTGTCTGCTAGCTAAAACAAAACAGGCCTTTCTGACATTGCAGCAGTTTTAACACACACCAAATAAACAAGACTGTTTTGACAAAAATGGTCATTTTTATAACACAACAGAACATAATTGATGAAGTACCAATATCAAATGTGTATCAGGCCTACTACAACCTAAAAGCTTTATGTTAGGATATAGTTCCACATTTCATTCATGCACTCCAATTTTACAAGCATGAGATCGAATAGCAGTAGTATGAAATATTTTATATAAATTTGGAATCATCATATTCTTCCATATAATTTGTGTGATGTCCCCATTTCTTCTACTTCCTTGAACTAACAAATAATCTTGTCATCACTAATTCTGTAACTATTCCTGCCTCTATCAAAACCTCGTGAGTTAACTTCACTAAGCCTGCCAGAATCACCGGTTTGGTTATCCAACAATTATTCTCCAGTTAGGTGCTGTTACATATTCGTACAATGCATTTTCTGTGCTACTTCCAGAATAGAACTTAAGCCATGGACCGTACAACTCACTCTTACTAGTGTAGCAACTTGGCCAAAAACTTTCTGTCAAAATTTCTTTTTCTTCGATACGCCGAGAAAATAATACATAATCATTCTTACTTGTTATTTCTGTTAGTAGTTTATTTCCACTCTGGTAGCCTGAATCTATGCATTTCAGTAGTAATTGTAATAACATTGATCATTTGCAAATCCAATCAACCACATAATCACACAGTGATTGGCATTCATTCATTCGGATTTACTCTGCCCAGCTCCTATTGCCCCATCCCCTTTTGATTGCAGGAAAGTTTGTTTCCAGATGAGACAGAAATTCCCATGGCAGAGACATCATGTACACTATGCACACATCAAAAATCAGCTTACAATTAATTCAGAAATCAACTTAGATTGTGTTCAAAAATGTTCAAAAACCATTAGGGATAAGTTTCAAAATCATATGAAAAATTTATAGACCAACGTGTGCTGGATGTTAAGATCTTTGTGAAACAAGGTTTTTTTTTCCTCAATATGAATTCGCCACTCCCCCCTCCCCTCCCCCAAAATTGCCACCCAGGTGAGATGCATCTGTTTTAATAAAGTAGAATTAATCTGGTTATTTAAACATGAACTGCCAAATGAGAGCACAGCATCTCTACATCTATAGCTGCATGTTAGCTTTTCCTTTCATGTGTTTTACCTGTAAAAACAACAGGACTATTATTTAATGTGTACTACACGCCAAGTGCCACTTATTTCTATACATCAGGGTGCAAACTGTCATAGTAAGCCACATTGTCAGTATTTAAAACAATTGCACAAACCCTAAGGGTAAGAATAAAGGCTCCAAAACCCATCACGCACTCCAGTGGTAAGCTGCAGAAGAAACACAAAGCTAGTGAGGTTTTAAGTTGCCTGCATCACTGTTACGCATATAAATTCAAATAGACATGTGTACCAGACTAGTATGTTAAGCTACTATAGAACTTGTGATGGACAGCACTATGACATTGTCACTGCAAGCACATAGAATTCATTAACAAATTTAATGCTGTCCTTTTCCAAAAAGGAATGTCATAGCAATAATACAACTCCTGTTGACTCACACCTCTGGAGTAACCAGTAACCAAAAGAATGCTAATCATTATTAGTGTTGCATTATTTAGGGGGAAACTTTGTAATGGTTAATGAGCAACATCTAAGATACAAGTTACATGGAGAGCTTACTTCAGGAAATATGTAGCATAAACTGGAAAATTCACACCAGGCTGAATTAATGTCAGCTTTGGGGAACATTTGGGATCTCTAGATTAGAAGCTTCTACAGCAACCTGAGGTCATACACTGCTGTCATTAAAACCAATTCAGTTTAAACTGATGAAATGGTAGAACACAGAACTTCAGGAAATACCTCTACAGCTCTGAAAATATGTACTTGTCTGCTCTGTAAATAAGAGTAAATGAAAGCATTCTGGTTCTATGATGCTAGATCATGTTACGTCAGCATTCAAAGTGGCAAAGTAGTATTCAACCAGATGCCCAAATTAATGACAAGATCTTGCTACTGCCAGATAAAAAATCAAAAATTCACTCCATGTAAGTATAAAGTTATGAACTTGTGACCAGAAAGTCCCCTTCAAGGAAACAAAATCAGAACTTCCCACAGTCATACAATGCCCTGGTGCTTCCTATCTGAAGATTCAAGATCATCCTGAGGAATTTTCGCTGGTGGCTCAGAAGGTCAATGCGGGTGCCAACTTGGCACCCACAAGCAAGACAAATATGATTCACTCCAGCAGGACAGTTAGTCATAAGCTCATCTCTGTGTGATCATTTTACAGCTAAGTTGTTAAGCCATACTTGGTCATGCATGTTGCTTCTATCTGCAGTCAGTTTTCTCCAATTGCTGCAATTGTCAGCAAGGTGATCCTACTTGTCACTGTCAATATTGGACAGGAGTGGTCCATATGATGCAGATTGTCTAACCACCATAGGCGCCGTTGCTTAAGGGTGGCAGTGATACTCTGTTGTTTTGCAGTACTCAGAACCATATCATTTGTCATATGATCCTCCCATGATATTCCCAAGATGCTCCGTAAGCACTGCAGGTGTAAGGCATTCCTGTTTGGCATGTGACATCCAAGTCTCAGCTCCATACAGCAGAGTACTCAGCACACATGACTGATACACAAGTATTTTTGTCAACAATGTAAGATGTTTGTTGCCCCATGCTCATGTGCAAAACTTTCAGAAAGTGCTGGCAGCCTTTCCTATGCTTGCATTTATCTTGTCATCCAGCGAGAGATCTTCTGTCATTATTGAACTGAAATAGCAGAATTGATCGACTACCTTCAACAAGGAGCCATCCAGTTTGATGACAGGCGGATCTGTGTATCCTCATGCCATGATAACCATCTTCTTTATGTTTATAGACATGGAGAAGAGCTTGCATGCAGTAGAGAATTTATCCTCAAGCTCTTGCAGATAATCCCAAGGATGAGCTAAAAATGCAACATTGTCATCAAATAAAAGGCTACTTACAAGCAAGTCTTCTAGGAAGTGCTTGGATCTGAGTAGAGAAATGTTGTAGACCTTCTCATCAGCTCTGGTATACAGATGAATGCACTGGTTAGTTTCACCAAAAGCAACTTGGAGGAGTGCTGAGAAAAAAATATTGAACACAGTGGGAGCCAATACACAGCCTTGACAAATCCCTCTTTTCACAGCAAATGGGACGTCACACTCTATCTTCAAAAGTACTGCACACAGTCCATCTCTGCTGGCTGTGTCGAAATGCTTGTTTAGGTTGATAAAGGCAATGAACAGAGGAGTTTTCCGCTCATGGCACTTTTCCTGAATTTGCTGGAGAGTGAAGATCATATCAACTGTAGATTGTTGGGGACAAAACCCACATTGCTCCTCTGGGTATATGCTCTCGGCAAGCTTCTGAAGTCTGCCCAACACCACATGGGCAAATGTTTTTCCAGGTATACTCAAAGTTAGATTCCGTGGTGACAGTTGCAATTGCCACAGTCACCTTTACTTTTGTATAAAGTAACAATATTGGCATCATGCATGTCTTGCGGCACAGTACCTGCAGTAGCCATTAGAAAGATCGCGGGAGGCGCACATCGGCACGGCGCGTCACGGATGGTAGTTGCCACAATTAGAGTCCCGTCCACCAGAGGGCACGCGAGAATTCAGCCGCGCCCTCTGCTGGCGGAACAACAACAACCCAGGCAGCATGGGCCATGCCCAGTCAGTTTCACATCGGGCATGCCTAGCAGACAGTTCCCGGTCTACACTATGTGAAGTGCGACGGACAACATGAATCGTGTTAATACACAATTGTCAACGAGTAGGGTCGTTCTTTCGCATGTTGCGTCATTGCTCCAGTTTCGCAGCTTATCCACGGCATGGAGGATTTAGTGCGGGTTTTGGTTGAGCAGCAGATGGAGCTTATGGCAACCATGATACAAGCGATTCCGGTGTTGCCCTCCACGCAGGCTGCTCCAGCGCCATTCCCTCCTCCCTTTCCCCCGTATGACAAGATGGTGGAGGATTGGGACGCATATGAACATCACCTTCGGCAGCATTTCCAGGTATTTCATGTTGCCGATGTGGAGGTATGTCGTGCTCTTTTCTTGTCTTGGATGTCTCCCTCGCTGTAACAAGTTTAGTGGCAGCTAGCGCCGTTGCAGGAACCTTCGTCCTTGTCTTTTGACGCATTGTGTTCATTGCTGTCTTCATATTATCGCCACCGCACGCATGTTGTGGTGGCTAGGGTTGAGTTCTATCAATGCAAGAAAGAGCCCCATCAGTCTTACCGGGCATGGGCCGCTACCCTGCACAGCCTTAGTCACAGGTGTCATTTTGTCATGGAGCAGTCGCGAGAGTAGTATGCCCACGTTATGGTGCGAGACGACATTGTTCGTTCGGCCCCTGTTAGGGAGGTCCGGCAACGGGCCCTGCAGTTGGGAGACCCTTCCCTTGAGGAAGTCCTGTCCATTGCTCAATTGTATGAAGTCTCTCACGCCACAGGTGAACAGTTGGAAGCGTGGTGCGATGTCGCGGCGGTTCATGGCGGTGCGGCCGTGTCCACTGCGTCCGGGGAGTGGTACAATCCAGCCGTAAACAGAGTTACAGCCACCGGCCCCTGTTACCATCCTGTGCGTCATGCTGTATACATCATGATCGGTCAGAGTGCCCCAGTGTTGGGCCGTTTGTCACAAATGTAATAAAAAAGAACACATTGCTTATGTTTGGTGCTCAGCCGCAAAAGAATCAAAGGAAGCAGGTACAGAGGACATGGACGTTGACATTCAGGAAGTTTCATCGGGCCAGGCTCCCGACGCATCAGTACATAAACTCCTTATTGAGGTGTCGGTTCGGTCGCACCTATTACAACTGCAAGTAGATATGGGCGCGGCAGTGTCCTTGGGTCGCCCCCGTTGGCACCAGTTGACCGGCATCTCCGCGGTTATGGTAAACAGTTCATTCCTCTACTGGGTCAATTCACTACCAACATTACTTACAAATCAGTCACTCATCCTCTCACTTTTATTGTTGTCAGTGATGCGAGCTCCGCTAACCTTTTTGGATTGGATGCCTTTCAAGCTTTCGGTTTTTCTATCGCAGACACCATACGGTTGGTCTCCAAAGACGTTCCCTATCAATCTTTGGAATCTTTGACCTCTGACTTTAAGGATAGCTTTGAGGAGGGCCTGGAGCGTGTTTCAGACTTTGAAGCTCACTTAACGTTGAAGGCGTCGGCTCGCCCGCGTTTTCTACAAGCGAGGCAGATCCCCTTGGCTCTAGCTAGACCAGCTGACAGCCCTCGGGGTTGTTCTTCCCATTTCTTCTAGTGAGTGGGCCTCACCCCTCGTTATTGTCAGGAAATCCTCCATAAAATTACGTCTTTGTGGCGATTTCAAGGCCACCATTAATTCCCAATTGGTAGTGGACACCTATCCCTTGCCTCGTTCTGATGAATTGTTCTCCGACTTGTCAGGAGGCCAATATTTTTCGAAAATCGATCTTTTGGAGGCTTATCATCAGATACCACTTGATGAGTACTCCAAACACCTGGTGGTCGTCAACAATCCCGTTTGGCCTTTACCAATACCAGTGGTTGACCTTTGGAATAATCAATGCCCCGGTGATATTTCAGTGTTATCTTGAGCATGTCATGTCGACAATCTCTCATTGTATTAATTACCTGGACGACATAACTGTCACAGGCCGCACAACGAAGGAACTCTTGCACAACCTTCGAACCCTCTTTCTCAAATTGTGGTCCGTGGGCCTGCGTTGCAACCTGCGTAAGTCGAACTTCTTCCAACTGTCCATTGAGTATGTGGGCTACACCATCTCTCGGCATGGCGTCCAGACACTAGGAAGGTTGGTCCGAGGTATCGTCAACTTTCTGCGGCCCGCTTTGCTGAAGGACTTACAAGCTTTTATAGGCAAGATTGCCTATTACCACCGGTTCATTCCCAGGGCTTCCACCATAGCCCATCATCTGTACTGCCTTCTGCACAAGGGTGTTCCTTTTGATTGGTTTCCTGCATGCAAGCGCGCATTCACCTCGTTAAAGTGCCTCCTCACATCAGCGCCTTGTTTGGCTACTTTTGACCCCAATAAGCTGTTTGTCCTGGCTACAGATGCTTCGCAGTATGGGGTGGAGGCGGCCCTGGCCCATCTCAACATGGATGGCTTCAAGCAGCCACTGGCGTTTGCATCTGAAACTCTTAGTCCCACACAGGCTCTAACATCCCTACCACAAAGGTCAAAATTTAATAATGATTGTGGTGTTTCTCACGCTGCTAAATACTGCATTTTCGGGCAACAACTAAGTTATTATATGAGAGGTGTCATTAGAGCACAGTTGATAAAGTCATTTCATGTAATAATGAATAAACTACGCACTCATCTTTCCGTGTTTCCCACGCTGGTCTTGTTGTAAAATCATGGCTCAATCATCGAAAATCTAGGTGGTGATGATTCCAAGCTCGGATGCAAAGAGGCCGAGGTTTTATTCTGCTATATTCAAAAGCTTTATAGATGTGTTTCACAAACCATTCTTGAAGATTAAACTTTGAAAGTTAGCACAATGGTGATGTAAAAAGTAATCAGCACTCCAAATTCAAGTTACACTTCTTTTTTATTGCTTCTGTTGCAATGGCACGTAACACACAAAACACCACTTCACAATACGAAACGTACTTGAAAACGACCTTCCTCACTGTTAAAGTTCACATTTTATAAACTGCCTACAAGATGCATCTTTCCAACATGATGTCCAAGACTTGACTTTCTCAAGGTCCGACTCTTTAACTCATTAACTAACTGCTTGCATGCCCAAAAAACCAGAGTTACAAGTACATAAAAGATCATAGTGACAAAAGAAAGAATACACATACGAATAATATCATTGCAATATAAACACATCGATGTATCAGAGTACCTCTGCATTAATGAAATCAAATCTGAATGTTATCTCTGAAATATGTCAACTACTTTACAGAAAAACAGTAAAATATTGCTGGTATCGAGAGGTTGAGTTGAGGTGCTGCAATGGATGCGTAATTAAAGTACCATGGAATGCATGGAATTGGGTGTCCCAAACAGCAAAATAACAAGGTAGTAAATTACAGTTATCGTTATATAGAATAATAGTATCTTTGAAACAGTACATAGAGATTATTGATCCTCGTGGTATAACATTAAAGAGATGAAATGTAATAGATTAAATGTTGCTTTAGTCATATTTTTTCAAACTTGCAAAAATTACAAAATTTTACAACAGGCCTCCCTTTGCTCTCTTTACAACAGTACACATAAATATCAAAATGTAATCTGTTACCAGAACGAGATTTTCACTGTGCAGCGGAGTGTGCGCTGATATGAAACTTCCTGGCAGATTAAAACTATGTGCCAGACCGAGACTCGAACTTGGGAGTTCAAGTCTCGGTCCGGCACATAGTTTTAATCTACCAGGAAGTTTGTAATCTGTTAATCTGTAACATATTGTATGCAAAGAAAAACTCATAAAATTTTTGAATCTTAGTTACAACTATGTACATGAGCACAGAATATGTCTCTTGGCAATATAATAAGAAAAGTATTAAAATTTTTTCAAACAACAGTCCAATTGTTATTTTCAGTCCATCTTTTATATATAACTCACTGTCCATTTCACCACTGTAGTTCCTGTTCTCCTAGTTATGTTTTCCCCCTAATAGAAGGTCCATAGGTATTCCCTTTACATAGTTCCTTTTAGCTGGTGGGTCCTTTATCTACACAGGTAGTTGACCTGACATTATTTCATAGGCTTTACTCTTCAGTTTAGTATAAGTTCCTACACTAATATTCAGTGTTATATTGTCACCAAGAATGATCAAACACTAGTAGAATGACATAAAAGAAACAATATGAAAGATTATAATAGTCTAAAAATTATTCATCTTCAATGAAAATTCTATATATTACAACACACATTAAAATTCTCATTTTATAACATTACTTTAAAAGAAATCTTGTCATGTCATTAGCAAGCTTTTTATCATCCATAGCCCTTCAACACTCTGATGTGGAAGTATTTGGAATTTTTACTCTTCCATAATATGGTATGATAGTATATAAATAAATTTGGAAATTAATTTCAAAGTTATTCAACCAGATACAGTTTACTACATTAACATGGGATTTTGTGACAAGGAAAGGTATTGCCAGACAGCATTTAAGAAAACAATTGCTTGTTGATCTGTATTGAAGAGCATGAGGACATTGTACAATTATAGGTACTGCAACAAGGGAGGAGCGATACCTCAAAATATGTGGATGGAAAAGAAAGATAGAAATAGGTACTACTGGAGAGTTCAGCCTAGCATCCTCTCATCAGCAGAAGAACAAAAATAGAATAGAATCTGTGACAGGCAGTAGGATGAGATATAAAAGGGGATGGCTCAAAAAATATAACTGAGAGCAAAATATCAACAGCTGCCCACCAATATAAAATACAATGCAGACATGACTGTGATAATCCCCCTACCCATCACTGATATATATTGTCTATCCCAATATTCAGCCCTCTCCAATACAGATCCAATCTAACTGTAGCATGAAAACCTAGAATATGACATGTACAAGGAAAGAAAAGTGCTCAGGGCTACACTGAGTCTTACAAAAACAGAAGAAATATTATCAAAATGACAAAAGTAGAGGTTGGATTTTACAACAAGCATCCTCTTAATTTCATCAATATAATAAGCAAAATATCAAAAGGTATCATACTAATCCAAAACATGTTATATAAAAAGGCAAAATTAAGAAAAATGACAATTGTTAGTATCTGTGTGCTGCCTCCATAGGATGACAGAATGGTTCACCAATAATACACAAAAGAATGATTTAATTCCACAGTGTGGAAAGTCCTCAATTTCATACATCCCAACTGTCAAGTGGGCAAATAAGCAGGCATAGCCTGTTCATAATATTCCAATTTCAGTCTTTTCCAACATATAGGCTCAGAAAATATAATAATAACAGCAACAAAATGTTTTCAGCATAAATGACATCAGCACATGATGAAAATAGTAGTAAGCACAAAATATGAATGTCAAAATGTTCATTAAAGTGTCTAATAACTAACATGAGTAAACTACAGCTAAGATAGCACATGTCTCACTACACAAAGAAAATTAAATGTAGAAGCAACCATCAAAATATTTCCTTACATCTAGGCATATATTCAATGAATAGTATGTATATTACATGTGTACGTGTTTCATCAAGCAAAATCATTTTACACTTCCTTTCAGTAATAAGTAAGCTTCAGTACCATAGATACTTTCCATATCACATGATAGGAAACAAACTCCATAAACAATATAAAATGTGAAAAATTTTCCTTGTATTCCTGGTTATTGAGATTTACAAATTTCATTCTAGGTATCAAATTTATAAAGTTTCAATTCAGTTACATTCCTCAAACCAAATAATTTCCTAGACTTTTGATAGATCAGTCTGTAAGCATTTGGGTGAAGATTTTCTTTCACCTCAAATGGTCCTATATAAATGTAAAAAAATTTCTTTAATTCTGAAGTCATAAGTTTAGATTTTTCTTTCATTTTAACCAAAACCATATCACCAATATTAAAGTGTGAAAACCTACTTTTGCATCATGTCTTTTCTTTCTGTAATCTGCTTGTTTTTTCATGGTGTCTTTTACAATTTGTTCTCTCTCCTGAGGTGACAAAATTTGACAAACTGGAAAATCTATGAGTGCAGTAATAAAGCTAGTAGGTCTTGTGTTAAACATAATTTCGAATGGAGAAAAGCCAGTGGATGTATGTTGCAAACTGTTCATTATGTCTTTGAAATCATTTACATATTCAATCCAGTTTACATGGTTCTTCCTACAATATGTTCTGCACAACCTCCCTATCTCTCTCATGTACCTCTCTACCGGATTAATGGATGGGTGATAAACTGAAATCAAAATATGTTTTATGTTTGCATTTTCAACAAAATCTTTCCATACTTTTGATGTAAATTGTGAGCCATTATCTGACAAGATTGCTTGTCGAGTACCTACCTTACTGAAATAATCACTGGTCAATTTAGATGTAATCTGTTTACTTGTGGCTTTCCTTAATGGATACAATTTGATGAATTTTGAGAATATGTCAACAACCACAAAGATATAACTATTACCTCCTTTTGACTTGGGGAGGGGTCCGTAAATGTTGCAAGCTGTCAGCTCTAAATTTTTGCTGGGTAAAATATTTTGCATCATCCCTCTGCATGTTTGATTACTCACCTTTACTCTTTGGCATCGGTCACAGGCTGCCAATTTTTTCTTCACTCTTCTGGCAATATTACAAAAATAGACGTTTTCTTGAATCTTTTGTATGCATTTGGCAGAACCACAATGTCCAAAGCTCTCATGTATGTGCTGCTCAGGCCAACATAATTTCCAGTCATCCAAATCAGGTCTTAATCTTCTGAACAGAATCCCTTTGTGTACCTTATAATAATCATTTACCTTTTGCTTAACTCCCAAATAACCTTTTACCAATTTCCAATTTTCATCATGATTTTGGTGTCTCCTAATGTCATTACAAATTTTTAAAATTTCTCCTTCCTCTTTTATCCCCTTCAAATACATAATTTTGAAATTTTTGTCATCAATACCTGTTTTATTATCAAAATTTAGCCCAACAGGTGACCTAGAAAGTGTATCAGCAATAACATTTTCCTTCCCCTTAATATATTTAATTTCATAATCGAATTGTTGTAAGAATAATGCCCACCTGGTGATTCTACTATGATAAAACCTACACTCCTGTAAGTAACTTAGTACTTTGTGGTCAGAGTAAACAATTACTTTGTGTCTTTAAATTTGTTGAAAGCCCAATGTATAGCCAAAAGTTCTTTTCCAGTCACAGTGTAAGTTCTTTCATACTTTTGTAATACTCTACTAGCAAATGCAATGGAATGGTGTTCAATATGATCTCTTACAATTTTTTCCTAAAATAAGTGTGCTCCTAATCCTGTATCACTGCTGTCTGTCATTAAACAGAAGGGTAAAGACATGTCAGGCCTATGTAGAACTCTGCTCTGTGAAACTTGTTTCTTTATCTCATCAAATGCTTTTTGACAATCAGATGACCAATCCCAGACAGTATTTTTCTTTAATAGATCACATAAACAAGAAGCATTCATAGCTTGAGTACTGACATACTTTCTGTAAAATCCAGCAAGACCAAAAAAGATTTTAATTGTTTTTATTTTTAGGAACAGGGAAATTCTCTATAGCTTCAATTTTTTCTCTGTCAGGTTCAATCCCCTTTTCCAAAATAATGTGCCCAAAAATTTCAATTCATTTACTCCAAATTTACATTTTTCTAACTTTAAGGTCATACCCCCTTCCCTTAATTTTGTACACACCTGTGTTAGCAATTCAAAATGTTCTTCCCATGTTTTTCCAGAAATCAAAATATCATCTACATATACAGTAATTTTAGACAGTAGATCATCCCCCAAAACAAGATCTAATGCTCTAATAAACTCAGCAACAGAAGCAGTTAGTCAAAATGGTACAACACAGTAATAATAACTTTTCCCCCATACAAAAATGCATTGTATTTTCTAGAATTTATTTCTAAAGAAATTTGGTGAAAGCCTGAAGTTAAGTCTAAGCTGCTCATGAATTTCACACATCCAAATTTATGTAACAGTTCATCTATGATTTCTGGATAAGCCATTAATATTGTTATTTGGCCCCGCCTCTCAGATTCCAGATAGTGCGGCCCACAGACTACAGTGCTGGGCCTTGTTACTCTCTAAGTACCATTATGACATTCATTTTTGCCCTACCGGACAGCATGCCAATGCCGACGCTCCTTCCCGTCTTCCAGTGGGCCTGGATCCTACGTTTCATCGGGAGGAGATAATGTGTTTTCATTTAGATGTGGCACCCCACCAAGCGGTTGATGGCTTCCCGATCACTAGTACTAGAATTGCCAGGGAAACAGCAGCTGACCCATTTCTCCGGCAAGTAGTTTGCCTTGTTCAACAGGGGTGGTTTTCCTGACCTCCAGGCCGGGCCTCAGACCCTCTTCATAATTATTTTGTTCTACGAGACCGCCTCTGTCTTGGAAGGAGTTCCCCTTCTGGCTATTGATGATACAGCTCCTCGTGTGGTTCTTCCTGCAAGTTTGTGAAGGAAGGTCCTCATGTTATTACATGAGGGGCACTGGGGTGTTTCCCGTACCAAAACCTTGGCTCGCAGACGTGTACTGGTCCTGCATTGACAGAGAAATTGAGCACTTGGTGGATACCTGTTCCCAGTGTGTGATCCAACAGGTGTCTCCCAGGTCAGCGTTCTCTTCATGGCCGACTGCAACCCAGGCATGGGAACATGTTCAAATAGATTTTGCGGGCCTGTTTCTCAATGGCTTTTGACTCATTGTCATTGATGCTTCTTCCCGATTCCCATATGTGATTCGCTGCTCCTCAACCACTTCCGAAGTTGCAATCCAGGCACTCACAAAAATCTTTTCTGTGGAAGGTCTGTCAGTCACCCTGGTATCGGACAATGGACCACAGTTTATTTCACAGACCTTCTGGGATTTTTATAGGTTATTTGGTATTCGGAACGTTTGCCCTCCCCCCTTTCATCCACAATCAAATGGGGAAGCCGAGCACATGGTGTGCACATTTAAGATGCAGATGAAAAGTATGTGCACGAATTTCCTGCAGAGGATGCCTTGACATTTTTCCTGATGGCATACTGGACCACACCAATGGGGGTACACAGCCCCGCAGAGCTCCTCCACGGGAACCAACCTAGGACTCTGCTGCACCTCCTCCAGTCTGGTCCTCGCCAGTCTTCACAAAACGGAGTACTCAGCTTTCCACCAGGTATGTCAGTCTGGGCACGTGGGCTTGGTCGCAATCCACATTGGATACCGGCAGTGGTCCTGTGCTACAATGGCCACCAGCTGTATACCTTGCAGGTGGGAGACCGGGAGGTACGTCTTCACCAAAATCAGCTACGTCCACGTTTGGGCACCCACCCTCCCATCCCACAGGCACTGCCTTCCTCATTGCTGGCACCTGTGGTGTTTTCTCAGGGGATGCTACCACCCCTCCCACCTGTGATTCTGCCACACGGCGATGGTTTCAGCCTTGTCGGCCTCCAGTAGCTCCAGCACCAGCATCCCCATCATTAGAGATGCCCCAGCGAGAGCCGGCCCCTCTTGCAGGCCAGGTTTTTCAGGAGGCTGGTTCACCTGTGGTCGTGCCTTCCCCATCGTTGCTGCCACTGGGTCTTGCGCCTCCCGAGGTGGAACGGGATATGGAATTTGACAGCTTGTCGCCTGTTCTGTCCCAGGCTGTGGTGGTGGGATGACGTGGGCCTCTTCGTGTGGGTCACTTCAACTGTATTCGAAGGTTCCAGCTCGAGGGCTGGCAGATCCCCCCAACTCCAGCATTCTAATGGATGTGGAGGTCATCACTACTGCACAACACTCCACCTTCCAATGCAGTGGATCACAGTGGCTTCACCCCCATAAGGAGGAGGAGTGCAGTAGCCACCCGAAAGATCGCGGGAGGTGCACATCAGCACGGCGCTTCACGGACAGTAGTTGCTGCAAGCAAAGTCCCTTCCACCAGAGGGCACGAAAGAATTTGGTCATGCCCTCTGCCAGTGGAACAACAACTCAGGCAGCACAGGCCGTGCCCAGTCAGTTTTACATCGGGCATGACTAGCAGACAGTTCCCGGTCTATACTACGTGAAATGCGACAGTCAATGTGAATCATGTTAATACAGTACCCTCAGCCCAAAATTTAAGTAAGAGGTTGAAAAACAGCAGAAAAACTGGCTTAAGTTTTACAATTTCTGTGGAGATGTTTCCTTTGCCATGGCAGTTCCCATATTTGAGCTGAGCAATTGCTCTTTGGAGCTACTCCATAGTAGGTGTGGTATTCAAGACATGGTAGGGTGTCATCTGACGAATTTTATCCATTGTGTTTGGACTACTGTTGATGGGAGTTTAATGGAGGCTAGAGTGATGTTCTACTCTATGGTGCAAGTGACAATTTCGAACTGTGATGACTTTTCCATTTATTTCCTTTAGTGGTACACACTTCTTTGTAATGGGCCTAATTGCCCCTTTGTTACCCGAGTACACACCACCAATGTTGCCAGCATTGAAACACTCCTAAATGCCAGTGCAAAGTTGCACTGTCTACCCAGTTACAGACAGTGCATTGAACAGCTGCCTTTGCATTGCTTAGCTACCTGCATACAGAATTGAAGGGTTTTTTATGCCTGATGACAGTCGCCTGATGCTTAGTCTCAGCAAGAGCTTTCAGGACATTCTTGGTAAACGAATCCTGGGATTTTGCTTCCACATTACAAACACATTTCCAGCCACAACAGTAAGAAGTGATTTTCTCTTCTGCCAGTCTTCAGACATAGGAGCATCTAGGTCCCAGGGATCCATCTCTTTTTGTATCTCATTACTAAACAATTCTACTGCAGTAATGTTTCTTGTTTTGCAAGGATTAATTTTTGCTTTGCAAGGTGTTCTGCCCCCATGAACCATGGACCCTGCCGTTGGTGAGGAGGCATGCATGCCTCAGTGATACAGATGGCTGTACTGTAGGTGCAACCACAATGGAGGGGTATCTGTTGAGAGGCCAGACAAACTTGTGGTTCCTGAAGAGGGGCAACAGACTTTTCAGTAGTTGCAGGGGCAACAGTCTGGATGATTGACTGATCTGGCATTGTAACACCAAGCAAAATGGCCTTGCTGTGCTGGTACTGCGAATGGCTGAAAGAAAGGGAAAAATACAGTCGTAATTTTTCCCGAGGGCATGCAGCTTTACTGTATGGTTAAATGATGATGGCATCCTCTTGGATAAAATATTCCGGAGGTAAAAAAGTCCCCCATTTGGATCTCCATGAGGGAACTACTCAAAAGGACGTTGTTATCAGGAGAAAGAAAACTGGCGTTCTACGGATCGGAGCGTGGAATGACAGATCCCTTAATTGGGCTGGTAGGTTAGAAAATTTAAAAAGGGAAATGGATAGGTTAAAGTTAGATATAGTGGGAATCAGTGAACTTCGGTGGCAGGAGGAGCAGGACTTTTGGTCTGGTTAATACAGGGTTATAAATACAAAATCATATAGGGGTAATGCAGGAATAGGATTAATAATGAATAAATAAATAGAAGTGCGGGTAAGCTACTACAAACAGCATAGTGAACACATTATTGTGGCCAATATAGACATGAAGCCCATGCCTACTACAGTTGTACAAGTTTATATGCCAACTAGGTCTGCAGATGATGAAGAAATTGATGAAATATATGATGAGACAAAATAAATTATTCAGGTAGTGAAGGGAGACCAAAATTTAATAGTCATGGGTGACTGGAATTCAATAGTAGGAAAAGGGAGACAAGGAAACGTAGTAGGTGAATATGGATTCGGGCTAAAAAATGAAAGAGGAAGCCGCGTCGTAGAATTTTGCACAGAGCATAACTTAATCATAGCTAACACTTGGTTCAAGAATCATAAAAGAAGGTTGTATACATGGAAGAATCCTGGAGATACTAAAAGGTATCAGATAGATTATATAATGGTAAGACAGAGATTTGGGAACAAAGTTTAATATTGTAAGACATTTCCAGGGGCCTATGTGGACTCTGACCACAATCTATTGGTTATGAACTGTAGATTAAAACTGAAGAAGCTGCAAAAAGGTGGGAATTCAAGGAGATGGGACCTGGATAAACTGACTAAACCAGAGGTTGGACAGAGGTTCAGGGAGAGCATGAGGGAACAATTGACGGGAATTTGGGAAAGAAATACAGTAGAAGAAGAGTGGGTGGCTCTGAGGGATGAAGTAGTGAAGGCAGCAGACGATCAAGTAGGTAAAAGGACCAGGGCTAGTAGAAATCCTTGGGTAACAGAAGAAATATTGAATTTAATTGATGAAAGGAGAAAATGCAAAAAATTCAGTAAATGAAGCAGACGAAATGGAATACAAACGTCTCGAAATGAGATCGACAGGAAGTGCAAAATGGCTAAGCAGGGATGGCTAGAGGACAAATGCAAGGATGTAGAGGCTTATCTCACTAGGGGTAAGATAGATACTGCCTACAGGACAATTAGAGAGACCTTTCGAGAAAAGAGAACCATTTGTATAAATATCAAGTGCTCGGATGGAAACCAAGTTCTAAGCAAAGAAGGGAAACCAAACAGGTGGAAGGAGTATATAGAGAGCCTATACAAGGGCAATGTACTTGAGGACAATATTATGGAAATGGGAGAGGATGTAGATGAAGATGAAATGGGAGATATGATACTGTGTGAAGAGTTTGACAGGGCACTGAAAGACCAAATACGAAACAAGGCCCCAGGAGTAGACAACATTCCATTAGAACTACTGACAGCCTTGGGAGAGCCAGTTCTGACAAAACTCTACCATCTGGTTAGCAATATGTATGAGACAGGTGAAATACCCTCAGACTTCTAGAAGAATATAATAATTCCAATCCCAAAGAAAGCAGGTGTTGACAGATGTGAAAATTACTGAACTATCAGTTTAATAAGTCAAAGCTGCAAAATACTAATGCGAATTCTTTACAGATGAATGGAAAAACTGGTAGAAGCTGACCTCGGGTAAGATCAGTTTGGATTCCATAGAAATGTTGGCACACATGAGGCTATACTGACCTTACAACTTATCTTAGAAGAAAGATTAAGGAAAGGCAAACCTACATTTCTAGCATTTGTAGATTTAGAGAAAGATTTTGACAAAGTTGACTGGAATACTCCCTTTCAAATTCTAAAGGTGGCAGGGGTAAAATACAGGGAGTGAAAGGTTATTTACAATTTGTACATAAACCAGATGTCAGTTATAAGAGTCAAGGGGCATGAAAGGGAAGCAGGGGTTGGGAAGGGAGGGAGACAGGTTTGTAGCCTCTCCCCGATGTTATTCAATGTGTGGATTGAGCAAGCAGTAAAGGAAACAAAAGAAAAATTCAGAGTAGGTATTAAAATCCATGGAGAAAAAATAAAAACTTCGAGGTTCGGTGCGAATATTGTATTTCGGTCAGAGACAGCAAAGGACTTGGAAGAGCAGTTGAACGCAATGGACACTGTCATGAAAGGGGGATATAAGATGAACATCAACAAAAGCAAAACAACGATAATGGAATGTAGTCGAATTAATTCGGGTGATGCTGAGGGAATTAGAATAGGAAATGAGACACTGAAAGTAGTAAAGGAGTTTTTCTATTTGGGGAGCAAAATAACTGATGATGGTGAAAGTAGAAACTATATGTAAAATGTAGACTGGAAATGGCAAGGAAAGCATTTCTGAAGAAGAGAAATTTGTTAAAATCAAGTATAGATTTAAGTGTCACGAAGTCATTTCTGGAAGTGTTTGTATGGAGTGCAGCCATGTATGGAAGAGAAACATGGACGATAAATAGTTTGTACAAGAAGAGAATAGAAGCTTTTGAAATGTGGTGCTACAGAAGAATGCAGAAGATTAGATTGGTAGATCACATAACTAATGAGGAGGTATTGGATAGAATTGGGAAGAAGAGGATTTAGTGGCACAACTTGACAAGAAGAAGGGACCGGTTACCAAGACATGTTCTGAGGCATCAAGGGATCACAAATTTAGCATTGGAGGGCAGCGTGGAGGGTAAAAATCATAGAGGGAGACCAAGAGATGAATACACTAAGGAGATTCAGAAGGATGTAGGTTACAGTAAGTACTGGGTGATAAAGAAGCTTGCACAGGATAGAGTAGCATGGAGAGCTGCATGAAACCAGTCTCAGGACTGAAGACCGCAACAACAAAGTGTTCTAGCAGAGTGAAACTTTTTAGTCACAAAGCGCACGTTTGTCACTACTAGTGCATGATCCATGTCACAGTCTGCACTAAGGAAAGAATGTGTATGATGAAAGTAACGCTGATCTTTCCTTTTAGTTAGAATAAGATCTAACTGGTGCCAATGTTTTGAGTGGCGGTGGATCCCAGAAGCCTTGTGGTTCAGGCTGCCTTTAAAGTATGTATTGGTAACACACAACTGATACTTTGCACAGAATTCAAGCAACCATAGACCATTTCCATTCATCTTTCCCACTCTGTGTCTGCCTAAGCAGTCAGGCCACATGGCAAAATTGCTGCCCATATGAGTGCTGGACAGTCCCTGGAATGCAGTCCTTGTACCACATCAGTGAGTCATTCATAAAACTGATTCTTGGCATCTACAGCTGAGGTAAGTTTTGGTGCATATACAGATATCAGCATCAGTGGTCCACTATTTGTTGTTAAACTCAGAGTCATAATGCATTCTGAGATCCCAATCTGCAAATCATTGCAGAGAGCACAGACAATTCCATGCTGTCAGGGGCTAGCAAAATCTTTACTCTTTGAGAGAAATGGGTAGTTTTTTCCTGTATTGAGCCTTCTTCTGACAGCCTGGTTTCCTTCAGTGCTGTTATAGTGATATTGAGTCTGACTAGCTCTAAGTTGATATCAACCATTTTGTGTGGCTCTGGTGAGCTTCCACAGGTGTCTGGGAAGCCTTGCAGCATAGTGTGGATGTTCCGTGTAGCAATGTGTAATGAAATAGCTTTACTTTTTATTTTTATTTCTTATTTTTGTTGCAGCGGGTGTCGATATTATGGTGATGACTTCTAGCATTGCTAGTGTTCCAGACACTCAATGGAACAATCAGCACCAGGACAGACCAGTGCCTAACTGACTGGAGCTGCCCAGCTTAAAGCGGGTGCTGTCTGGTCAGTGGACTTATGATGGACCCTCCCACTGTCAATAGCGGCCCCTGTTGCCTGCTCCTATGCCCATTACAGTGAGCATATGACTGGTAACTGCCAATATCTGTGTTGTTTTCACACAGATGGAGTGTGGAGGATAAGAGGAAAGAAAGGGCATTGTGAGACACACTCTTGCCCTGTGCCTCGGATGCAGATTTTAGGTGACAGGGAGCTTCCCCACCACTCATGCCACCCTCTTGGCCTAGCTGACTGATTCCACAGGTGTGAAAATGCTTGTCACATGTGGAGTCAGGTTGGCTGCAAGCAACTGCTGCTCGTTTCCAGAGGGACAGTACTCGCACCTATCGGATGTGCCGATTCCGGGTTTCAATTTGGAGTTGTCCCTCTCCTATACAGATTGCATGCCAGTGCTAACAAAGTCCGTATCTCTGAAGACAAGAGATGGGAAACAGAATAGGATAAGAGGGGCATTGTGAGACACCCCTTGTCTGGCTCCTCTGCAGAGGCCCGTCTGGCTCGGGATGCCCTGCTGGTTGCTACGCTACCGCCCGCATGGCCCTCTTGCTTCCCAAGAGCACACAAACACTCTTGCCCACATGGACAGTGCTACTCTAAGGGGGTGTCTCCTGAGGGTGCATATATATAAACACATACTATCCAAGTGAAGGTTCATACTGGCTAACAGATTGTCTGTTTATCACATTTATGTTTACAAGCAGACAAAGCAAACTGCCTTGAGGACAGCTCCTTATACTGCAATTGGTTATGCCTTACAGCCCCACAGCTGATACATACTCCTGATCTGGGACAACGGCTACACTCAGCAGCAGTCTGGTCCACGCACTTCTCAGTGTCACAGCCACCATCTTCACGTTCATGCTCATCCCATTCATTGTTGCGGGCTCAGCATCACACCAGTAGACAGTGTTACTGTACAGATCAGCAAATATCACTTGTTAGTCAGAAGAAAGTGACATTTACTTACAACAACAGAATATAACAGTCCACCCTACTCAACATTTGACAAGCTCGTGATCTTCCCAATTACTTTCTCAAAAAGTGGTCTAATTACATTAGTAGACATCATCATCGAGAACAATTTCTTCTCTTCACTCTCACTCAGTACAGCATGTCTAGAAGCAGTAATATTAAGGATAATTTTGTGCATTCACTTTCAATATTTTTGTTAAATGTTAACATGAAAGGTTCAGATTTTCTTGCAACACAAAGTTCATTAAATAACCTATCCACTCAATTTTAGCACCTGCTTAGTTAGTATGGTCCACACATTAGGTTGATGTAATAAGCTACATGTTGCAAAATAGGCCCAATTGTCAACAGAGATGACAGGGCACACTAAAGGTGTGATTCCGAACACAATCACACACTGCGTACTGCACCAACCGGCTACAGGCGGCACCACAGGTTGCCATTGTTTGCAATGTAAGGTGTGCAGAACACAGTGGCAGCATTGTCTGCACCATATACCTTCACTGATGGCAGACAGCACATCCGGTTAGGAACCAGTAGTGCCACTGCTGCTGAACCACAGTGACTGAAAACTACTTTTACTGACCAAACATACCCAATTCAATGAAAATGAGTTTCTCGGATCCTGACAAAGAAAAGTTAATTAACAGTGTGGCAAAATATTCTGTAATTTATGATGCAGGACATGAAGAATACAGAAATGTTTTAGTGAAAGATAATGTCTGGAAAGCTGTAGCACAAGAGCTAAATAAAACAAGTATGTATATTCAACCAATTATTTACTAACAAATAGATCCATATGTGCATTAACAATTATTATATGAATATGTTAAAAAGGCAACAGTATATATGTTTCATCTTACACAAATCATTATCTACAATCCATTGTTATTCACAATCCATTGTTAACTGCTGCCTCTTGCCACACCACAGAACCATATTCACTAGAGAAAAAATATTTAAGTTTGTCTCTAATTTCAAAACCACTGATTTTTAGAAATCCTCCAACATGAGAAAAGCTATGCATGTTGTTTTGGCTGGTTGCTTTGTTAATACTGTAGCTATAAAATGGAATACCATTTTCTTCAGGATAACCGCCTCGTAGCAAATTGTGTAAACAACAGCCGACAATACAAGGTTGTCAGCCATGTCAGGGACCAGAGCAATAGGACTATAATATACCCTAAATACTTGGCTTAGTAGCCCAGATGTGTATTGACACTCAACGAGCACGGAATAATCTGTAATTATAGATCTGTTTGCCTCGATGAGATGTAGCAACTCTTCAGGAATAAGGTTTCATCATACAATCACTGAGAACAAACACTTCATCTCTTATCAGGAAATGTGTTAATATCACAATTGTGCCTCGCAAACATTTTGGTGGAGGTATATTATACTCCTTTGTGGCTATTTTCTTGCCCATAGCCAGTTTCTTAAATATACAGTTACCAGAATCTTTTCCGTAAGTACCGACATCAACACTAATGAATTTACAATTTGTGTCCACAATTGCCAACAGAACAATTGAAAAAATCATTGTAATTAAAAAAACAGAGATCCACTTTTCTCTGGTGCCCTTATGCGAACATATTTTCCATCTATAGTGCCTGCACAATTAGGTGTATTCCATTTAAGTCAAAATTCTTCGTCAATACATCTGAAATCTGATTCAGTATGAGGTGGCATCAACATGGGCAGCAGCCTTATTCTTAATATCTTCAAAACATTTTAACAACTCTTGATATGTAAGATGGTGATATACGATAGGCTAATGATAAAGACCGGTAACTTTCACCTGTGGCCAAGAATCTGAAACAACTCAAAACATATAGCTAATAAAATTTCCATTTACAGGTGATAACTGTAAGAAGAAGTGGAAATTTTTTAGGGACAGTTACCAGAGGTTCAAGATGAGAAGAAAATTAGGAACAGGCTCTGCTGCCTCAAAAAATTCAAAAACAAAAAGACAAGAACAGCTATTGTTCCTTGACAGTGTTTTACAACATTGATCTGGAGGAACAAATATTACATTGACATCATCACAGAAAACAATACGAGAAAGCCAAGAAGACAGTGAAGATCGAACTCGTCAACTGGACCTTTCGGCATCACAGGAAGAAGGTATGGCAGAAACACCTACTCTGGAAAATAGTGGTGAAACATCTGTGGTAGCAAACAATGAATGTTATGTGTCAGCACTAAAAAGAAAACTTTGTAAAGTTCATAGTAATGATGATACAATATTAAAATGTGATAAGAAATGGACAAAATTAGGCAAAGTTTACTAAAAACATTTATGGAACACAAAGTTGATATTGACTTATTTTTCCGGCACATCAGCACAGTTGTAAAGAGTTTACCTCCAGTTTATAAGGCAAAAGCAAAAGAAAAATTAGTACGATAATTGTTGATTATGAAATAATGGCTGCACATTGCAACACATATCAGCCAAGTCATAACAGCAGCCCTTCAACCTCCACAACTCTCTCATAAAGTATTGGAACTGCAGCACAATCTAATAATGTATAACATTTTGTGGACTTACCTCAGCATCAAATATAATTTTTCTTCTACACTTATTCCATTTCTTAGGCACTGTGGTTTTATGTCACCTTTAATAAAACTGTGCATGAAACAAAACTGTCTTTTATTTAAATGGCAGTAGCTCCTGAAGATACTTTCATCACCTAACAAATGTCTTTTTTATCAGTGCTGTGTAACTACCTTCTGCAGTTCTACTTTTACATAAAGGCATTACCAGCTTTCATCTTTTCCTGGAATGCAACAATAAAATGTCATCGTCTTCCTCTTCCAATAACAGTGCAATAACAGTGGTGGTGTTAACAGACATTTTGCCTCACACAGTTGTTCCCAGCAACTGCATAGCTTGTCTGTCACTGTGTTCCACAATGCACCAACTGCAGGCTACAGCATTGCCATCTTCTGCAGCCATAGTCAGTTGCTGTTGCTGTGTTCGGAATCGCACCTTAACAGTGAGCATGTATACTTCACTTTTGCCGGCCAGTGTGGCCGAGCGGTTCTATGAGCTTCAGTCCAGAACCGTGCACCCGTTATGGTCACAGGTTCAAATCCTGCCTTGGGCATGGATGTGTGTGTGATGTCCTTAGGTTGGTTAGGTTTAAGTAGTTTTAAGTTCTAGGGGACTGATGACCTCAGCTGTTAAGTCACGTAGTGCTCAGAGCCATTTCAACCACCCAAATTCACTTTCAAAACAATGAACTGGTCTTTTTAAGACATTGTTAGCATAAATTTGGGCATTCCTGGTACAAATTTTTTAGAACTACCTTAAGACAAAAGGTAGAAAACAACCTCTGAATCTAAAATCTACTCATTATCAGCCACACCTACTAATCACATGTAGGCATTGAAAACAAGCAGCTTGATTAACAATAAACTGGTAGCCAAGATCACAGGAATTCTTTTTATTCCATGATTACCGGTATGTGTCCTAAGATCAGATGACGGCGGCTTTAGTTTCACTGAAACTGGTAATCATGGAATAAAGAGAATTTCTGCTATCTTGGCTACCACTTTATTGTTTTACAAGCACCTAGATCGCTCCCACCTGAGCACAATGTGCTCCCTACAAGCAGCTTGAATCATGACTGAGCATGCAAGATACTAAGGCTTCTTTCACACTGATTTGAGGAACAGTATAGTAAACACTGTTATCACATGACAAAATGTTAGTATTGGAATGTTGATCTTTGTGTCAAAGAGAGACCAGTGATGTCTAAAGTGTTGCTTTCATTCCATATTAATATCTCATGAAAATGCTTACTTTTATAATATGTAAGGATTTAAAGGGAAGCATGTCAAGTTGTGAACTACTTCAGAATGCCAATCTCACATGACAAGGCTATTTTCACATAGCTCCTACCAATCATGTTTTTTAGTGTTACTGCATTATTCCTTATTTCCTAAAGTTGATAAGCAGACATCTTGCATTAGTGTCTTCAGTGATCTTGAGAGTCTTACACATAAATGGCAAAACATATTCCCTAATGCTACTTGGTTAACAGTGGCTTAGGAATGAGCTCACTAATTCACAACCACAGTATTATAGCTTAAATGTACAGAATTATAATTTTGGAGTGGATAGGTAGAATTCCTGTACCAATGACATTTTAAATAATTGAGTTTTCATACTCAGTGACACATAGGGTTTGTCAGAATGAACTGGTTATGTATTTAATGCTATTTTGCATTTGGATTGTGTTCTTTGATGTTGAATATGCTTTAGGGACATTATGCAGCACCACAAGACTGATATCTGACATGCTTACATCATCACAAGTATCAAAGTGTGCGCTGCCATGGAGTTCCTTCTGTGTGAAGTTCCATGTTATTGGGCTTCCCATGGACAAAGAGCTCCTGAGTTGCTAGACAATGAAGTGGCAAGAGATGTTAATCAGGCTCCATCTTATTACATGATTGCTTTTCAATTAGAAAAGGCTATGTTAACTCTTACTGCCCAATTAATAAATTGATACTGAGAAATATCTTCCTTCACACTTATTCCAATATTAACTTTCGAGAGCTTTCAACCCCACGGTCAAGGCAGTTAATGGGAACCCTCTTAAGAGGTAGAAGGAATACCCATACAACCTCTACACTACAAACCATAATTGGCAGTGGAGTTTTATAATCCAGTGCATAAGAGTACACAGTTCCCAGAAGAGATCAGACAAAGTAATCAGATATCCAGAAGAACTAGAAAGAATACTTTAATAGCTATTACTCCTCAAAGTACTCAAAATTTGGACTAGATGACAAAGCTAATTTCCATTGCCACAAGGCAACTGCTGAGCTGACAAGCAGCAGGGTTTTCTATTTTCAGTGTAGCTGCTTTTCTGCTTATATGCACATAGATAAAGTGATCTGGAAATAATCTTCATAGTTATCCCTGAAGATATGAACAACATGGCTAATTGGTTGTTAAAATGTTTCATGGACATAGCCTGTAGTGGCCACTTATGATTTAAAGTATGTGATTTGTTCTATAAGTCTTCCTATGAAGCAGTATCTCCCAAAAGGTGGAGTAATTTGAATGAAAATTTGTGTTCATCTGGGATATCAGTATGAGGAACTCATGTGGGCCACAAAAAGTCACTGTACCTGACTTCAATTTGTCAACTAAAGTGGTAGCCTATAAATTTAGAATCTTCATCGTTGACACCAGATCATCCAACATTCATTCAAGTCAGTAAACTGGAATGCAGTGCTATTACATATTAAATTACTTCAATAAAGAGCAGCTCTTTAGGTCTAATTCCTGAATAACATTACTAGACCTGCTACCTGCAGAAATTTTTTGAGTTAGAAAATGTCTAACATATGTTTACTTTAATACATTCTGCAATTCTGAAGTTGCAGTTGAACAGAATGGATAGTATCTCACAAACGAATTGTAAGATGGAGATAAAGTAAAGTTAAAATGACATAACTGAGTAATTCAATTAGGTGATTTTGAAGAAATTTGTGAATAAGACACTAAATAGTGGATGAGATTTTTTTTCTATTTAGAGAACAAAATGACTGGCTCTAATATTAATGGAGGCTCACAGTAATAAGACGTTAACTTCTGAAATGGTAATCCAAACAAATTTAAGTGTCATGCAATCTTTTCTGAAAATATTTACAATGTAGCCCTCTATAGTACGTAACTAAAAATTTACAGGAGGAGAATGGGAGCTTTCGAAATGTGGTTCTGTAAAACGTCTACCATGGGGAGCCTTCATGTTCATATCACAGATTTACCTCATCCTATACACATTTACTAGGACAATGCTGAAGTAGTTATGTATATTGAGGCAATTTCAATGAAATTGGAAGGGAAGCTTTCTGCACCAGTGATGTACCAATGCAGTGCCACTGAGCACAAGCAACGTAATCTGAGTCATTGGACTCATTCCACCCATATTTATATTTACGTATTTTCAAAACTAGTCACTTCATATATATTTGATTTGAAAGATAATATGATGAAGACATGAAGTTATATGACATTTTATTGAATTTTCAATGTTATTCAGCTATTCACTAATTTTTATTATCACAATAAATAGCATGTGATTTCTACAGACAAGTTAAGAATTCAAACTTTTTTATACTCAATTGCCAAACGAGAAATTGCTTCTCATGAAGATGCTGGTAAAATATGTTCAATCATACATCACTAATTTTTGGCACTCATTTACAAAAATATTGTGTTATGCATGGATTTTTATCATTTTTTAAAAGAAATTTTTCAAAATTTCAACATGCTTTTTTTTCTTATAAATTTCGGAGATTCCTTGTGCATGTGGGAAAATTACATTCATTCAATGTAATAGCTTCTGTTACGTTACTTGTGTCTGTATAAAAAAGATGTCAAAAGCATATCTGACGATTAATATTTCATTTCTGTCATATTCTGGAATATTGTATGAAACTATTATCAAATGCAGTTATTTACACCTTTATTTATTGGTGTTTCACTGGTCATCCAAACCGGTATGTCCTTGAAATCTGTGTTGCAGATTGTGTTCAGGTGTGAAGCAGTTCTTAGTGCCTTCCCCTAATTACAGGTGTAAGATTCCAGAAATCGCAACAGGCATATATTTTCAGTAATGCAATGGGTTTGGTTGTTTGCTTGTCGATAGTTAATATCTGCTGTGATGAAAATTAGCAAATTACCAAATAAACTGAAAATTTGGTAGTATGTTTATGCAAATGCACTTGACATTGTATCTTTCAAAAACCGTATCTACGAAATATAGCTAGTGTTGAAAAAACAAAAACCATGAGTGGGACTTGATCCAACAATCGACTGACTGCAGAGCTTTAATGCTAACCACACAACTGTTGCCAGCTCACTGCCATGGTCAACATGCACTGGTACATCAATGACATGTAGAACTTCTCTTGCAAGTTTCTCAGTCTCCTACATAGTATGCCTTACTACTTCCACATTATGTTGTCCTAATGGACTAATATAGAGAGAAAAAAAAACAAAAAACAAAAAAACAAAAACAAAAAAAAGAGGTAGAAAATCTGATCTGGATATCATGGCCTGTCCTTCGAAACAGGAGATTTTACAGACTTGTCCTCATATGTATGCTTACAGGATTTGAAGCCCAGTGTGTGGACACCAGTTTCCTAATCTTGTGTGGCACCACTCAAATACAGTAAAAATCTACTTCAAGTCTTTTGTGTCCTGTTAAGTATAAAAAATTTCATTTTAGTTAAATCTGTCAAGTATTTAATTTGATCATACTGCTTCAGAATATTGATATCCATACATTGTCATTAAAGACCTTTAAGTATGAAGAGAATCTAAAAAGGGAGCTCATAAGGTTCCCTTTTAAGATTAGACAGACAGATCTAGATGCACTGAATTAAAGCTACAGCTGCCCCTACGGGGCAGAGCAGACTCACATTTAGAGCAGCATCAAATGCCAATGGACGTGTGGCGAGACCAGTTGGGCCCACCACTGCAAGAGAATAGTTACCACCCATGGAGCCGCAGATGACTGCATCGATACAGCTGACGCTTCTGGTCAGCATGACTGACTGGGTCTGCTGGCCCAGCAGCCGGTTCTCTGCCTGGATTGTGTAGTTCCCAGCCACTGCCAACACCACTTCCTTCTTCAGCTCAACTGAATGGTTACCAGCTGTTGCAAGCACCACTTACTACATAGTGGCTTGTTGATAAAGTGGCATTCCTGTCTATATGTGAAGGAAATGTCCCACCTGACTACACAGCCGGAACCACTAAATACGAACTTTAAAATTGCAGAGGGTGTGTAAGAAAGGATATTTTGCAATTTCACCCCTAACAAAGTAGAATAGGGATGAAAGATTTTTCTAACAGGTCACTATTGAGGCAGTTTTAAGCTCACCTATGAAAATTTTACTTTGTTCATCAGTGAAATTCAGAAATACCTGTTTCAGCATTTTTCGAAATTTAACTCTTATGGGAGGGCAGTAGTGGCTGTAATGAAACTTCCTGGCGGATTAAAACTGGGACATGCAGATCAGAGTTTTAACAATCCTGTTCTACAAGGGAGGTGAGCCATAAACAGTCACTTGTACCTGCTTGACAGAGCCTTCTCCTCTTTGGTGCTTTAGCTGAAGGACAGGGAGAGTGGTGATCACATTGTCAAAAAAATTCTCACCAGAGAACAAATGAACTTATATTTGTGCAAATTATTGTCTATATGGACTCAAAAAGACATGCTCTTGTCTGACTGGAATACATGCAGACTTTTACATTATAGGCATCAAGATCAAACTATCTGTTATTCCAGTGGATAAAAACTCTCTTTCAGCACATTTTGACACAAAAGAGAAGTCCACCAAGAAGAGTTAATCCACTGGTAAAGAGGCACTGATTAGGGGACCCTTACAGCACAAGAAATACAGTGATCAACAAATATATTTCAAATACTTTCAAGAATTAAACTACACATTCTACGGACTGAGTAATTAATTTTTTACCCATCTCCAAAACAAGATAAATAGGTAGAAAGATTTCACCCTCTACCAGAGACTTACCAATGGATGTAGGGCAGGGTCATAGACCTATATTCTGTAAATGTGACTTGAGTGATCACATGAGGACTTTAGTTCTTCCCCTTCAACTTGTGACATGAGGAATCTTCTGATCTTCTCAGTCCAACCAGTACATGCTCTTCCAAAGACTGTGATTGAGAATGAGTGCTTCACAGTTGTTTCCAGAATTACCTGCAAGACAAAATCTATTTTAAACTCAGCAGTATGCTGTTCTCATAGACCAAAGCTCTAATAACACTCCTTCATGCTTTTTATCATGATGAAAACATGTGAAATAATCCAGTATTTGTAACTAATGTATGTCTTAACAGACATTTTCCCCCACATTGGGAAAATATGATCCCCAAAGAAACAATGCTCACACATTTCAGAGTCCTGCTTGGCAAAAGTTCTTTCTCTTTACACCTGTGAAACTTCACCTAATCAAATACGCATTTCAGTTTCACATTGTTCATGTGCATATCAGCTATGATATTTTTTGTGGAATATGTACACATAATATTATCACAATATATGAGAGACCTATAAGAATTGCCACCTCTATGTTTTTACAATTTATTTTTTATTTATTTATTTTCTGTCCATATAACAAAAAGTTTTTTGGGCATTGTCAGGAAAATTTAGCTTACATTACACATATACAGTAAAATATTTACATTCTTTCATAACATCATATGGATCAGACACATGTCTGTACACACTATTTTTCAAAAGGACACTACAAGTAGATTCCTCTATAGTGTAACACAATTTAGATTATATTTATAATACTACAGTACACATATTACAGTGTATCATTACATTCTTTCATACCACTGATAGATCAGAGACATTGTCTATATACAGGGTGATCCACTGATCATGACCACGCCAAATCTCTCATTAAATAAGCATCAAACCAAAAAAACTACAAAGAATGAAACTTGTCTAGCTTGAAGGGGGAAACCATATGGTGCTATGGTTAGCCTGTTAGATGGCGCTACCATAGGTCAAATGGATATCAACTGCATTTTTTAAAATAGGATCCCCCATTTTTTATTACATATTCATGTAGTACGTAAGGAAATATGAATGTTTTAGTTGGACCACTTTCTTTGCTTTGTGATAGATGGTTCTGTAATAGTCACAAACATATCGCTCACAATTTTAGATGAAGAGTTGGCAACAGGTAGGTTTTTTAAATTAAAATACAGAACATAGGTACGTTTCAACATTTTATTTCCATAGTTCCAATGTGATACATGTACCTTTGTGAACTTATCATCTCTGAGAATGCATGCTGTTACAGTGTGATTATGTGTAAATACCACATTTATGCAATAAATGCTCAAAATGATGTCAACCTCAATGCATTTGGCAGTATGTGTAACGACAATCCTCTCAACAGTGAGTAGTTCACCATCTGTAATGTTCGCATATGCATTGACAATGTGCTGATGCATGTTGTCAGGCATTTTGGTGGATCACGATAGCAAATATACTTCAACTTCCCCACAGAAAGAAATCCGGGGACAACAGACCCGGTGAACATGAGGGCCATGGTATGGTGCTTTGACGACCAATTCACCTGTCATGAAATATGCTATTCAATTACCACTTCAACCACAAGTGAGCTATGTGCCGGACATCCATCATGTTGGAAGAACATTGCCATTCTGTCATGCAGTGAAACACCTTGTAGTAACATCGGTAGAACATTATGTAGAAAATCAGCATACATTGCACCATTTAGATTGCCATAGATAAAATAGGGGCCAATTATCCTTTCTCCCATAATGCCGCACCATACATTAACCCGCTGAGGTCACTGATGTTCCACTTGTCGCAGCCATAGTGGATTTTCTGGTGAATGTAGCTTCGTCACTAAATAGATTGCGAGCAAAAAAGCTGTCATCATCTCATAATTTCTCTTGTGCCCAGTGACAGAACTGTACATGATGTTCAAAGTCGTCGCCATGCAATTCCTGGCGCATAGTAATATGGTACAGGTGCAATCAATGTTGATGTAGCATTCTCAACACCGCCGTTTTTGAGATTCCCGATTCTCATGCAATTTGTCTGCTACTGATGTGTGGATTAGCTCCAACAGCAGCTAAAACACCTACTTGGGCAACATCATTTGTTGCATGTCGTGGTTGATGTTTCACATGTGGTTGAACACTTTCTGTTTCCTTAAATAATGTAACTATCTGGTGATCTGTCCGGACACGTGGATGATAATGTCCAGGATACCGAGCAGCATACATAGCACATGCCCATTGGGCAGTTTGATCACAATAGCCATACATCAACATGATATCAACCTTTTCCGCAGTTGGAAAATGTTCCCTTTTTACACGGGTAATGTATCATGAAGCAAATAGCGTCAACACTGGCAGAATGTTGTTTGATACCACATGCTTATATGTTTGTGACTATTACAGTGTCATCTATCACAAAGCAAAAAAAGTGGTCCGACTAAAACATTCATATTTCTTTACCTACTACACGAATATGTAATAAAAAATGTCATTCTTATTTTAAAAAATGCACCTGATATCCATTTGACCTATGGCAGCCCATCTAGCAGGCCAACCATACCATCATCTGGTCTTGCACTTCAAGCTAGACATGTTTCGTTCTTTGCAGTTTTTTCGTTTGACGCTTATTTTGTGAGATATTTGACATGGTCACGATCAGTGGACCACCCTGTATATTGTTTTCCAAGATGGCACTACAACTCAAAGTCCTCTATAGAGTAACAACACTTCTCTATTAATAGTTGCTTCAGTGTACTCTTTAGCATATTTAGATTTGCTTTCTAGAGTTCACAGGGTAGTGCATTGTAGAAAATTGCTCCCATTCTATGGGGGGCTGTGTTCTGTTGCCCTTTTATTGGTCATAATTCTATGGAAATTTTCCCTTCCCTGTGTATCATAGTTGGGTACATTTCTGTTTGTCATATTAAATTCAGGATTTTGTTTCATGAACATGACTACCTGCAGTATATACCTGGAGTACACCAAACGAATTTTATATTTTCTAAAGATGTCTCTAGAAGGCTCTCTCTTCTTTACCTTGGCTACCATTCTAACTGCCTTTTTTTGTAATCTAATATGTCTATCTGTATAAACTGCTAATGCCCCATCTCAATACCATACTGAAGGTGCAGATGAATCAACCCAAAATATATTTGCCTTAAACTATCATGGTCCAAGAAGGCTGAGACCCATTTCAGTAGATACACATTTCTACTAATTTTCCTGCAAATATTACCTACATGTTCTTTCCACGATAAGTGTTCATCAACAATGATGCCCAAAAGTTTATGTGAATTTGCATATGCAAGACCCAATGGGGATATAAATACAGTATCACTTATGGCTGCATTATAACTGAGGATGAATTTCATTATTACCGTTTTGTCTTTATTTACAAGAAGCTTGTTTGCTGTAAGGTGTGCGGACAGAGTATCGAAACTGATCTTGATACTGTTAGCTGCAGACTTCATATCACTGCCACAGCTGATGAAGGATATGTCATCAGCATAGCTTACAACCATGCAATTTTGGGGTTCAAGTAAGTTATTTACATATACAAGGAACAGAAAAGGCCCTAGTATGCTTCCTTGAGGCACACCACATTTAAGTAAGTGTCCTGAAGATTGATTTGGTTGTTAGGAGCTACTCATTATTTTTATAAGTTAGCATTACACACTGTTTCCTGTCTTTCAAATAGGAGGTAAGTAGTTTCAAGGTTAGCCCTCTTAACTTGTACTCTTCTAGCTTACACAGAAGAATGGTATAGTTCACAGTGTCAAAGGCTTTACTCATATCTAGGAAAGTGCCTATTACCTTGTCACTTTTGTCCAGCTTATTTGATATTTCATGTATAAAAGATGCTACTATTGTTGTAGTAGATCTCCCTGTTCTAAATCCATGTTATAGGTTGTTTAACAGATAGTGTTTGGTGAAATATGATTCAACTTTATTTAATATTACTCTCTCTAACAATTTGCCGAGTTCTGAGGTTAATGATATTGGCCTGTAGTTTTTAGTATCAGTTTTTAATCCCTTTTTATGCACTGGTATAATTTCTGTAATTTTCAAAAGGGTCAGGGAATACACCATTACTGAAGGAGGTATTTATCAAGTTAGTTAGGTGTCTCACTAATTCATCCCTGCATTCCTCTGGCAGTTTAGGTGAAATGTCATCCCAGCCACAAGACATTTTTGTCTGAAGAGCTGATATGATTGCTAGGATGTCCCTATCAGTAATGCCATGGATATAAAAGGACTGGCTAGATTTTCCAAGACTAAAATTTTGTGGCTTGACATGAACTTCATTTGTACCAACTGCACTGAACTTTTGTGTAAATTTGTCACACACTTATTTTGGGTCATTTATTTCTTCGCCATTTTCTTTTAATGTTGAGTTGCTGTGTTCACGGGAATTCTGTTTCCCACTTTCTTTATGCATTATTATCCAGGCAGTTTTACTGATACAGCTAGAGTTCCTTATTGCAGAGGTATATTTCTGTGCTTTTAGGTTAGTCAAGGTCTCTCTGTAAGTTTTTCTGAGAAGTTTATAATTTGTTGAGAAATATTGTACTTTAGTATCTCTAAAAATGATATAGAAATCTTTCATTTTCTCCCTCAGTGCAATAATTTCAGAAGGGAGATTCTCGGCTTTATGGTTTACAGCTTTATTTCCTTTTTTAACTAAGGACAGGTTTCATTTAATGTGTTACTGAATAACTTATAGAAATATTCCCATTTTTCATTCACTTCAGTTGCATTGTACACTGGTTCCCATTTTTCATTCCCTAGTGCCATCTTAAGTTTAGAATAATTAAATTTTCTTTTATATACAACAGTATCACTTTCAGTTACATCTATGTTCCCTGCATCAATTTCCATACTAAGGGCTCTGTGATCACAAATGTAGTTTTCTAAGGTGTTTACATTTACTTTCTCTTTTCCTACATTTGTGAGAACATGGTCAATACATGTCTTCATATTTGCAGTGACTCTTGAAGGTTCTGAGTTCATTTGTTTAAAGTAATAACACTGTAATACATCAATATAGCACAAATAATTAACACTATTATTTAATGAGTCTAAGTTGATGTCTCCAACAAGCAACAAGTGTTTTTTATACACTACTGTCACCTCCAGCTAGTCCTCTAGGAAATTTAGAAACTCTTGTGTGTTACTTCTAGGTGACCTATACAGTTGCACCATCTGAGCTTACCAATCAGTTACATCAAGAGACATTAGGCAGTTTAACTGTCAGTGACAAATACCTGGCCTTCTTCCATCCAGTACCTGAGAGATTCTAAATGGTTTCCAACAAAGCTTACATACAGTTTAAAAAATTTTCTCATTGACACCCATTTCGCAGTCTGTAGTAGAAAAATACAAGCATGCACTATTAATACCACATATGACACTAATTATTTTTTACACAAATCAAGAGCTAGAAAATGTTAGGATTGGCAAAACTTTTAAAATAACCTTTCCACATTACACATGGAGTGCCCAAGACCTATGAAAATAATGCAGACTTAACTTACCCAACTTCACAACCATACAATATTAAGGAATGCTGGCTTAGAATGTGAGACTAATTGAAACACACAAAGAATGTAATGGAGAGGTATCACTGAGGCTCTGGCATCAGCTGAAAGGATTTGTTTAGGGTGCACTGAGCTTAAGAGATGTGAATGAACAGCAGCATTCATTTTATAATTAGAATTTTGTATTTATATACCCATATCTTAGATATGTTTTATAATTTTATCAAGCTCACATTTATTCTCCTTGTGAAATTGTGTTTGGATAAATACAATCTTTTGAGGTATGGCCAATGAGAGTAATTCATGTTGCTTCGTAAATTGAGTGTTTTTATTAACTGTTTTTGCAGTTAAATACTTCATAAATGACAACCTTTCGGATGTGTTATCTGAGAAACCTATTATTCATAGATTTCACAGATAATATTTGCATAGTCTGAATTTTGTAGTATGCTTCAAGACATTTCTAATGCTGGCAGCTTCACAGGCTTCAATGACAAAGCAATAATAAACTCAAACAAGCTCAGCGAGTTCTACCCCTCAAAATAAAACCCCCAAGTTCTGGTTTTCATTATTTAGACAGAAACTTAAAATCCTGAGCACACTCAGACAACTTAAGAACAGACCTCCAAAAAAATAGATCACTGCATACACCTGTGTAGGCACTCGTAGTCAAGTGTTTAGCTGTTAGAGAGTGTCTGTTCTAGATTTGTAGTGTGGACATCTTATTTCAGTTAAGGTGGTTGCCAAAAGATATCTTTACTTTGTGCAACTTTGGATACTCAAAACATGCACTTTAAGACTCTCCTGTATTGTTTAAGCAATGCTTTCAGAAAAGGATGGCTACGGTGATCCTGAGTTTGACATTTAATTTAGTCGCATAACCATAGATCCCTATCTCATCACCAGTTATGATTCTCTTAAACGTCTCTCATTTGTGCAATTCTGAAGCTCTTTACAGATTACAAGGGAAAGGTCTTTCTGGCCTCACAAGCCATGGGATGAACTTGGCGGCAACCTGATGCATTCCAAGATGCTGTGTCAGGATTTCACAACATGATCCAACTGAAATCTTATATTCTTTTGCAATCTCTCAGTCATTCTGAACAGGCAGGCACAATTTCGTTGATATTCCTGACATGAGACTCATCTGTAGACGTCAGAGAATCCTGAACGAGGATCACATAACTTCCACAATGTCATTTTTAAATTTTTTGAACCATTCACAACACAGTATGCCACATGCACCCACCACCATAGGCTTCCTGCCTCATCTGGTGTGTCTCTGTGGAGGTTTTCTTGAGTCTCACACAAAATTTAACACAGATGTGTTTCATCTCTAACTGCTTTCTTGAAATTCGCAAACTCTGCTGCAACATTCTACTCAATACAGTACTGAACAATAACTGACAGACCTACAACAATGAAACTTCTGAAAATTATGTATTAAACACTGGTGCGAGCAGAGGTGCCAACTGCATCTTGCTCCAACGCACTGCTGGTGTGAATTTATGAATGTTTTGAAAGGTTTTGAACAGATCTCATAGTCAAGATTTATTGTTGGGGATATGCGCCATTTTGAAACTCATTTTTAACTTTAAAAGCTATCTTTATATGACTTTGAACAATGTCAGTCAAGATTTTCATTCATAGAAACTATACTTTGGAACAATTTGAAAAAACTGTTAAAGGGTTATTTGCCTGTGTCCATGCTACATTGAGTGACAGTGACATCAGGCCACTACTTAAGATTGCAGTGTCCCACCAATGAGTGTTAAGGATCTTACACAGGGAAAGAGTTAGTGTTTGCTTTACTCAGCACTAAGGCACACCACTTATCTAAATTTAATCCAACACTTCTGTTAAGGTAGTTTCCATGCTTTTGAATTTGTGAGGTCTATACATCCTGGCTTAGTAATGACTGAATTAAATCACAGTAGCCGAGAAATGAATTTTTTGCTTCTTCATCCCAGTGCATGACCTATCCCTGCTTATTTTTCTGTCGTCTGATAAAGCCTCGACCAAGAGTTACAAGGAAATTTCCCCTCAGAAATTTCTTCCAAATGCACATTTCTTCACACCCTGTGATTATTGCCATCCAAGTTCATGGACTCTACTGACTGCAGCTCAGCATCCACTCTGTACAAGCATCATTGCCCATGTCTACAGTCATTCTGTCGGGTCAGTGAACACCGACCAGTCACTGCTACTTAAGTATGTCATTGCCAGAACACCTCATATGTAGGACAGGTAACTGACTCATAAACTATTGGTTTGGGAAAGAAAATTCAATGTATTTAAGAATGAGCTAAAGTGTGCAACCAGATTCGGAGCCAGTCATAGTTTGTACTCCAGAAGGACTTCTCCACTGAGTATGGGATTTAAAATTCCATTGACAGCATTCATCAGGATTTGTGTAATGTATCCATGACACTTAGCTAAATCATCATATTTTGAAGAAGCTTTAAGCTTATGACTTTCAAGTTATAGTCAGTAAATGGTTCACTTAATATTTCACAGGGCTGCAAGATGGTAAAAATTCTTAAATCATTTTTACTTGAAAACTCTTTTTCTGCCAATGACCCTGAATAGATTGTGTATATGTGGTTGGCTGATGTATGTCAAATTTTGTTGTATGTCAACATCAAAACAAAAATCCTGTTGAGTAAATAGTACCCTGTTTCCACAGAGGAAATTTCTCTTCTGACTGCAATGATGTTCCACATCATGGGAAGTGTTGCAAATATAATCCAAGAAACATGCAAAAACAATGAAAATAAATTAATGTTTAAATTGTTACATGCTCTGTTACTGACTACATGCCAACTAGTTAAATTAGGAGCAGTTTGTTCCTATTACAGATGTGACTAAGGAAAGCTTAACAGATCAATGTGGTCAAAGATGACTGGTATCTTAATACCTTCTTATGAAATGTTATCTCAACATTTTGCCAACAGGAGTATGTCAACAAGGAATTTAATAAAATCTGAAAAATTTAATAACAAAATCTATGGCTAAAGTTATTTGCTTTGATGATATTTTACTGTAGCAATTTTGAAAGAACTGAAAATTTTTCACAGTTTACACAGTATTGGCAGGTGGTGAAAATACCTTTTTCATCAGTAGCCTATTTGAAATTCACTTACAACAAGAACTAAATACTTGTTCAAAAGATACAACCTTTATATATTCAGTAAATGGTAATTGTGTGCTTTTGGAAAACTTAAGTGAGTGTACATAATTTTGTTGAACAAAATTTGGGATTTTCTTCCCTCATAAGCATTAGACGTGCCAAGCTTTCTATGTTCTTATCTACAAATGGGGAAATGGATCAATAGTTTATATTTAAGGTTACACTTTAAATCCTACTCAGGTGTCATTTTTATACACGGAACATTCTCTATTAGTGCAAAAATTTTTATTGTAGAGGTACTTCAGCAGCATGCAGTGGTTCGAATTCATTAGGAGACATCTTTATGTCACATGAAGTTTTGCAAAGCTAACACCACACAGACTGCCTAAAGAGGATCTCTTAATAGCCAACAATATGAGTGGCCAACAAAGATGAGAAACATTGAGAACTTTTGCAGTTTCGGCATTTTGAATGCTCATAAGCGTTCTTTTACTGCCATCTAAAGTTTCATTTTTTAGAGTAATCCTTTGGGCAAGGAAAAAGTTTGAAAGAGGAAGAAAGTGTAATGTGATGTTGACGTTTAGCTAAAATATCTTGTGGATCTTAAATAGACTGTATAACTATTCCATCTTCATATACATAGATGTTATTTTATACAGAAGAACTTAATGTAATCTTTGTATCAAGCTATAACTCAAGCATTAAAGTTCAAAAAGTCAATCCCAACTGGAATTTACATTTCTTACTCTCTAGTGACTGCATATTTGAAGTTCCATTTGCATTTTCCATTTCCTCAAGAATGAAATTAAACTTTTGGCACCTGCAGAGAAACCAACACAATTGTCACTGGTTTCATCTTTACCATGTGATGTTTCAACACCTCAATGTTATCACATATTCAAGACTTCTCTTGCATATCTGGTAGTGCTTTATGAAAAATGCTTTTCTCAGTTAAGTTGATTACATGTTACCCAAAACTTTAATTTGTTCTGTAATAGCAAAGTTACATGCAGACTGGTGGTGCCAATTCCAATGTTAAGGGTTACTTTGTGGCAACTGGTGCTATAGAACTACACAAACTCTACAGTTATCTTTCAACTTACAGTAAACAGACTGCACAGGTAAAAGGTAATATACATAAATGGAGGGTGAAATGGAGCAATTTTAAAGGAGAAAAGGTCTATAACCCACACATTTTAGTCTGTACATGCAAGAAAAACTAAAATGTGAAAATGGAAAATAAAGCATTTAAATGACAGTTCAATTCCATCAGATGGAAAATATTTAAAAACAATGATGAAGAATACTTTCTTGTGAACAGGCTTTAAGACAAAGTAAAACAAGGTACATGAATGAAGTCTAGTGACAGGAGGGGGTTAGGTTCAGAAATGAAAAAAGGTTAGTTAAGTGACAGGCGGTTTCAGAAGTACGGAATATATAAAATGCAATTTGTGAACAGAAAGAACAGCTTTCCTAAAAGTTAAATTTCTTTATCAACACAGCATTAGGAAATGCTTGCTGAATGTATGTGTCTGGTATAATAATATATGGGAAGGAAACCCTGGTAAACAATCAGACAAAAAAAAAAAATATGGTGCTGGAAGGTGACATCTACTCATTATCTACCATTTAATTTTTATTGCGTTTTTGCAATGTTCATTACTGATCCTATACGGGTACTGGTCAATTATCAGAAACACGAACATCAAAGGTTTACATTTTGAAACTTCGTATTAGCTGATAAGATTATTTTGACACTATTCTTCCTTTTCATGTCTAAAAAGGGCTACAAATAGAAGTGTGCATCTCAGTGGCACTGCAAGGGACCTGTGACTGTATTTTTCAGACACCAGGTGTCTATGAGTAATAGGTGACAGCTACGATGTTTAAAAATCCCAAAGAAGCATGACAAAATCATGAATCTCAGGATAGTGGTATCTGTTTCGAGGGGCAGAGAAATTTTAATTACTTCTCTTTGTCAAAGATTATAACAGGGAAAAGTGTATCTTTTATGACCACATCACTTTATTTTTGAAACAGCTTAACCAATACAATGCTGAATAAAAACATTGTAAGTACGATCAAGGATTACTTGAAAGTTTTTCTGAGTAATTCATGACATGTAATGAGCTAGACTAAAATATTTTCTTCTTACTTTGTGCAGAAATTCATTTTTTGTTGTTACCACTGTTGCAATTAGTCATCTGTGAAGTACTACAAATCATCAGTAAATACTTTTAGTTTCACCCCATGTGCCACTACTTCCAGAAATTTTTTCATGAAAACTTACTGTAGTCTATGTGATGAAAGCCTGGTGTGGTGCAATTTTCTATTAATTTTATTAAAATTTCAGCACAAACTAAACTGGCAGAGCATGGTCTCTACACAAGAGATAAACCAAAATTTTTTACTCTTAATATCTACAAATGTTCATACAAAATGCAGTGCAATTTGTTTGGAAGTGCTGTGCAGATTAGATGCTTTATCTGTGAGTAATCACTGCATTGTTATTTGAGGCTATTACATGCATCATCACAATATGTTGATGCATTAGTTGCTGTGGCAACAACTATCAATAGATATTTGTCTATCACTTTACACCACTCTATGCACAACCTCGGACCACGGACAATTGTTTTCGTTTATTGTTCTACACACTAACGCTTATCAAATAAGTGCTACAGAATATGGTTCAAAATTACATGGGTATATCTTAATTACTGCAGATGATGAATAATTTGAGAGAAAAATTTATGGCCTATTGACTAAAATGATTACATGGAAAGCCACATACTGAGGCATCAGAGTTGTTTGGTACTGGAAGGAAGTGTAAGGGGTAACAATCAGAGGGACACCAAGGCTTGAATACAGTTAAGTATGGATGTAGTGTACACAGAGGTGAAGATGCTTGCATAGCATAGACTGCATGCAAAGCTGCATGAAATCAGTGTAAATTGAAGGCATATTATACCTTCAGGTCAGGCAATTAAAAGATGGTTCATGTCCCTTATTAGGGAGGTTGGGTGCTAAACATCTAGTAGTAGCCTCACATCCACTGAGGAGATACCTGCATATCATCCTGGCTGTAACATGGCATGCCAAGAGCAGCATTTAAAACCTTACCAATTCCGTGACAGGAGAGCTATTCCGCTGTGTTTCCAGTCATCACGTTCACAAGCCCAGTGCATTCTGTTCTGGTTTTCAAGCGGACTCCTATGTAGCTCTCCTCACCATCAGCAAAGTAGATGTTGCCCATTATGAGGTCCGATGCCTGGTCTTCCGGTTGACTCCGACCTGTAAATTTTGAACTGTATCAATTTACACTTCTCGGTGACAATAGTGCTAACTTTGCAATCCACATTAATACCATTTACAGAAAATGGTCTGTGACCAAAATATAAACTCAGTATCACAGAGCAAAACGGCATTTTCCCCATTAATAAATCTCTGCTAAAGGCAAAATAGGCAACAAATGTAAGTTTTTCATGTGACAGGGGACTGGTAAATATTGGAAATTTGTGGTAAGGACTATGGGACCAAACTGCTGATGTCATCAGTCCCTAGGCTTACACACTACTTATTCTAAATTAAACTATCTTATGCTAACAACGACACACACACCCATGCACAAGGGAGGCCTCTAACGTCCAACGGCGGGAGCTGCGTGAGCCATGATAAGACACCACAGACCACATGGCTACACCACACAGCCAGGACTGATAACCCCAGACCTTTGGCTCTGGATCTACACCCAATGAGCCATCAAGTCACAACACCTTCCTCCATATATTTCTCCAAAAATTAATTTTTCTTTTAAAAACTGTACACAGAATATGGAATCCGAGTGCTCTTTCTTATTCAGTAGGCTTGTATTGTGGAGGAAACAGTTTCCTTTAAAATTAACACCAGAACAGTGACACTGACACAGTATTGTTTTCTATTCAATACTCTTTTCACAAATGTAATTGTCTTCATTTATCATACAGTTAATTTCAGTATCTTGATTTTTTTGATTGCTGTGTAGTAGATTCACTGGCAATATCAGAGATGTTTCTTTGTGTGAAGTCTGTATTCTAGTTTGAACAGAAGGTTAGGACTTTTAGCATAAGAGCAATTAACACAAGATGTGGAGTGAACAGTGAACTGTGAAAGAGTAGGTGTTCAAAATTCCCGTTACAAACTTTGAGGACTTTTAGAGGGGAGTGACTACATATTATTTTAATAGGAATCCATATCTGGAAATTTGGTGCTTCAGTTCTACAACAGTTTCAATTCAGATGCTTAACCCTTCCACTTCTGCTAGAAAAACTTAATTAGGTACAATGTAGTATAATTATTAGACAACAATTTGAAAGGAAACTTAACAAAACAGCTATTTATCACTTACACATATTTGTATTAACACTTTAACATTAAGTGCTTACATTATACCAAAACAAAGAGAAACCCAGCATATTGCAGTTACAGAACAGTACTGATGCATTACAACAGAGGCTCAACATGGGGACCACTAGCATTACAGACATTGTACATGGAGCATGTACACTCCACCCCACTGATGTCTCTTCAGTCTCCAGTGCAACAGCCAGAACTCATGCCAGCAGATCTTCCCCGATCACTACGGGAGTCAAACTTTGCACACGATGCCATATGAAGTAATCCACAGGAATTAAATCTGGCAATTGTTTCAGGCACACTGTTTGACCACCTCAGCCTATCAATCTTTCACTGTACCATATAACCTGTATGTGTGTGTGTGTGTGTGTGTGTGTGTGTGTGTGTGTGTGTAAACTGCATCTCTTAAGTGAAGCGCTCCACCGTTAAGTTGGAACTAAATTTCCTGATGGACATGAGGTCACAGCTTTCAAGACCTTCCCCAACATGTTTTTAGGAAGGTCAAGTTTGCAAGACCAGTTTCAATTAATATGTACTGTACTTCCTCCCACTCAAGCTATCTTAGAACAGAAACAATGTTTTGTGACAGGCTCCTATTCAAAATATTGTATACCTACTCCCTCTACAGGTCTTGTAAGTTTTTGCAGGAATTTCTGAACACCCTGTACACACCAATTAACTGCAAGTGACACAGGGTGACACAGGTATGCTCCCTGCATCAAGACTGAGGGCAGTAATGCTTTGTGGCTGTTTTCTTTTTTATAGTTTTAGGACACAAAACTGCTATAGTCATAAGCACCCATTCTGTGGCTTAGTGAAGATTAAAAAAACTGAAATTTAAATCAGCAGCAATGGGAGCTAAACTCAATTAGAAAACTAAAAATGGAAGGAAATCTCACAAAATTCCTATGGAAGGGGAGTTGTTTTCCCCAAAAAGAGCTTCAAATGACCAATGTCATCTCACTAACACATAAACTCAAGGATTTGATCAGCTGAGCATGTATCATCTGCTAAAAGGGAAGATATATCAGGCAACAGCTGTAAAGGGGCATGTAGCAGATTAAAATAGGGTCACTGCAGTAAAAGTTGTCTCACCGTTCACAACTGAGAGCAGTGGGGATAAAGTAGGGGAGGATCGTCACTTGAAAGATCAACCATTTGCTGCACTCATCCTAGTGTGCTGTCATACTCAGCTGCACAACTGATTATAAGTACCATCTCGTCTACATACACTAATCCAAATTTGCATCTGATTTCGTGAACTCCACCAGCATGTAGTTTGTCATCTGAGTCTTCCACTGTGCTGAGAGCATCTTTTGTTGCATTGCTGCATCTCAAAATGTTTTTGAGCCTACTCGATGGAGAATTTTGCCCACTGGTTCAGTGACATGTAGAACATATGGTAATAGAGTGGTGTTTTGTGGACTTGAGGTTTTGTGGTTAACCCTTCAGATGTTCCTCATTGCTGATGCTGAAAGCCTACTTGGTTGAAGTGTGCAGGGCAGATTTCTTCCATGTAGAGTGATATTGGAAGGAGGCATGCTGGTGCATGTCAGTACTGGTTGGCTTATTATGTTTTCTATGGCCCAGTTTATCACCAGGCTTTCTATAAACTTCCACCTCAAAGGAAGGCAGCACCTGAATCTTTTCAATCTCCATAGCTAATTGATTATTCTGTGTTGCTGATTGTGGTGCAGGTGGGTATCTATTCCTCTCCATGTGGTCAGATAATGAAAATATTTCCAAGTATAGTAGCCAAAATCCTGGGAGTAATGGTGTGGACTGGAGTGTTGTTTCTTCAAATTCTTCCATAAAGAAATCTGCAGCATAAGGTGAAAGAGGGGAGCTCATTGCTACACCACCTTTCAGCTCATAAAATTCCCCATTCCTCCTGAAATAGGTGGTCGTTAAAGAGTGGAGCACTAAATCGTAGATATCAGGTGCCATGCGTCGCTGTCCATGGTATCTTGTATCGGTACATTCATGAATAAAGACTTCATGTTCGAAGATAATGATGATGTCAGTGGATGAGATACAATTTTCTTTTAAAAGTTCACACAAAATTGGTGAAGTCCTTAAAGTATGAAATTGTGTGGCCCACCAAATGTTGGATCTTTGGAGCCAGTTCCTTGGCTAGACCGTATGTTAGTGTATGTTAGTGAATGAATGGTACTTATAATCGGTTGTGAAGGAAAGGCCTCTTTGTGGACCTTCTGTACACTATATATTCAAGGTGCCTGTGGAACTTGTGGGATGAGTCTTCCGGCCATGTTGAAATTCGTTCTAGTTTACTTTAGTAGCGTTTGCATTGATTTGGTTGTCTTGGCCATTATGTCTGCAGATGAGACACAGTTTTCTTTTAAAAGTTCCACAAAGTGGCTGAAGTCCTTAATGTATGAATTTTTGTGGCCCACAAAATATCTGAGCTTTGGAGCCAGTTCCATTGCTAGACCGAATGTTATTGAATGAATGATACTCATAATCAGTTGTAAAGGAGAAGCCACTATGTTGACCTTCTGTACACCATATTTTCTAGGTGCCTGTCAAACTTGTCGGATGAGTATTCTGGCTATGTCGAAATTCATTCCCGTTTACTTTAGTAGTGCATGCATCAGTTTGATTGTATTGGCCGTCGGATCTCCATTAAGTTTCTGCAAATGAATTAACTCAGAAGATCCCCCATTCGTTTGTTATAATCTTATGTGTCAAACACAATGGTTGCATTTCCGTTGTCTGCTCATGTTATTACTACATAAAAGCTGTTCTCCAGCCTGGGTGGTTCGAAACATGCAAATAGCAGCAAGTTTTCATTCATCAGGCTGTATGCGTTCCTTTTAATCCTGTGACCCACAAATGAAATATCCTTCTTTCCAAATTCAGATTTACTAATTTTAGTTTCATACCTCCTCCATACATAGCTCTCAATACATCATTCAGGATCTTACAGTGTTTAAAACATTCTGCACTTACTATGAGGATATGATGTACATAGACCGATATTTCATTGGTTAGCATCTCACATATAACCTTGTCAACATCTCTGATAAACACACACACAGACAAGTACAGACCAAATGCAACCACACAGGATTCATAACTCTTACCTTCATTGAAAGATGCTGTACATGGCGTAGATTCCTTCGCCAAACTGATATTCAAATAGCCACAATCATATCAGAAGAAGTGAGATATTTACACTGGTGGAACTTTAGCAAAATTGCATCTATGTTAGATAGTCACACTCTCTTGCTACATTTTCATTGAATTTCCTCACATCTAGAATCAACCAGACACCACCATTCTTCTTCTTTAAACTACAAATGGGTTATTATACCTGCTGTTTGATGTTTCAGTTATCCCCCATGAGACCATCTTTGAATGTTTTTTGTCACTGCCTTGTTTTTTCATTTGGAATATTATAAAGCTGCTTGGAAAACAGTTCATGGTCCTGCAAATTTATTTCCAACTGTAAATCTCTTACCAAACCTGAGCTGTCTGAAAGTGCCATAGAGTTGCACAGGAGAACACCTTTTAGCTCCTCCGTTTGACAATTTGTAAAACATTCTATAAAATGTTTGTGGGTTTGTGGCCACATTTTCAATAATTATAAGACTACTAATGTTACAGTACCCATACCAAGCAACATCCTTTCAAGTGCTTCTGTTTACTGCTGAGTATGAAACCTCTGTTTCCATTTTACCGGCAGATGTGGCTGTTGTCTAATTATGATAGGCTGTTTAGGATGTAGTGGATGCATCTTAGAAATCTTTATTAGTGTTTATATTGTTTAATTTCATTGGCAAAAACATGACATTTTGTTTTGTATTTGCATTACAGCTTGTGATTTATGGAAGTCGGCTAATGAAAACCAGGTGGCAACTATGACATGACATTGTTCCCCTGATTTTTTGTGCCTCCCAGGGCATGCCAGTAAGACGTAACCAAATCTAACATCACCTACAGCTACTGCGTTCTCTCGCGCGGCTGTATACGTGGCTTTACATGAGCTGTCATCCCATAGTGCTGTTATTCGTGGCAGCTAAGGCATCAGAATTTGCTGTTAGCATGCTTGCTATACTCAATATTGACACTTTACTGCACTCATCCCAGTGTGCTGTGATACTTGGACATGTCTTTCGTTTTCAGATATCTGAGTGCTGATGGGTCACTCCATCTCACCTACATACACTAATTCTCATTTGCACCTGATTTACTGAACTTCAGCAGAATGTAGCGAGTCAACTGTGTCTTTCATTGTGGTAAGAACATCTTTTATTGTGTTGCTGCTTTGCAAAATTATTTTGATGCCTGCCAGACAGAGAATTTTGCCCACCAGTTCAGTGACACCTTGAAGGTATGGTAATAGAGCTTTGTTTTGTGCTTCCTTATGCTACCCTCTGTTGCCTTAATTATTTGTCGCCATAGTTTTATCTATCACTTTCATTCCATAACCACTGGCACAAAAAATGGACTTGAGGTTTTGTAGTTAACCCTTCAGATGTTACTCATCACCGATCCTGAGAGCCCTCTTGGTTAAAGTGTGCAGAGCAGATATCTTCTGTGTAGGGTGATTCTGGGAGGAGGCATGCAGTTGCCTGTCAGTACAGTTTGGCTTATTATGTTTTCTATGGCCCAGTTTACCATCAGGCTTTCTGCAAACATCCATGTTGAGGAAAGACAGAAACCAATTCTTTCCCATCTCCATCGTTAATTGGATTCTGCGTGCTGCTGGTGGAAATTTTGTAGTGCTTCCTCTCCATGTGGCCAGATAATTAAAGTATTTTCAAGATATTTTAGCCAACATTCTGGGTGTAATGGTGCAGACTGGAGTGCTGTTTCTTCAAATGAGTCCTTAAAGATATCTGCTGCAATAGGCAAAAGATGGGAGCCAATTGCTGCTCCACATGTCTGTTCATAAAATACCCCTTTCCACTTGAAATATGTGGGTCATTAAAGAGTGGAGCACTAGATCGCAGGTATCTTTTGATATATGCCCGTATTCATGGTGTGTTGTATCGGTACATTCATGAATAAAGTCTTAACGTCGGAGCTAACCATCATGTCTGAGGCCAAGATACAATTTTCTTTTAAATGTTCCTCCAAATGGGTGGAGCCCTTAAGGTCCGAATTTGTGTGGCCCACCAAACGCGAGAGAGCTTTGGAGCCAGTTCCTTTGGTAGACCGTACGTTGGTGAATGAATGGTATTCATAATTGGTTGTAAAGGAAAAGCCTCTTTGTCAATCTTCTCTACGCCATATATTCTAGGTGCCTGTTGAACTTGTGGGATGAGTCTTCTGGCAGTGTTGAAATTCATTCTAGTTTACTTTAGTTGTGTTTGCATCAATTTGTTTTTCTTGGCTGTCGGATCTGTGTTAAGTTTCTGTAAATGAATTCATTCCGAAAATCTCCCATTGGTTTCTCATAATCTTCTGTATCCAACACAATGGTCGCATTTTCCTTGTCTGCTCATGTTATTACTAAATGAAAGCTGTTCTCCAGCCTATGTGGTGGGAAACCTGCAGTAGCAGGAAGCTTTTCTGCATCAAGCTGTATGCATCCCTTGTTAATCCTCTGACACAAAAGTGAAATTTCTTTCTTTCCAAATTCTGATTCACTAATTTTAGTTTCATACTTCCTCTACACATAGCTTTCAATACTTCATTCAGAACATTACAATGCTTGAACCATTCTGCACTCATTATGAGGGTATTATTTACTTAGACCATTAATTCATTGGTTAATATCTCCTGTAGCACCTTGTCAACAGCTCTGTTAAATACACACATTGACAAATACAGACCAAATTACTTCACACAGTATTTGTAAGGATTACCTTCATGTAAAAATGCTGTACATGGCCTAGATTCCTTGGCCAAACTGATATTTCATTAGCCACAAGTCACATGAAAGAATTGTGAAATTTATATCGGTGGAACTTCTGCAATATTTCATCTATGTTAGCTAGTGATCCACTCTCTCCTAATACAGTTTCATTTAACTTCCTGCATCCAGAACCAACCTGACACCACCATTCTTCTTCTTTAAACTATAAGTGGGTTATTATACCTGTTGGTTGACGTTTCAGTTATCACCCATGAGACCATCTTTTATCTTTTAAACATTTCTTGACATTACTTGTTTTTTGAAAGTGGTATAATATAAATCTGGGTGGAAAACAGTTCATGATCCTTCAACTTTATTTTCTACTAAAAATCTTTTACCAATCCTGGGTTGTCTGAAAATGCCTTACAGTTACTCAAGAGAATACATTTTAGGTCCTATCTTTGCCTATTTCTAATAGATTCAATAAAATTTTTGTGTATTTGTGATAGCATTGTCAATAAATATAGCACTACTGAGGTTTCGGTCCTCATTGTAAGCGATCTTCTTCCAGGTGCTTTGTTCACTGCTGAGTGAGAAACCTCTGTTTCCTATATACCTGCAGACTTGGCTGGTGTCTAATTCTAATATACTGTTTAGGATTAAGGGGAGGAGTGTTAGAAATCTTTATTAGTGTTGTTATTATTTGTTCTCATTCATGGGAACCTGACGTTTTGATTTGTATCTGCATTACTGGTTGCGATTTATGAAAATCGTCTAATTTAAAACAAGGCTGCAACTGTGATGCGGCATCGTTTCCCTCAGTTTTAATGCCTGCCAAGGCATGCCAGTAAGGCATAACCTAACCTAACCTGATCTATAGCTACTGCGGTCTCCAATGATGTTGTATGTGTGGCTTCACATGAGCTGTCATCCTGTAGAGCTGTTATTGCTGGCAGCCAAGACATCTGAAGTCAGTTCCCATCTTCTCTGTTCATATCGGCTTGTTGCTTGATTATTTCTATTGGCTCTCTAATCTTCCTACTGAAAGTATAAGGCAGCTTCAGCAGCATGCTTGCTTTACCAAAATTGACTGTTTACTGCACTCATTCAGATGTGCTGTCATACTCAGATATTTCTTTGTTTTTCCGATACCTGAGTGCTGATGGGTCACCCCAACAGCAGCCAGTTCCTTTGCTTGGACGTACATAGGTGAATGAATGGTACTCACAATCAGTTGTAAAGGAAAGGCTTCTCTCTGCAGCTCCTGTACACTGTCTATCCTAGGTGCTGGTGGAACCTATGGGGTGAGTGTTCTGACCATATCAAAATTTGTTCTAGTTTACTTTAGTTGTGTTTGTGTTGATTTGATTGTCTTTGCTGTCGGATATCCATTAAGTACCTGTAAATGAATTCACTCAGACGATCCCCCATTTGTTTGCCATAATCTTCTGTATCCAACACAATGGTCACATTTCCCTTGTCTGCTCATGTTATTACAAAATGAAGCTGTTCCCCACCCTGGGTGGGCTGAAACCTGAAATAGCAGCAATCTTTTCTTCATCAGTATGTATGTGTTCCTTTTAATCTTGTGACCCACAAATGAAATTTCCTTCTTCCCAAATTCAGATTTACTAATTTTTGTTTCATACCCCCTCTATACATAGCTTTCAGTATTTCTTTCAGAATCTTACAGTGCTTGAACCATTCTGCACTCACTATGATGATATCATCTACATAGACCATTATTTCACTGGTTAATATCTTACGTAGCACCTTGTCAACAACTCTGATAAACACACACATTGACAAGTGCAGACCAAATGGCATCACATAGTATTCATAACACTTACCTTGATGTAAAAATGATGTACGTGGCCTAGATTCCTTGGCCAAACTCATATTCCAATAGCCACAACTAATATAGAAAAAACTGAGAAATTTACTTCGGTGGAAGTTTTGCAAAATTTCATCCATGCTAGCTAGTCATTCACTTTCGCCTGCTACAATTTCATTTAATTTCCTGCATCCAGAGCCAACCTGACACAACTGTTCTTCATTTTTAAACTAGTAGTGGTTTATTATACCTGCTGGTTGATGTTTCAATCATCCCCCATAAGACCATGTTTTGAATGTTTTTTCCACCACATGCTTTTTTGCAAATTTAATACTATAAGGGTGCTTGAAATACAGTTCATGATCCTTCAACTTTGTTTTGCACTGAAAATATTTTACTAAACCTGGGCTGTCTGAAAATGCCTCAGTGTTCTCAGGAAAATGTCTTTTGGTTAAACCCTTTGACTGTTTGTAAAATGTTTGTAGTTATTTGATCACTTTGTTAATAAATATAAGACTACCGATGTTTCGGTCCCCATTGCAAGCGGCCGTCTTCTGGGTACTTTTGTTTACTACTGAGTGAGAAACCTCTGTTTCCTACATATGTGCATACTTGGCTGTTGTCTAATTCTGATAGACTGTTTAGGATGAAGGGGAGGTGTGTTAGAAATCTTTATTAGTGTTGTTATTATTCATTCTCATTGGTGGGAACCCAATGATTTGATTTGTATCTGCATTACTGGATGTGAGTTATGGAAATCGTCTAATTTAAAACAAGGCAGCAACTGTGATGTGGCATTGTTGCCCTGTATTTTAGTGCTGGGCAAGGCATACCAGTAAGATGTAACCAAACCTAACCTGACCTACATCCACTGCTGTCTCCCTTGTGGTTTAATGTGTGGCTTCATGTTAGCTGTCATTCCATAGTGCTGTTATTGGTAGCAGCCAAGACATCTGAATTTGGAACCCATCTTCTCTGTTCATATTGGCTAGTTGCTTGACTATTTCCATTGCCTCTCTAATCTTCCTCCTGAAAGTAAGAGGCTTTTTTGCTTGGTTTACAAGAATTGACTGTATGCCACCCTCATCCTGGTGTGCTGTCATACTTGTATATGTCTTTCCTGTTCACATATATTTATACTGATTGTTTGCCACATCTTGCATACATACAATAATCCACATTTGCACCTGATATTGTGAACTCCACCAGCATGTAGTTTGTCAACTGTTTCTTTCACTGTGCTAAGAACATCTTTTATTGATGATGTTGATGTTTTTGGTTTGTGGGGCGCTCAACTGCGTGGTTATCAGCGCCCGTACAATTATCCAATCTTTGCTCAGCCCAATTTCGCCACTTCCCTGGATGATGATGAAATGATGAGGACAACACAAACACCCAGTCATCTCGAGGCAGGTGAAAATCCCTGACCCCGCCGGGAATCGAACCCGGGACCCCGTGCTCGGGAAGCGAGAACGCTACCGCGAGACCACGAGCGGCGGACGACATCTTTTATTGTGTTGCGGCTTAAGAAAATTTTTCTGATGCCTCCTTGATGGAGAATTTTGCCCAGTGGTTCAGTCACACCTTGAACATATGGTAGTAGGGCAATGTTTTGTGCTTCCTTTTGATATCCTCCATTGCCTTCAATCTTTGTCCTCACAGTTTTATCTATTACTTTGATTCCATAACCATTGGCACAAAAAAATGGACTTGAGATTTTGTAGTTCACCCTTTAGATGTTCCTTATCACTGATCCTGAGAGCCCTCTTGGTTAAAATGTACAGGGCAGATATCTTCTGTGTATAGTGGTATTGGGAGGAGGCATGCATTTGCCTGTTAGTACATGTTGGCTTATTATGTTTTCTATGGCCCAGTTTACCATCAGGCTTTCTTTAAACCTCAAAGTCTTGGAAAGTGAGCACACAATTAATTTCCATATCCATACTTTGTTGGATTCTCTGTGCTACTGATTGAAGTGCTGGTGAAAATTTTGTAACTCCTCCTCTCCATGTGGCCAGATAATGAAAGTATTTTCAAGATATTGTGGCCAACATTCTGGGTGTAATGGAGTGGACTGGAATGCTGTTTCTTCAAATTCTTCCATAAATATGTCTTCTGAAATAAGCGAAAGAGGCCAGCCAATTGGTACACAACCTGTCTGTTAGTAAAATTCTCCTTTCCACTTGAAATAGGTGGTCGTTAAAAAGTGGAGTACTAGATTGCAGATATTGGATGCCATGTGTCCCTCTTCATGGTGTCTTGTATTAGTACATTCATGAATGAAGTCTTCAAGTGGAAGCTAAGCATCATGTCTGAGGCCAATATGCCGTTTTCTTTGAAAAGTTTTACAAAATGGGTGGAGTTCTTAATGTCCTAATTCGTGTGGCCCACCAAATGTCAGAGCTTTGGAGCCTGTCCCTTTGCTAGAACGTACATCGGTGAATGAATGGTGCTCATAATTGGTTGTAAAGGAAAAACCTCTTAGTGGACCTTCTGTACACCTTTTATTATAGTTGAGTGTAGAACTTGTAGCATGGGTCTTCTGGCTGTGTCAAAATTCTTTCTAGTTTTCTTTAGTAGTGTTTGCAACAATTTAATGTCCTGGTCATCAGATCTCCATAAAGTTTCTGTAAATAAATTCACTCAGAAGATACCCCATTCGTTTGTTATAATTTTCTGTGTCCAACACAATGGTTGCATTACCCTTGTCTACTCATGTTATTACTAAACAAAAGGAGTTCTCCAGCCTGGGTGGTTGGAAACCTGCAATAGCAGCATAATTCTCTGCTTCAGGCTGTATGCGTTCCTTGTTAATACTGTGACCTTGAAGTGAAACTTCCCTCTTTCCATATTCAAATTTATGAAGTTTAGTTACATACCTCCTCTATACATATCTCTCAATACTTCATTCAGAACATTACAGTGCTTGAACAATTCTGCACTGACTACAAGGATATCATCTACATAGACTATTATTTCATTGGTTAGTATCTCATGTAGCACCTTGTCAACAGCTCTGATAAACACACACATTGACAAATACAGATCAAATGGCATAACACAGTATTTGAAATGCTTACCTTCACGTAAAAATGCTGTACATGGCTTAGATACCTTGGCCAAACTTATATTCATGTCAAAAGAAGTGAGATATTTACATCAGTTGAACTTTTGCAAAATTTCATCTATGTTAGCTAGTGTATCACTCTCTCTTACTACAGTTTCATTTAACTTCCTGGCAGCCAGAACCAACCAGAAGCCACCGTTCTTCTTCTTTAATCTACAAGATTTTTATTGTACCTGCTGTTTGAACTTTTTTTATACCCAATTAGAGCTTCTTTTGATTGTTTTTTCTCTATGCTTGTTTTTTTGCAAATGTAATATTATAAGGCTGCTTGGGAAACAGTTCATAATCCTTCAACTTTATTCTGCACTGAAAATCTTTTACCAAACCTTAGCTGTCTGAAAATGCCCTACAGTTGCCCAGGAGAATACCTTTTAGTTCCTCACTTGACTGTTTGTAAAACATTCAATAATATGTTTTTGGGTTTATGACGGCATTGTAAATAAGTATAAGACTACCAATGTTTTGGTCCTCATTGCAAGCAGCCTTCATACAGGTACTTTTGTTTACTGCTCAGAGAGAAACCTATGTTTCCTACATACCTGCTGACTTGCTGTTGTCTAAATTTGATATGCTGTTTAGGATGAAGGGGATGGATGTTAGAAATCTTTATTAGTGTTGTTGTTATTCATTTTCATTGATGGAAACTCACCATTTTGATGTGTATTTGTATTACTGGCCGTGATTTATGGAAATCGGCTAATTTAAAACAAGGCGACAACTGTGATGTGGCGTTGTTTCCCTGAATTATAGTGCCGGCAAAGGCATGCCAGTAAGATGTAATTTAACCTAACCTAACCTACAGCCACTGTGGTCACCCATGTGGTTCTATGTGAGGCTTCACATTAGCTCTCGTCCCCTAGTGCTATTATGGCTGGCAGCCAAGACATCCGAAGTCAGTACCCATCTTCTCTTGTATCAACCGATTGTGGTTACCATTCATTCACCGACATATGGTGTAGCAAAGGAACTGGCTCCAAAGCTACAACATTTGGTGGGCCTCACAAATTCATACATTAAGGACTCCACCCATTTTGTGGAACCTTTAAAAGGAAATTATACCTTGGCCACAGAGGCCACAGACATGATGATTAGCTCTGATGTGAAGTATGTACTGTTACAAGACAGCATCAGCTGGGACACATGGAATCCGATATTTGAGATCTAGTGCTCGACTCTTTATAGACTATCTATTTCAGGTGGAAAGGGGAATTTTATGAACAGACAGGTGAAGTAGCTATGGGCTTCCCTCTTTGCCTATTGCAGCAGATATCTTTATGAAAGAATTTGAAGAAACAGCGCTCCAGTCTACATCATTACATCCAGAATGTTGACTCCAATATCCTGAAAATACTTTCATTATCTGACCACATGAAGAGGAAGAGCTACGAAACTTTCACCAGCACCTCAACCAGCAGAATGCCGAATCCAATTAACTATGGAGACAGAAAAGAATCAGGTGCTGCCTTTAAGCACAAAACATCACGCTATTACCACACCTTTAAGGTGTCACTGAACTGGTGGGCAAAATTCATCATCGAGCAGGCATAAAATAAATTTTTCGATGCAGGAACACAATGAAAGATGTACTGAGCACAAGAAAAGACACAGTTGATCCACCACATTCTGCTGGAGTTCACGAAATCAGCTGAGAATGTGGACTAGTGTATGTAGGTGAGATGGGGTGACCCATCAGCACTTGAATATCTGAAAACAAAAGACATATCCGAGAATAACAGTACACAAGGATGAGTGCAGTGAACTGTCAATTTTGGTAAAGCAAGCATGCTGCTGAAACAGCCTCTTACTTTCAGGAGGAAGATTAGAGAGCCAATAGAAATAGTTAAGCAACTTGCCAATATGAACAGAGAAGATGGGTACCGACTTCAGGTGTCTTGGCTGCCAGCAATAACAGCACTACAGGATGACAGCTAACATGAAGCCAAACATACAACAGTATGGGAGACTGCAGTAGCTGTAGGACAGGTTAGGTTAGGTTACGTCTTACTGGCATGCTTCGACGGCACTAAAATTCAGGGAAACAACGCCGCATCACAGTTGCCACCTTGTTTTAAATTAGCTGATTTCTATACATCACAACCAGTAATGCAAATACAAATCATAACATCGGGTTTCCACCAAAGAAAACGAATGATAACAACACTAATAAAGATTTCTAACATCCCTCCCTTTCATCCTAAAGAGCCTATCAGAATTGGACAACAGCCAAGTCTGCACGTATTTAGGAAACAGAGGTTTGTCACTCAGCAGTAAATAAAAGCACCCGGAAGAAGGTCACTTGTAATGAGGACTGAAACCTCAGTAGTCCTATATTTATTGACAATGCGATCACAAACCCACAAACATTTTATTGAATCTTTTACAAATAGTCAAAGGGAGGAAGTAAAAGGTACTCTCTTGAGCAACTGCGAGGCATTTTCAGACAGCCAAGGATAGAAAAAGATTTTTAGTAGAAATTGTAGTTGAAAGATCATGAACTGTTTTCCATTCAGTCTTATATTATTCCGCTTGCAAAAAAACAAGAATGACATAAAAATTTAAAAGATAATCTCATGGGGGATAATTGATATGCCAACCAGCAGGTACAATAACTCACATGTAGTTTACAGAAGAAGAAGGGTGGTGTGAGGTTGGTTCTGGATGCAGGAACTTAAATCAATCTGTAGTGAGAGAGAGTGAATGACTAGCTAGCATGGATGAAATTTTGCAAAATTTCCACTTCTTTCGATATGACTTGTGGGTATTTGAATATCAGTTTTGCCTAGGAATCTAGGCCATGTACAGCATTTTTACATGAAGGTAAGTGTTACAGATATTATGTGATGCCATTTGGTCTATATTTGTCTATGTGTGTGTTTATCAGAGCTGTTGACAAGGTTCTACATGAGATATGAGCCAATGAAATAATGGGCTATGTAGGTGATATCCTCGGAGCGAGTGAAGAACGGTTCAAGCACTGTAATGTTCTGAACGAAGTTCAAATGGTTCAAATGGCTCTGAGCACTATTGGACTCAACTGCTGTGGTCATCAGTCCCCTAGAACTTAGAACTACTTAAACCTGAGTGACCTAAGGACATCACACATATGCATGCCCGAGGCAGGATTCGAACTTGCGACTGTAGCGGTCGCGCAGTTCCAAACTGTAATTCCTAGAACTGCTCGGCCACACCGGCCGGCTGATTTAAGTATTGAGAGCTATGTGTAGGGGAGGTATGAAACTAAAATTAGTAAATCTGAGTTTTGAAAGAAGGAAATTTCATTTGTATGTCATAGGATGAACAAGGAATGTATACAGCCTGATGCAGAAAAGCTTCCTGCTATTGCAGGTTTCCAACCACCCAGGCTGGAGAACAGCTTTTATTTAATAATAACCTGAGCAGGCAATGGAAATGGAACCATTGTGTTGGATACAGAATATTATGACAAACGAATGGGGTATCTTCTGAATGAATTCATATACAGAAACTAAATGGAGATCTGATGGCAAAGACAATCAAATCGAAGCAAAATTTACTAATGTGATCTAGAATGAAGTTCAACATGGCCAGAAGACTAACCACACAAGTTCAACAGGAACCTAGAATATATTGTTTACAGAAGGTCCACAAAGAGGCTTTTCCTTTACAACCGATTATGAGTACCATTCATTCACCAACGTATGGTCTAACAAAAGAACTGGCACCAAAGCTCCAACATTTGGTGGGCCACACAAGTTCGAAAATTATGGGTTCCACCCATTTTGAGGAACATTTACAATAAAACTGTATCTTGGCCACAGACATGATAGTCAGCTCCAGCGTGATGTCTTTATTCACGAGTGTACCGATACAACATATCATGAATGGGGGTGCATGGCACCCTATATCTGCGATCTAGTGCTCCACTCTTTAATGACCACATATTTCAGGTGGAATGGGAATTTTATTAACTGACAGGTGGAGTAGCAATGGGCTCCCCTCTTTTGCCTAATGCTACAGATTTCTCTATGGAAGAATTTGAAGTAACAACGCTCCAGTACGCACCATTACTCTCAGAATTTTCGCTCCGATACCTTGGAAATATTGTCATTGTCTGGCCAAATGGAGAGTAAGAGCTACGAAATTACCACCTGCACCACAATAAGCAGCACAGAGATTGAAAAGTGTCAGCTGCTGCCTTCCCTTGACGTGGAAGTTTACAGAAAGCCTGACGGTAAACTGTGCCATAGAAGACATAATAAACCAACCAGTACTGACAGGCACCTGCATGCTTCCTCCCAGTGTCACCCTACACAAAAGAAATCCACCCTGCACACTTCAACCAAGATGGCTCTGAATATCGTCAATGGGGATTATCTAAAACTGCAAAACATCAAGTCCATTTTTTGTGCCAACACTTATGGTATGAAAGTAATAGACAAAATAATACATATAATGAAGGCAATAGATGATAGCAAAAGGAAGCACAAAATATCACCCTCTTACCATACATTCAAGGTGTTACTGAACTTTTGGGCAATATTCTCCGTCGAGCAGGCATCAAACAAATTTTGCGTAGCAGCAACATAATAAAAGATGTTCTTAGAACAACAAAAGATGCAGTTGACCCACTACATTCTGCTGAAGTTCACCAAATCAGGTGCGAATGAGGATTAGGTATATCGGCGACATTGGGCAACCCATCAGAACTCGGATATCTGAAAACAAAAGACATGTCCAAGTATGAGAGCACACCAAGGTGAGTGCAGTAAGTTGTCGATTTTGGTATAGCAAGCATGTTGCCAAAACAGCCTCTTACTTTCAGCAAGAAGATGAGAGATGCAATAGAAATATCCAAGCCACAGGCCAATATGAACAGACAAGACGGGCAGTGACTTCCGATGTCTTTGCTCCCAACAATAACAGCACTAAGGGATGACAGCTCATGTGAAGCCACACACAGAGCCGCACAGTAGACTGCAGTAGCTGTAGGTCAGGCTAGGTGAGGCTAGGTTATGTCTTAATGACAAACATCATCTGGGACTAAAATATTTTCAAGATACCAAATGAAAACTGTTCTCCAGCATGGGTGGTGGGAAACTTGCAGTAGCAGGAAGCTTTCCTGCATCAGGCTGTGTGCATTCCTTTTAATCCTGTGATTCACAAGTGGAATTTCCTTCTTTCCAAATTCAGATTTGCTAATTTTAGTTTCATACCTCCTCTATACATATCTCTGAATACTTCATTCTGAATCTTACAGTGCTGGAACCATGCTGCACTCACTGCGAGGATATCATCTATATAGACCATTATTTCATTGGTTAATACGTCACATAGAACCTTGTCAACAGCTCTGATAAACACACATATGCGTAAGTACAGACTGAATGGCATCACACAGTATTCATAACACTTACTTTCATGTAAAAATGCTCTACATGACCTAGATTCCTTGGCCAAACTGATATCCAATAGCCACAAGTTGTATCAAAAGAAGTGAGAAATTTACATCAGTGAAACATTATCAAAATTTCAACTATGTTAGCTAATCTGTCACTCTCTCCTGCTACAGTTTCATTTAACTTACTGGCATGTAGAACCAACCTAGCACCACCTTTCTTCTTCTTTAAACTACAAGTTTGTTATTATACCTGCTGCTTGACATTTCAGTTATCACCCATGAGACCATCTTTTGAATGTTTTCTCTCACTACTTGTTTTTTTGAAAATGGAATACTGAAAGAGTGCTTGGAAACAGTTCATGATCCTTCAACTTCATTTTGCACTGAAAATCTTTTACCAAACTTTGTCTGTCTGAGAATGCCTTACAGTTGCTCAGGAGAATACGTTTTAGTTCCTCCCTTTGACTGTTTGTAAAACATTCAATCAAATGCCTGTGGGTACTTTTGTTTACTGCTGAGTGGGAAACCTCTGTTTCATATATACTTGCAGACTTGGCTGTTCTCTAATACTGATAGGCTGTTTAGGATGTAGGGGAGGGATGTTATAAATCATAATTAGTTTTGTTATTATTCGTTTTCATTGGTTGAAACCCAATGTTTTCATTTGTATTTGCATTACTGGTTGTGATTTATGGAAGTCCGCTAATGGAAAACCAGGCAGCAAGTGTGACGTGGCACTGTTTCCCTGAATTTTAGTGCTGGCTGCGGCATGGCAGTAAGGTGTGACCTAACCTAACCTGACCTTTAGCTACTGCAGTCTCCTGTAAGGCTCTATGTGCGGCTTCACATTAGCTGTCGTCCCATAGTGCTTTGCTGGCAGCCAAGACATCGGAAGTCACTGCCCGTCATCTCTGTTCATATTGGCCAGTCGCCTGATTATTTCTATTGCCTCTCTAATCTTCCTCCTGAAAGTAAGAGGCTCTTTTGGCAGCACTCTTGCTTTACATAAATCAACTGTTTTCCACACTCATCCTGGTGTGCTGTCATACTTGGATATGTCTTTCGTGTTCTGATATACGTGTGCTGATGGTTCGCCCTATCTCACTTACTCTAATCCACATTTGCACCTGATTTCGTGAATTGCACCAGCATGTAGTTTGTCAACTGTGTCTAATGTTGTACTAAGAACATCTTTTATTGTGTTGGAGCTTTGCAAAATTTGTTTGATGCCTGCTTGCCAGAGAATATTGCTCACCAGTTCAGTGACATCTTGAACATATGGTAATAGATTGATGTTTTGTGCTTCCTTTTTCTATCCTCAATTGCTTTCATTTTTTGTCCCCATAGTTTTATCTATTACTTTCATTCCATAACCATTCTCACAGAAAATGGACTTGAGGTTTTGTAGTTCATCCTTTAGATGTTCCTCATCGCTGATGCTGAGAGCCCTCTTGGTTAAAGTGTGCAGGGTGGATTTCTTGTGTGGATAGTGATACTGGGAGGAGGCATGGAGGCTTTCTGTAAACATCCACACCGATGAAAGGCAACACCCAATTCATTTCCATTTCCATAGTTAATTGGACTCCCTGTGCTGCTGGTTGAGATGCTTGTGATAATTTCGTAGCTCTTCCTTTTCATGTAAGGAGAGATAATTAAAGTATTTTCAATATATCGTAGCCAACATTCTGGGCGTAATGGTGCAGACTGGAGTGCTGGTTCTTAAAATTCTTCCATAAAGATATCTGCTGAAGTGTTTGAAAGAGGGGAGCCCATTGCTACTCCACCTTTCTGTTCATAAAATTCCACTTTGACGTTAAAGAGTGGAGCACTGGATTTCAGATATCAGTTTTCATGCATCCCTGTTCATGGTATTCTGTAAGTGTACATTCGTGAATAAAGACTTCACATTGAAGCTAACTACCATGTCTGTGCATGTTCTATCCAGCTTGTATGATTCTTGTTGCAGTGGGCTGTAAATAATATGCTTGTTCCCAAATGCTCGACAGATGGTATGCTCATATTAGTGTGTGATCAATGTTTTAATCTTCATAAAAAGATTTCCTGAACTGGAATGTAAATTGTGTACCATAATTATAAAGGATCTGTTAAGGTTTTCCTACCTCTGAAAATAATCTTTCCTGATGTTTTTACTAGAAGTCTTTTTGAGTAATAAATTTGGAAAACAGGTCATCCAAAATTCACAGTTACAGTCATTATGTATGAATATGTTAATTTATTTCATATAAAGCCACTTTGTAACTAACTTTTTTAACTGTAAGTCACATATTTGGAAATTTCAATAATTAATGTTTCATTTACTCAGTTGTTAAAAACACACACACCTAAATTACTTGTAGTGAGAAATATTTGTTTGAAACTTTTTTACTAGTGACATTTAAATAATAAACATTCAGGCCTGATTAGTAGATGGTACGTCATATCAGGTGGAGCAGTTGGGATTCTTTAAATTTGTGTGAATCTGCATATTCTAACACAAAATTATTTCAGTTATCATTCACCATGAAAATTTTATTGTAACAATTTTTAATAGGTTTGTATATAAACAACTCATCTGCTACCAGTTACTATTTTTTTTTACTTTATTTTTCACACGATGCATTTTGGAAAATGATTCTCATTTTCAAGTGAGTTTTTTGTGTTATGTCATTCCTATATGATGTTGTTGATGTGTGAGATTCTAGTTCATTTAGTTGACTTTACTGCAATATACAAGAAAACAAGTGATAGTTAGTTGGTTTCAATCTTTTTGTGAAGTTTGTGGTGAAATTTATGAGAAATTGTACTTACAGTTTCCTTATGGTCCATTTTTGAAGAGTCTTACACTCACTAAACATCACACACAACATAAACAAAACAGTGACACAGATGTTCTTACAAGTAGTCAACAGAGATAACATTATAGGTCTTCCCCAGAGTATGATATGCTTTTGTACAGAGGTTATTTACCTTAAGAATTTGGATCCTAACTTACTTATATATATTTTACAATTGTGCTTATTTCTATGTGTTACTATTTTCATTTGCGTATACTATCAAAACATCTGAAGAAATTCACTGATTCACTTTCAAGTTTTGCATTTAATAATTTATCTTCATATTTTCTGCAATGTGAATATATCTCCAGTTCTTCTAGCAAATCCATTTTATGTCCTTTATTTAGTCAGTGGAGTACTTTGACATTTTGCTCTATTTTACCAAATGGGTGTCCTGTATTATGTACATGTGTTGCTATGGCTGATGTAGAGAGAGAGAGAGAGAGAGAGAGAGAGAGATTGGTTGGTTGGTTTGGGGAAGGAGACCAGACAGCGTGGTCATCGGTCTCATCGGATTAGGGAAGGAAGTCAGCCGTGCCCTTTCAGAGGAATCATCCTGGCATTTGCCTGGAGTGAGAGAGAGAATTTGAGTGTGCGAGTGTGCGAGTGTGAGTGTGAGTGAGTGTGTGAGTGTGGTGTGTGTGTGTGTGTGTGTGTGTGTGTGTGTGTGTGTGCGCGCGCGCGCGCGCGCACGCGCGCTATGTCTACCTGGTGTTGAAATTACGGCGTTTGTCCTTGGTAGAACATGGAGTATTCCTGGCCTGTGACCTTGTATATTTCATGGTCTGAACATGGATTATGCTTACAGTTTATATTGTTTATTAGTTTTTGTTGTAGTTTATTAGATGTAGAAAACCCAATTTTTACTTTGTGATTTTTGAAACTATTTGCAATCTTCTGTGATACACTGCCAATGTATGGGATACTAAATATATATTTGTTTTTCACTTTTTCTTATGTGGTGCAGTTTGTATCTGGCTCTTTCTTTGCTTTGTCTCGGATTGTGTCAACTATGGAAGCATTGTACCTGTCGGCAACTGCAATCTTTTTTGCTGCATTTATTTCTTGTTGCATGTTTTCTTTTTTCAATGGTATTTTAGTAGCCTTATGTAGCACTGATCTGTATTCTGCCTGTCAATGGATATTTGGGTGACATGTGGTTGCAGGGATTGTGGTGTCTGTCATTGTCTTTTTCCTATGAATTTTGAATGTGCATGTGTTGTTGTTGTGTCTTGTAATATTTAGTTCCAGCAAGATGATGCTTTTATTTTGCTCATGTTCCACTGTAAATTTAATTTTCTCATGTAGATTATTGAAGTAATTTAGAATGACTGTGATGTCTTTGGTATCCCTTTGCACTAACAGTAGTGTGTGATCTACATATCTCCTATAAAATTCAATTTTCTTTAGGAAAGGTTCTTCTTGCCTATTAAAAAAATATTGTGGTGTGAGACTTTTGGGGACCATTTTTGCACAAATCTTTCTCATACCAAAATCTTCAGTTATTATTAGATGAACCATTTCTCGATTGATGTTCAGTTCTTCTGCAATAATTTTCATGGATAATCTTCAATCAGATTATACAAGTTCATGCACCCTGGCCAAGTTGATATACATTTGTGAGGTTGATGATTCTCCACTGCTGTCTTCATCTTCAACATTCATTTTGCCTTCACTAAACATTTTGTGCCAACGAAAAACTTGAGCTCTTGACATAACCTCCTCTCCAAAAGCCTTCTGAAGCTCACTGTAAGTTGTCATTTTTTCATACAATTTAACGAAAAAAGAAATGACATACCATTGCGCAAGATTATGCAGTTCTATTTCTGTGATGAGAGACACAAACACGTGTTAACTTATTACAACACAACTCATGACTGAGCAGTTGCGTCCATGTGCCACTTGGATTAGAAGCAGCTTATAGATCAAGGTCAAAGATTTTGTGCCTATGCAAGTGTTGCCACATCTTGCAAAGAAAATCAGTCCCATTTCTTTATTGTTGCATCTCGTATCACTGTTGCAGCAATATACATCATACAGGCTGTATGGCATTGTTTGATAAATCTGTTTCCCAGTGACCAATGATTCTACTCAATTCAAACTCGCTCACAAGCTGAGTTGCATCTTTTGACATCAGTGAGGCATAGCAGTACTTCCACTTTGGGTGTGGTGTAACACGGACCTGTTGAGACACGCAGAAGAGGGCACTTCTGGGACTATGTACATGTCATCTCTCTGGTCTCTTAATCACTTAGTATTATTCCACTGTTCTGCACATCCTGTGATTTTGGAGTGACTGAGACAATTCCTTCTGGGTGTTGCAATTTTCACACATGATTTTGTATTTAAGAAGTCAATCATATATTTAGAGACAAAAACGTTGGACAACACTACTTCTGACAGGCATGTAAAATAATGTATACTATCCTAGCTTTCAGAACTATTAGGAGGCAAGAGGGATGGATTTTGATAGGTTAAAAATGGAAGGTGAGATCACTTATACTCTAGGTTGAGAGAGACCTACTTGTTGTGGGGATAAGGGTAAACAAAGTCAAAGATATAGAGAATACTGTATGTAATTGTTATATGTATTAAAATATTTCCGTTTTTGAAACATAGTCACATTTATGTTTCCAGTGTATTGGTTCAGAAAGAATGAAAGTCAAGTACAAATACCTGTCCTATTATTACATTCACCTTTGTGTCAAGGGACGTGAAATAATAAATACAACATTACATGTGTGCACATTTTACTTTTTGCTCAGAAACTTTGTGTGTGTGTGTGTGTGTGTGTGTGTGTGTGTGTGTGTGTGTGTGTGTGTGAGTGTGTGATATGTTATTTACATGTATGTACAATGCATTTACCCTCATTTCTTCACTATAACCACCTACCTGATCCTTTCACTTTGACCACCACTGACTTCTCAGTTATCACTTGCTTACTGTTCCCTGTTTATGAGTCTTGCGTTTGTATGTATGCCTGTGTCCAAACTGAAATTATGTAGTTCCTTTCCAAATAAGTTAAACCATATGTGGCTTTTGATCAACCATATCTCCGAGTCTGTGCCTTACATTAGTATTTTTTGCAGGTGTCAAAATTTCTCTGAAACAGAGCATCTGATACCATAACTTGCAACTTTTCTCCTCCTTACTTGCTGTCTTACTTCCCAGCTCTGGTAACACACATGATCTATGTGCTTGATGTGATCTGAGAGCTCTGGTTATTGCAAATGACAACCCTCTCTCTGACACTTTTCCTACTGTCACTCGTCTTAAGTTTCTTGTACGCCTCTCTTCCTCCTGCATCACATTCATTAACATCAACATCTCCTCTTTCCTGCTCAAGTATCTCTTCTTAAAGCTATATGATGGCACTCTCTTTGTTCTCCATGAGACCCCCTGTGAGCTTCGCAACTCTATACACCATGCCATGTTCCTGCACACCTTCACCCCTCCTCCCAACATGGAGGAAGACTGCTTCAGTTAACAACTGTGGCTGCCTTCCAATCTGCATGGCTCTTGTCATGCACAAAACTACAATGACACATGACCAATTGATCCCTGTCCCTTGCACTACCCAGTGTGGCCCCTGGCATGAATTCAAGACTATGTCATTTCGGACCTACACAGCTCTGCTCCATCCATTTCTACAAGAAATGGTCCAGCCACAGCCCGCTTCTGGACAAGCCACAATGCAAATGGTCAGGAAATCTTCCACACATGAAGTTTGATGCCAACTGACTGCCATGTCACATCACACACCTTGGCATCTCTTCTTTGTCTCCTCCACCATTCTCTGTATTGTTGAGGGGTGCATGTGGCAACCACAAAACATCAAAAATATGAAGATCGGTTGTAACATGAACTATTGTGAGGGGCTTCATAGTTATCTTTGGTCCAGTCTGGTTTCAAATACCACTGAATGTGTTACACATCCTGTTGTATTGTGCTGACTTCGGTAAAATTGTTGTCTCTGCATGTTCTCTTCTGTACTGGTGATCGCCTTTCTTCAACAATTCACCATGGGAATAGTGACTGCCACAATGTATTACACTCTGTGGATATCTAGTGAGAATAAATGAATAGAGATTAGCAAAATGATCAACATGGTCATCTGAAAAAGAAAAACAGACAAAGAAAATGGCCAGGGAGGCAAGATGAAAAAAAAATGTAATGCAAAGGGAAGTTGCCACTCACAATACAGCGGATATACTGAGATGGAGATAGGCACAACAAAAAGACATTTCCATTTCATAGTATTGTTACATTCCATCCTGGATTTTCCATTGTTTGAGAACTTAAATGCAGATTAAGCAGGAGTCCTTATTCAACTGAGACACATTCAGATTAAAAGTCAAAAACTTCAGAGGTTTTCAGGAAGATAAATCAAACAGAAAAACAATGAAAGCAAGAAGGGCAGATGAGAAGAAATAGATCATTCTGAGAAAATGAAAGAGCTTTTGGGAAGGATGAAGGAAAAGAGAAATAAATACACTCATGGAAATGGAAAAAAGAACACATTGACACCGGTGTGTCAGACCCACCATACTTGCTCCGGACACTGCGAGAGGGCTGTACAAGCAATGATCACACGCACGGCACAGCGGACACACCAGGAACCGCGGTGTTGGCCGTCGAATGGCGCTAGCTGCGCAGCATTTGTGCACCGCCGCCGTCAGTGTCAGCCAGTTTGCCGTGGCATACGGAGCTCCATCGCAGTCTTTAACACTGGTAGCATGCCGCGACAGCGTGGACGTGAACCGTATGTGCAGTTGATGGACTTTGAGCGAGGGCGTATAGTGGGCATGCGGGAGGCCGGATGGACGTACCGCCGAATTGCTCAACACGTGGGGCGTGAGGTCTCCACAGTACATCGATGTTGTCGCCAGTGGTCGGCGGAAGGTGCACGTGCCCGTCGACCTGGGACCGGACCGCAGCGCCGCACGGATGCACGCCAAGACCGTAGGATCCTACGCAGTGCCGTAGGGGACCGCACCGCCACTTCCCAGCAAATTAGGGACACTGTTGCTCCTGGGGTATCGGCGAGGACCATTCGCAACCGTCTCCATGAAGCTGGGCTACGGTCCCGCACACCGTTAGGCCGTCTTCCGCTCACGCCCCAACATCGTGCAGCCCGCCTCCAGTGGTGTCGCGACAGGCGTGAATGGAGGGACGAATGGAGACGTGTCGTCTTCAGCGATGAGAGTCGCTTCTGCCTTGGTGCCAATGATGGTCGTATGCGTGTTTGGCGCCGTGCTGGTGAGCGCCACAATCAGGACTGCATACGACCGAGGCACACAGGGCCAACACCCGGCATCATGGTGTGGGGAGCGATCTCCTACACTGGCCGTACACCACTGGTGATCGTCGAGGGGACACTGAATAGTGCACGGTACATCCAAACCGTCATCGAACCCATTGTTCTACCATTCCTAGACCGGCAAGGGAACTTGCTGTTCCAACAGGACGATGCACGTCCGCATGTATCCCGTGCCACCCAACGTGCTCTAGAAGGTGTAAGTCAACTACCCTGGCCAGCAAGATCTCCGGATCTGTCCCCCATTGAGAATGTTTGGGACTGGATGAAGCGTCGTCTCACGCGGTCTGCACGTCCAGCACGAACGCTGGTCCAACTGAGGCGCCAGGTGGAAATGGCATGGCAAGCCGTTCCACAGGACTACATCCAGCATCTCTACGATCGTCTCCATGGGAGAATAGCAGCCTGCATTGCTGCGAAAGGTGGATATACACTGTACTAGTGCCGACATTGTGCATGCTCTGTTGCCTGTGTCTATGTGCCTGTGGTTCTGTCAGTGTGATCATGTGATGTATCTGACCCCAGGAATGTGTCAATAAAGTTTCCCCTTCCTGGGACAATGAATTCACGGTGTTCTTATTTCAATTTCCAGGAGTGTAGTTATCTTGATATGACACTTAGTTGGCCTGAGTCAAAATTTTGACAAATCAGATCACATTATAAAAATATATTACAATTGAAATAACATTGAGTGTCACTTAAATACATCTGAAATGACTTCATTCTTTGGAAATATCACAAATAAAGTCCACTACTTAAAGGGAAACATAGGTACAAGCACAGTGAGCCTAGCATTGACTCTGACATAACTTTGTCCTGTGTTCTACTATTACAGATCAGATGGCATCTCCATAAATATGTCTCCTGAGATGCATGTTTCTGGGTAAAGTCATTTATTTTTCAAAACTAGCATTGCAAATTTCTTCTTTTGTTTTCTCCCACTTATTCATTTCTTTCACTATTTTCAAATCTGGTGTACTGGTTAATATTGTTACTGCACATAAACGTTATCTTTTCTCCTGGTCAGAACTGTACATCACTCAAATAGGAGATAAATCTCCAGCTACAAAGTTTTTTGGCCATTCACACCACAACTGACACAAGTATCAATGTTTTGTGTTTCCCTATAGTGTCACACTTTTGTTTGGATTGGAACTCTCACCATTTTTATGCACTGAATATCCCTTAAAGCCTTTTTTCTTAACTAGAACTAATTTTCCAAAGGTCTTCTTCTTGGGTAAAATATTCTGGAGGTAAAATACCATCCCATTTGGCTCTTTGGTTGGTACTGCTTAGGAGGATTTCATCAGACAGAACAATACTGGCATTCTATGGTTTTGAGCTCAGAATGTTAGCTCTCATAATCAGTTAAGTGATTAACAAATTTAAAAAGTGAAATGAATATCTATTTGTTAAGCTGCAGTCTCACAAATGCATCACACCAGTTTGCATTTGAATATAAAGAAGAGCCCTTCACTAATAGCAGTAGCATTGAGTTATTGACACGCACATACTGAAGAGAAATAATATTTTTGAGGTTTCTGAATAAATCATTTATTGAGCCAGAGTATAAATTGACACACACACACAAACACAAACAGTGATTTCTGTGTCCTAGTGATACAGATAGCTGTACTGTAGGTGCAACCACAACAGAAGCGTGTATGTGGAGAGACCAGAGAAACATGTTGTTCGTGAAGCGAGGCAGCTATGTTTTCAGTCATTGCATGGGCAACAGTTTAGGTTATTGACTGATCTGGCCTTGTAACAAGAGCTAAATTGGCCTCACTGTGCTGATACTGTGAATGACTGAAGGCAAGGAGAAACTAGAACTAATTTTCCAAAGGTCATCTTCTTGGGTAAAATATTCTGGAGGTAAAATACCATCACATTTGGCTCTTTGGGTGGTACTGCTTAGGAGGATTTCATCATCAGACAGAACAATACTGGCATTCTATGGTTTTGAGCTCAGAATGTTGGCTCTCTTAATCAGTTAAGTGATTTACAAATTCAAAAAGTGAAATGAATATGTTGAAGTTAGATACTCAGAGAGTGAGAACTTGCAAACTTCAGTGGCAGAAGGAATGGGACTTCTGGTCAGATGAATACAAGGGTATAACTGCAAAATCAAATAGGGATAACACAGGAGTGGGTCTAATAAAAAATAAGGAAATAGGAGTGTGGGTAAGCTACTATGCTTGGTGGCCACATCATTATAGCCAATAAAGTCAGAAAGCCAACACCCACCACAGTATATGAGTTAAAGTACCAACTAGCTCTGCAGCTGATAAGAAGGTTGAAGAAATGTATGATTAGAGAAAATAAATTATGTGGATAATTAAGGGAGAGGAAAATTAAATTGTAATGGGGCCTGGAATTTGGTAGTAGGAAAAGTAAGAGGAGAAAAAATTGTAGGAAAGTATGAACTGGTGAAAAGTAATGAAAGAGGAAGCCACTTGGTAGAACTTTACACCGAGCATAATTTAATCATCACTAACACTTGCTTTAATAAGAGTGAGAAATGTATACATGAAAGAGGCCTGGAGGTGCTGGAAGGTTTCATGTTGATTATATATTAATTACATTTGTGTATGTCAGAAAACCCAGAATTAGATTTTATACTAAAAGACATTTCCAGGAGCCAATGCGGACTCTGACTGAAATTTGTGGCAATGAAATATATATTAAAACTTAAAAATTTACAAAAAGTAACAAAATTAAGGAGATGGGACCTGGACGATTGGAGAGAACCAGAAGCTACTGAGGATTTCAAAGGGAGCATTAGGTAATGATTTGTTGTTGTTTTAATGACCAGGTCTTCCAGTGTCTAGCATCCCTGTACTTACTCATGGTCCTCATGTCATGTGCTTGTGCACAGTAGCCAACAACTGGTGTTAACTGCAGAGCAGCTATGCCACAGTTGTGTCAACCCTCACCCCCCCCCCCCCCTCACCCCCTCCCAAATATTTACCAGGATGATGGCTAGTGATATCAAGGTGGCTATAATGATGTCTAGGTGGCTACAGTGCTACAGTGTACCGAGGGCATGTCTCCCCAGCCATATTTTGTGTGTGTGTGTGTGTGTGTGTGTGTGTGTGTGTGTGTGTGTGTGTGTTGAATTTCCTGTCAGCTTTTCCCAACTTCTTCTGCCCTGAGCTTGGTTTGCTAGGCATGGTTAATTTGCAATGTGTAGCACACTAGTGTCAGAGTTACAAAATATTACCCAATATTGGTCTCACTGTGTTGGCTTTTCTGTGAGCACGACCACTGACCTGTGTCACAAACTCCTCTCTGCTGGAATCCTTTGTCATAATGTTAACAATACTGCCCACTTACTTATTTGAATAGCATATTGATCAGGTGTGCCTCTACCATCTGGCCATGGAAGGAATAAAACTTTAAAAATTCACAGTTTGTATACCCAACATTTCTGGGGAGAAGCACTCCTCCCCTCTTTCGAAAGACTCATCCAAAATTTTACAAGACCTGTTTATCACAAAATTATTCTGAAAGAAAAAAGAAAAGAAAAAGACCTCTACACCAGGCTGACACCAATACCCAGCTTCACCCATGAGCTGTCCTACAAATATTTCTCCCTTATCAACTACTAATATAAGTTTACAACAAAATGGTTGCCTCCAGGACCTTACTGCACTACAGTCCTTAATCTAATGCTTATACACTTTACTTTAATCAGCTGGATCTGTGCATGTCTGCATTTATTACTGAAATCAAATATACAAATACCTAGTAGAAACAGGCTACAACTTGTAACTGAAATGCTTGTCAATACGAACTTGTACTGATGATTCTCTTGAAAATTTTGAACATGTTGTATCATCTGCTTAACTGAATTTTTCTCCTGGTGTGATTTGATAAATTTGTTAAATGAAGGTTTAGTTTAGGGTTGGGGGTAGCATTATGCTAAGCTAAATTCTGGGTGGGTAATACAGTTAGTGACCTTCCTGTATTCCATCTCAGTGTCAAAGCATTTGTATCTGTCATCATAACTCACAAGCCATATAATATGACTTCCCTCCAATTTCAGTTTTCACAACCTCTAAGGATTCCCTTTTTCACAGCATTCTGCCAACACAGTTTCTGGTGAGAAGACATACCACCCATACCTCCCTACCTTATGGCAGTAAGACTATGTCTGCATTGTTTCCTTTTTGAAATTTGCCTCACTTGTTTACCCTAAAAACATACTCATCTCACATGTCTGCATATAAGTCTGCACCAGTCTGTCTGGAGAGACATCAACATTCCTTCAGCACACTTCTCCAAATCTGCTAACGACATAACCACATGAGCTTCCCTACTATCAGACATCAACAAACCTTTTGCATCCTCATTTGTATCCATTTCCCTACTAACACTATTTCACTGGGTATGTGTGAATGTGTAACACTGAAATTTAAAACTAACCCTTGATTAGATGGTTTCACCAGACTGAGGTGCATGATAGATGTTTTGGCAGGAAATGTACCCTTATTCAATCCAATCTTACTCTTTTCCTGGCCATAAAAATTCTAAATTCTTTCTATCACTTGTGATCTGTTTCTTAATTCTGCTGGGAACTGTTTCTCCATTGGACACAATCCTAACATGAACACCTGTACTGGAATCAAAACTCTACTGAGCCATCCATTTACTGCATGGTACATTGCTTCCTGCAGTATTGTCACCTCACTCCTTATGTCACCTAGCTGGTCTGGCAATGCATGGAGCAACCTTGCAATGGTCAACTTATTATTGAGTAAACTTAATTGTCCATGTATCTTCCACAGATCATTATTCAACATGTTCTTTGTATCACTGGTATACTGAGTTAGCTCCCAAACTAACATTTTACTGCTTAATACTCCTTTGCTCTAAACTAGACTATCAGATTGCACGCCATTCTACAATGCCTTTCATAGAACTTGTCACATGCTGGACTAATCAACTGGATAATTCAATTTCCAAACATCTTCCCCATATTGTCCCAAACACTGTCTGTAGTAATTTACCTTCTGCATTTAAACAACCTCTTACTCTGAACTATGGCCTTGGCACAATATCCACCAGCTGTGATAACTGTGCTCTTAATTTCGGATATGTAAACTGTTACTCATCGTATTCCCCTGGCATTTCTGTAAAAACATTGCTTCCTTGAGCCTTTTTACACAATTTAAAAAATCATCCAATTTCCAAATTTCTTTCCTTACTTCCCGTATCTCTACTGTTGATTCCAATGGCCAATGATGTCTTGTAAGCAAGACACCCAAATGCCTCAATAACGACACAACTGATTCTAATGGTTGAATGATTGGTAAACATTCTGCTCCACTTATGATGGAGTATGACCAACCCAGGATGATTCCCATTATCCAGGATGTCCTCGCAAGTTCACCATCTGAGGAAAGGAACCACTCATTATCCACCTTGTTCTGAAATAAGTAAGTAATGACAAATAGAAACAAGTTATAATGGCAACAAAAACCTGCCAATAACCCTACAATAATAAAAGAAATACTCACATGACATAGACAAAAAATCTAAATCCACCCAAATATAGCAAAACACAAAATGTTTGCATAGGCTACAAAAATATCAGCAATAAATCTAACACCAGCATAACATTACAAAGAATAAGGCATATCTTAGCTCTTGTACTGCCAAGCTTCTAGAGGTTCATTCTTTATGTTTACTGCATCATTCCATGTCAGGTTGGTCACATCTGATTCTCATACTGCACTCAGCATACCCTTAAATGGTTTCACCTGACTGAGGTGCATGATAGATGTTTTGGCAGGAAATGTACCCTTATGTTAACTGGCGAAGTCATTTCCATGACTTTATATGTCCATGATATATGGTCCAGAACTGATTTGTCTTTCACTTTGGTGTGTAGGGTTTAATGACTAACACCCTTTGCCCCATATAATAATGTGGTAGTCTGCCCATGCACCTCCTTAGATGTTCTTGGCGTTACCAGAGCCTTTTTGTTAATCTTTTGTACATTTTTCCATACTTCTCATACAGTATTCTTGTCAGAAACTTATTCACTGATTAGCATTTTGGCATTATTTAGAACCTGAAATGTCAAAGAGGAATGGCATTTTGTTCTGTACAGAACGTAAAATGGTGATTTGCCTGTTGCTGTATGAACATTTGGGTAGCATGCTCTAACCAGATGCAGAGAGTGGTGTACCTGTTTTCAAGTAGAAGCTTAACATTTTCAAAATGGTCTTAAGAACGTGCTTTGTCCTACCGTTCATTTAGGGGTAGAAAAGCCTCATTCATAACTTCTGAATACACAACACATGGCATAGCTGTTTCGTAAATTCCAAGATTAAATTTGTACCCTGATCCATGACTAAACTATGAGACAATCCAAACTCCAATATGCAATCGTTAACTAATGCCTAGGCCACAGTACTGGCCTAATGGTCTGGAATTGCTATAATTAATAGAAATTCTAAGAAATGATCGATAATTATGAGTATGTACCTATTTCCTGCAGACAATTGTATTAACATTGGCTTCTGCAGCAGGATTTATTGCACAAACAGCACTCATATGCCAGTGGTATCAATTTTATAGAAGGGGAAACGAATTGCATCAATGGATTAACCATCAGAAGCACCAGTCGTAGTTCATCAGGGTATAGCGGGATAAAATTGCTTCTAACAGATAACCCCTCGATGATCTGTTATTACAAAACAGGAAAACTATTCACTGCCAAATGTAAAATCACAATCACATGAACCAAACTTAAATTTACAAAATACTGTGGGAAACAGGTCTTTGATGCTTGTAGTAGGTAACTCTCACTAAAATAGGAATCAGAGCAGAATTACTTCAGTGCTAACCTTTTATAAATATCTATGATCATTAGAAATAAAGGTGTTTGATCGATGATCTGTCCAACATCTGTTAATAATGACTCTGAGCTACACAGCTGAGCCATGACAGTGACAAATTCAGTGCCTCACTTCATTATGAAGAAATCACTGGCGTGTAATACATACTGAATCTTTTGGAAAATGGAATTCTAAAGCTGACTAATGTTCCTGCCGTGAATGTTTACTATACAGTCCATCCGTATGCTGGAGAGTGAGCAGTCGTGTCTCCTTCCCACCTCGCACCCCCTCCCCCTTCACTCTACCCCACCCCGACCAACTACGCCACAAGGAGCAACTACAGGCTCTACTGGGTCTTCCGCAGGGCGCCTTTTAAATGAGCGACAGTGCACTACCCAAACACTCTTAACAACATACGGAATACAGAAATTAGTAATTAACAGCAAGAAAGCATATCAAAACAATCCACTTAAGTCACTTCATGCTGCACTACACTGCTAGAAGGCAGGATGAGCAACCTTCCACTATAGGCCACTTTTCCCAGCTAGAAGCGATGCTTGTTCTTAAGTTTAGAGACAGACTATACTAACAGCTTGTGTGCTTATCACAACACAATACTACCAACTCATGAAATACGTTTCATTACACCTAATATTGAGTTGAGTTGTTTGGGGGAGAAGACCAAACTGTGAGTTCATTGGTCTCAGTGGATTAGGGAAGGGCGGGAAGGAGGTCCACCATGCCCTTTCAAAGGAACCATCCAGGCATTTGCCTAAATCAGGATGGTTGGACATGGGATTGAACCATCATCCTCCCAAATGTGAGACCTAATATTGTAAGTTGTTTAAGCATCGACATCTCAAGGACTTTAGGAAGCTGTAATTAAGTATGAAGCCACATTCAACGAAGCTATAGCACAACAGTAAAAGCAAATAGTCTACCATTTACATTGGCAGGGCTACAGTGCCTTCCATCCAGTTCTTATGATTAAGCCTGAGGACACGGTAGCCCTGTTCACTCTTCTATCAGTGAGTGAGCTCTTTACCAGTCTCTTTGGGATGGCTGTGGTAGACGACATTTATGTTGAAGCGGCAAACTTCCAAGATTTTTGTGGCTTTTTGAACTCCAGAGCAGTAATTTAACAAAATAATCACCATGAATATCAAACCAACTATTGTACTGAATTTATTATTCCTGCATGATACATGAACTGCAGATAGCCTCAAGTTTCTTTACCGAAGATGCAAATTAGGATTAGCACTCAAAGTTTGAAATGAACAAAACAAGTAAACAGTCATCCGCCCGAATAGCTACTGAGACATGTCTTTGTATGTCCTCAAAAACTTTTGTACTATCTGGTAATACGATGTTCTGTTCAATTCTCCAGATGCTGTCCCTGGACAGAATTCATGCCACGGTTCGTTGCAGCAACCAAAAACCACAGTGAGTTATGTGAGAACCTGCCGAAGCATTTGACACTTATCCACAAATGAGCACAAATTTATTGAATCAGGCTATTTGGTTGTGTAGTGCTTACGAAAATCTCTCATCTTATGTGTATTACTGCCGGCTGCTGTGGCCAAGCGGTTCTAGGTTCTTCAGTCAGGAACCGTGCTGCTGCTATGGTCTCAGGTTCGAATCCTGCCTCGGGCATGGATGTGTGTTATGTTGTTAGGTTTAAGTAGTTGTAAGTCTAGGGGAGTGATGATGTCAGATGTTAAGTCCCATAGTGCTTAGAGCCATTTGAACCATTTTCTGTATTGCTGAGTAGTATTTAATAAGAGAAATATATTAAGACGTCTTAGTCATAGTGTTAGTTTCCCTATGTCCATCTGGAAACAACTTTCTGTAGAACTGATATCCATGTTCGAAGAGGTAAGGGAACCTTAAAACTATTGGATTCCTTTTAATTTATTTAATTTAATCTAATTTTTTTAATTTAATTTAATTTATAATGTAGAATTTGGAGTTAGCGTATTTGCTGGAAGAACTTCGAAAGCATCTTTTTCTACCTCTTGAGACTGACAAGCACTGATCCATCATGGTAGTTTAGAAGGTCGGGGTGGGAAGATGAAAGAGACTCACTCCATTTACAGATGGATTTGAATAGTTCAGTCAATCAAAAATAAGTATATCTTATTTCAAGATACCAGGCACATTAACTAATAGTTTCTGAGGCACTGAAGAATTATTAATTTCTATCTGTTGCAAATATACTTGAGGAAATATTTTTTAGTGCCTTCTTTCATGTACTAAATTATTTTCATTGCTGGTTAAGTGCTAACATTACTACGATGGAATACTTTTCTATTGCACACTTCTGCATGAGCATGTAAAAAATTAATATGTATGAGTATGTAAATAATTTTTATGCATGAGCATGTGAACAATTCTTATGCATGTGCATGTTCATATTTAAGGACTCTCTGAAAGTACATATCCATCCCCCCTCCCTCCCCCCTGCTAGAAGCTTAAGGTCATGAGTCGTACACAAAGAGATACCTAAGAAGAGAGGAACAATTATTTAAAGGAGAGGCTTGAGATGGAGCGGTAAAGACAGAAAAAGAGACCAGAGGGAAAATAAGAAGTTGGAGTTTAAACATGTAAGACTGGAAGTGAAACGTGCTTTGTTGGAGGCAACTTTGGAAGCCAGTAAGCAATGTGCAGAGTGTAATATGCTCCTTAGGAAGCATTTCAAGGCTTTGATGAGCTATCATTCTAAATTTCATTTTGAAATCTTACCTTTATATTGTGCCCTTTCTATTTTTGTAATTTATATATGGAAAATTTTGCTAATTATCTCTTGAACTCTCTGCTAGATAACTCAACTTTAAATAGGGGTTTGTTAGTGATAAGTGTGAGAATTTTATAGGTATTTACCACTTGTTCTATTGCTGCTAAAATGCATGATAGAAGGTGTGACTCATACCAGTTATTAGATTTTCCCATTATGTTCCTGTATGTTTAAATGCCTCTGTGTGATCTGTAATTGGTCTAATCTTGTTGTCCTGATCCCTACAGGAGTTATATGTAGGGGAATAATACAGTCATTTAGAGCCAGTTGTTAAATCTTTGTAAGTAGGCTTTCTTGGGACACTTTGTGACTGTTAGTCTACCAGTTCATTTATATCTTCTGTGAAACTTTCATGGATCCAACATGTGAGAATTTGTTCAGGCAGTCTCTGTATATTCAATATACCTCTTTCTGTGTGGTATGGGTGTCACCTGCCACATGAACCATGGAACTTGCTGTTGATGGGGAGGCTTGCATGCCTCAGCGATACAGATAGCCATACCGTAGGTGCAACCACAATGGAGGGGTATCTTGGAGGGGTATCCGTTGAGAGGCCAGACAAACGTGTGGTTCCCGATGATTGACTGATCTGGCCTTGTAACACTAACCTAAATGGCATTGCTGTGCTGGTACTGTGAACGGCTGAAAGCAAGGGAAAAATACAGTTGTAATTTTTCCCAAGGGCATGCAGCTTTACTGTATGGTTAAATGATGATGGCGTCCTCTTGGGTAAAATATTCTGGAGGTAAAATAGTCTCCCATTCAGATCTCTGGGCAGGGACTACTCAAGAGGAAGTCGTTATCAGAAGAAAGAAAACTGGCGTTCTACAGATCGGAGCGTGGAATGTCAGATCACTTAATCGGGCAGGTAGGTTAGAAAATTTAAAAAGGGAAATGGATGGGTTTAAGTTAGATACAGTGGGAATCAGTGAACTTTGGTGGCAGGAGGAACAAGACTTTTAGTCAGGTGAATACAGGATTATAAATACAAAATCAAATAGGGGTAATGCAGTTTAATAATGAATAAAAAAATAGGAGTGTGGACAAGCTACTACAAACAGCACAGTGAATGCATTATTGTGGCCATGATAGACATGAAGCCCTCGCCTACTACAGTAGTACAAGTTTATAGGCCAACTAGCTCTACAGATGATGAAGAAATTAATGAAATAAATGATGAGATAAAAGAAATTATTCAGGTAGTGAAGGGAGATGAAAATTTAATAGACATGGGTGACTGGAATTTGATAGTAGGAAAAGGGAGAGAAGGAAAGCTGCCTGGTAGAATTTTGCAAAGAGCACAACTTAATCATAGCTAACACTTGGTTCAAGAATCATGAAAGAACATTGTACACATGGAAGAACCCTGGAGATACTGGAAGGTCTGAGATAGATTATATAATGGTAAGACAGAGATTTAGGAACCAAGTTTTAAATTGTAAGACATTTCCGGGGGCAGATGTGAACTCTACCACAATCTATTGGTTATGAACTGCAGATTAAAACTGAAGAAACTGCAAAAAGGTGGGAAATTAAGGATATGGGACCTGGATAAACTGACTAAACCAGAGGTTGTACAGAGTTTCAGCAAGAATAGTAAGGAACAATTGACAGGAATGGGGGAAAGAACCACAGTAGAAGAACAATGGGTAACTTTGAGGGATGAAGTACTAAACGCAGCAGAGGATCAAGTAGGTAAAAAGATGAGGGCTAGTAGAAATCCTTGGGTAACAGAAGAAATAGTAATTTTAATTGATGAAAGGAGAAAAAACTTAAATGCAGTAAATGAAGCAGGCAAAAAGGAATACAAACATCTCAAAAATGAGATTGACAAGAAGTGCAAAATGGCTAAGCAGGCATGGCTAGAGGAGAAATGTAAGAGGTTTATCTCACTAGGGGTAAGATCGATACTGCCTACAGGAAAATTAAAGAGACCTTTGGAGAAAAGAGAACTACTTGTATGAATATCAAGAGCTCAGATGGAAACCCAGTTCTAAGCAAAAAAGGAAAGCAGAAAGATGGAAGGAGTATATAGAAGGTCTATACAAGGGCAATTTACTTGAGGACAATATTATGGAAAAGGAAGAGAATGTAGATGAAGATGAAATGGGAGATATGATACTGCATGAAGAGTTTGGCAGAGCACTGAAAGACCCGAGTCGAAACAAGGCTAGGGATTGGACAACATTCCATTAGAACTACTGACAGTTTTGTGAAAGCCAGGCCTGACAAAATTCTACTGTCTGGTGAGCAAGACAAAATACCCTCAGACTTCAAGAAGAATATAATAATTCCAATCCCAAAGAAAGCAAGTGTTGAGAGATGTGAAAATTACCGAACTATCAGTTTAATATGTCATGGCTGCAAAATACTAATGCAAATTCTTTACAGATGAATGGAAAAACTGGTAGAAGCCATCCTCAGGGAAGATCAGTTTGGATTTGGAACACGTGAGGCCATACTGACTCTACAACTTATCTTAGAAGAAAGATTAAGGAAAGGCAAACCTATGTTTCTAGCATTTGTAGACTTAGAAAAAGCATTTGACAATGTTGACTGGAATACTTTCTAACAAATTCTGAAGTTGGCAGGGGTAAAAAACAGGGAGTGAAAGGCTATTTACAATTTGTACAGAAACCAGATGGCAGTTATAAGTGTCGAGGGACATGAAAGGGAAGCAGTGGTGGGGAAGGGAGTGAGACAGGGTTGTAGCCTCTCCATGATGTTATTCAATCTGTATATTGAGCAAGCAGTAAAGGAAACAAAAGAAAAATTCAGTGTAGGTATTAAATCCATGGAGAAGAAGTAAAAACTTTGAGGTTCGCCAATGACATTGTAATTCTGTCAGAGACAGCAAAGGACTTGGAAGAGCAGTTGAACAGGATGAACAGTGTCTTGAAAGTAGGATATAAGATGACCATCAACAAAAGGAAAATGAGGATAATGGAATGTAGTCGAATTAAGTCGGGTGATGCTGAGGAAATTAGTTTAGGAAATGAGACTCTTAAAGTAGTAAAGGAGTTTTTCTATTTGGGGAGCAAAATAACTGATGATGGTCAAAGTAGAGAAGATATAAAATGTATACTGGCAATGGCAAGGAAAGCGTTTCTGAAGAAGAGAAATTTGTTAACGTTGAGTATAGATTTAAGTGTCAGGAAGTCATTTCTGAAAGTATTTGAATGGAGTGTAGCCATGTATGGAAGTCAAACATGGATGATAAATCGTTTGGATAGGAAGAGAACAGAAGCTTTCGAAATGTGGTGCTACAGAAGAATACTGAAGATTACATGGGTAGATCACATAACTAATGAGGAAGTATTAACTAATTGAGGACTTTGTGGCACAACTTGACTAGAATAAGGGATCCGTTGGTAGGACATGTTCTGAGGCATCAAGGGATCACCAAATTAGTATCGGAGGGCAGCGTGGAGGGTAAAAGTAATAGAGGGAGACCAAGAGATGAATACACTAAGCAGATTCAGAAAGATGTAGGTTGCAGTAGGTACTGGGAGATGAAGAAGCTTGCCCAGGATAGAGTAACATGGAGAGCTGCATCAAACCGGTCTCAGTATTTAAGACCATAACAACAACCAAAATGGGTCTCACACCTGAACAATATTCTGGGGTGGGTGACAAAAGCGATTTATAAGCAATCTTTTTTGTAGACTGATTGGATTTCCTCTGTATTCTACCAATAAACCAAAATCTGCCATTTCACCTGTTAACCACTTGTCCAAGCCACTTAAATGAAATGTCTGTCCCCAAATTGTTACTTTGGACTGTGTGGCAACTCGTTCTTTCATTGCTCTATTTTTCCTCCAGTGTTTTCTCCCCAACATGTCTTCCCTTCAGAACAGCTCACACCGATGAACGCTTCTGCCTTTGGAATCCCAAATTTGAAAACTTTTGGGGGGAAAGGGAGAGCTACTTTTATTTATAATTAACTGCTAAGATACTGTTTGTTCATTTGTTCCCATATATATGTACATATGTTTCTTACGCTGTTGTCATTTGTCCTGTTTAACTCCCAAAAACTTAATTCCTTTACTCTTTTTTTATATTTTGTCATTTGCTTTACAAAACTGCTTTGCTAAAATATTTTATTCTTGTAGTTTCTAGATAGGTTAGATTACAATGAACTACTAGGCATTACTTTATAAGTGCCATTCATAGTGAAGCACAGTTGTTTTAACTCTTGTAAAATTATCTTTGCATTAATTCTGTCCTATTTTGTGTATCAATTTGATATTTTTTTAACTCATTTCTTGAAATGTCTTTAGAGTTAATTGAACTTTAACCTATTTAATCCGTCATTAAAAATTTCGGGTGCCTACTTTAGATGTAAATTAGCTTCCATTTTCAGAGATTGTTCTGTGGGATTCAGTGGTTACTGTTCAGAGATTTCTCCATGTAGTACAGCAAAATTAGGTGCAAATGCTAGGTAATTTAAAGTTCATTATCTTCCCACCTTCAGATAAGCTATGGGACTGACATACAGCTTCATGACTAATATGCAGTTTCCACTCAAATGCCTGGCAGCTAGTTCATTGAACCACTTCCTCTACTGTTCCACTCAAAGCATGTGGGGAAAGATTCACTTGAATCCTCAGTGTGAGTTCAGATTTCTCATATTCATTTCTATGTAGGTGCACACAATATTTCCCCATTTACAGGAGAAAGTTGTCATTTCATGACATCCTCATACCACAAAGTAAAGTAAATTGGTTTTAAGGGTTGCCACCCAAACTTGCATATGACACACCTCTCTCTGTTGTGATAATACAAAACGAGCTGCCTTTAAAGTTTTTTGGGGTCTTCAACCACATAAGGATCCCATAAAGTGAAGAAATACTGTGGCAGAGGATGGACAGGTGCACTGTAAGCAGTCTGTTTTGTAGTGCTGTGAAATCTGCAGTGTTCTGCCAATCAGATACAGTCTCTAGTTTGCCTCACTGACATTTTCTATGTGATCATTGGCCACACTGCTAGGAAGACAGCCAGGCACTGTCACACGTTGACTATCTTTCCTTACTCTTATTATTAAGGACCTTGAACATGTTATCCATAAATTGTGCTTTTGTAACTGTTTCTTGTTTTAGATTTACCAATTTTGTTTCCTTCTGAAACAGGAAATTCAATAACTTATGAGCTCAACATCTTGTCATGCAAATGATGAAAGAGTGTTGGCTTGTTGTTTTTACAGGTTGAGGCTGAGGGCATCAGATGTCACATCTGTGAAGAGCAATGGAGGATTAGTGATTGTGATTATAAACTGTAATTGTTTTTAGGTTGACATTTGACTCTCAAGGATTGATATTATGAAACAGGAAATTCGTTTGGCCAGACTAAAAATCCAAAAGTGTCTGGCTCAATCTCTAGTCCATTGTAAACTGTAGGTCCTCCTGTCAGTTCAAAAGTTGGTGGAAGGCGATGGGATGTCACAAACCTGACCATGCAAAGTAAAGTATAATTGTATTCAAAACAATATTCAAATTGATGACTGCTGTTCTTCAGCTAGTGGGTATGTGAGTATGAATGAACAAGACATTTAGCAAATGTTCCTCCACATTTTTGTCTTGCTTTATAGATGCTTACTATGTGTACACAACATCTGGGCATCCATTTTGAATCTAGGGCAGTTCCGCAAGTAATGGAGCCTTTTGTTTTTCACTTTGTGGATAAATACCTAGAACTATTATACAACAAATTTCATATATTTTCTACATAAACAAATATAATTTCTCTAACAGTTGCTTTTACTTTCTTGTAATCATTGTGTGAAAAAATACTTTCAGGTAATTGAATGACATAATTCAGGCAAACATTGTCTCATAATACAATAATCCAGCTCATGCATTTCCTGAAAAATTGTGGAGAGGAATCAACTGGGAAACAAAATGATACAGAAGATACATGCCTTAAATATTTTACTAACTAAATTTAAAAATTTTCCAGGAACGGAATGACACTTAACACAGAAGTTACCAATTTCCTTCTGTATTGTAGCATAGGTAAAATCGTACTTAATCCTCTGATCTACAGTAGGTGCTGGTTGGTTGGTTGGTTGGTTGGTTGGTGGGGTTAAAGGGACCAGACTGCTATGGTCATCAGTCCCTTTTTCCAAAAAACTAAAACCACCCAAAGAGAATAAAAAACGAACAACAGTAAGGATGGCAGACGACATAGGACAAGATATACTCCAACAGAGAACAGACAAAACAAATTAAAATCACACCGAGTGTGACGGTGGTTGGCCGACCATAGAGAAAAAAAGGAAAAGCCAACCACCGAGAACATGTTAAAAACTCGGCTTAAAATTGGAGGCCAAAAGCCAGAATCAACATAAAAACAAACACTCAGATTAAATGATAAAAACCCCCTGCACGAATAAAATGTAGAACTAAGTTAGACATAGCATTGTCGTCAGTTAAAAGGGCAGGGAGCGTATCAGGCAGCGTAAATGTCTGCCTGACCACAGCTAAAAGGGGGCAGGCCAACAAAATGTGGGCCACTGTCAAAGCCGACCCGCAGCGACATAGAGGAGGGTCCTCCCGGCGCAGTAAATAACTGTGTGTCAGCTGGGAGTGGCCAATGCGAAGCTGGCATAGGAATACAGTGTCCCTGCGAGTGGCTCGCAGGGATGACTGCCACACAGCTGTTGACTCCTTGACAGCACGGAGTTTATTACGTGTGGTCAGTTCGCGCCATTCATCGTCCCATAGAGCAAAAACTTTGCGGCATAAGATTGCACTCAAATCAGTCTCCGGGAGGCCAACGTCCAGAGATGGTTTACTGGTGGCCTCTTTTGCCAGGCGATCAACATGTTCATTGCCGGGTATCCCAACATGACCGGGGGTCCACAGAAAGACCACAGAGCGGCCGCAACGTGCAAAAGTATGCAGGGACTCCTGGATAGCCATCACCAGATGGGAACGAGGGAAACACTGGTCGAGAGCTCGTAAACCGCTCAGGGAATTGCTACAGATAAGGAAGGACTCACCTGAGCAGGAGCGGATATACTCTAGGTCTCGAAAGATAGCAACCAACTCAGCAGTGTAAACGCTGCAGCCAGCCAGCAAGGAACGTTGTTCGGAATGGACCCCTAGAGTTAGCGCAAAACCGACACGACCAGCAACCAACGAGCCGTCAGTGTAAACAATGCCAGAGCCCTGATAAGTGGCCAGGATGGAATAAAAGCGGCGGCGGAAGGCCTCTGGAGGGACAGAGTCCTTCGGGCCCTGTGCCAAGTCGAGCCAAAGGCAAGGGCGAGGAACACACTATGGGGGTGTACGCAAAGTGGTCCGAAAAGGAGGTGGAACAGTGAAAACCCTAAGCCCGGAGAAAAGCTCTTTGACGCAGACCACAATCGTACAACCTGACCGGGGCCGACATTCTGGCAGATGGACGACCGATTGTGGGAACAGGAGACGGTAGTGCGGATGCCCGGGCGAGCTAAAAACATGGGCAGCATAAGCGGCCAGTAGATTTTGGCGCCTCAACTGCAATGGAGGGACACCTGCCTCCACAAGTATGCTGTCCACGGGGCTGGTTCGGAAAGCACCAGTGGCAAGGCATATTCCGCTGTGTAGGATTGGGTTCAGTACCCGCAGCGCAGATGGGGATGCTGAGCCATGAGACAGGCTCCCATAATCCAGACGAGACTGGATTAACGCCTGGTACAGCCATAACAGGGTAGATCAGTCGGCACCCCAGGGGGTGTGGCTCAAGCATCTCAGTGCATTTAAATGCCGCCAACTTGCCTGTTTAAGCTGCCAGATATGAGGCAGCCAAGTCAACCGGGCATCGAAAACCACCCCCAAAAACCTGTGTGATTTCACCACTGAAAGAAGTTCGCCGTCAAGATAAAGCCATGGCTCTGGGTGGACAGTACGTTGCCAGCAGAAATGCATAACGCAGGTCTTGGCTGTCGAAAACTGGAACCCATGAGCTACAGCCGAAGACTGCGCCTTGCGGATAGCGCCCTGTAGCTGACGTTCAACAGCTGCAATGCCAGTAGAGCTGTAGTAAAGGCAGAAGTCGTCAGCATACAGGGAAGTGGAGACAGAATTTCCCACCGCTGCAGCGAGCCCATTTATTGCGATTAAAAACAGGCAGACACTGAGGACAGATCCCTGTGGTACCCCATTCTCCTGGACTCGGGAGGAATTATGAGAGGCGACTTGCACGCAGAAGGTACGATACGACAGTAAATTTCTGATAAAGATCGGCAGAGGGCCCCGAAGATCCCATCCATGAAGCGTAGAAAGTATGTGATGATGCCATGTCATATCGTACGCCTTCTGCATGTCGAAAAAGACAGCGACCAGGTGCTGACGGCGGGCAAAGGCAGTACGGATGGCCGACTCCAGACTCACCAGATTGTCGGTGGTGGAGCGGCCTTTATGGAACCCACCCTGAGACGGAGCCAGAAGGCCCCGAGACTCCAGTACCCAAGTCAAGCGCCGGCTCACCATCTGTTCGAGAAGCTTGCAAAGAACGTTGGTGAGGCTAATGGGGCGGTAGCTGTCCACATCCAAAGGGCTCTTGCCCGGTTTCAAAACGGGGATGACAATGCTTTCCCGCCATTGCGACAGAAACTCACCCTTAACCCAGAGACGGTTGTAAGGGTCGAGGAGCCGTCGCTTGCAGTCCACTGAAAGGTGTTTCAGCATCTGACAGTGAATGCGATCTGGCCCAGGAGCGGTATCAGGGCAAGCGGTATCAGGGCAAGCGGTATCAGGGCACTGTGAAATTCCCACTCACTGAATGGAGCATTGGAGGATTCAGAATGGTGGGTGCAAAAAGGAAGGCTCCAACGTTCCATCCACTCTTTAATGGAGCTGAAGGCCTGTGGGTAATTGGAAGAAGCGGAACTAAGAGCAAAATGCTCTACCAAGCTGTTGGCAATTTCGTCGGAGTCTGTACAAACTGCTCCATTCAGTCAGAGTGCAGGGACGCTGACAGGGGTCCGATAGCCATAGAGGCGTCGGATCTTGGCCCAGACCTGCTATGGAGAGACATGGAGGCCAATGGTGGACACGTACCGCTCCCAGCACTCCTGTTTGATTTGGCGGATAAGGCGGCGGGCCCGTGCATGCAGCCATTTGAAGGTGATGATGTGTTCAATGCAGGGATGTTGCTTGTGACGCTGTAGCGCCCGCCGACGATCTTTAATCGCCTCAGCGAACTCAGGCGACCACTAAGGCGCAGTCCGCCGCCGAGGGGACCCAGAAGAACGGGGAATGGCAGATTCTGCGCCAGTAACGATGCTGGTGGTGACTGAGTGAACCACCGCATCAATGTCATCATTAGAGAGAGGCTCAATAGCGGCAATAGAGGAGAACGTCCCAGTCAGCGTTATTCATAGCCCATCTGCTGGGGCGCCCAAAAGAATGACGTTGTGGCAGTGAAAGAAGGATCGGAAAGTGGTCACTGCCACACAAGTCGTCATGCACACTCCATTGGACAGACGGTAAGAGGCGAGGGCTACAGATCGTAAGGTCGATGGTGGAGTATGTGCCATGCGCCATGCTGAAGTGTGTGAAGGAACCATAATTTAAAAGGGAGAGATCGAGCTGTGCCAATAAATGCTCAATGGTGGCGCCTCGACCTGTTGCCACTGACCCTCCCCACAGAGGGTTATGGGCGTTGAAGTCGTCCAGTAACAAGAAAGGTGACGGCAATTGGGCTAACAGCGCAGCCAGCTCATGCTGCACGACATCACCATCCAGTGGAAGGTAAAGACTGCAGACGGTAATAGCCAGTGGCGTCCACACCCTAATAGCGACAGCCTCCAAAGCTGTTTGTAGAGGGACAGACTCGCTGTGAAGAGAGTTAAGGACATAGATGCAGACGCCACCAGACACCCTTTCATAAGCTGCTCGGTTCTTATAACAACCCCAATAGCCACGGAGGGCAGGGGTTCACATTGCTGGGAACCAAGTTTCCTGAAGAACAATGCAGAAGAAAGGGTGAAGGCTGATAAGTTGTCAGAGCTCAGCTAGATGATGGAAGAAACCGCTGCAGTTCCACTGGAGGAGGATATTGTCCATGTCCGAGAAAGGCGTGATGGGACTGGGAAGGCAGATTACGCCGCTGGGTCACCTGCGGCCTCCGATGGAGCACCCGTGCAAATGCTATCCATTGCGTCTGAGGGACTGGCGAGATCGAGGTCCTCAGCAGGCACAAGAATCTCCACCTCATCCTCAGACGCCGAGCTTGTAGGTAGCGGGGGAGTAGGAGCCACCGCAGATGCCTTGGTCTTACAGGGCTTCAGTGTCGTTTTCTCTCTCTGTTCCTTTGGTTGCCGTTGTTGAGAGGGCTTACTGGTGTCAGTCTCCGGAACCAAAGATGATCGCGAAGCTCGACGACCAGCCATCTGTGGCTTCTTCAGCCACTGGTTGGTGTCTGCTGTGCCGCTGGTGGGAACCTGGGAAGGGAGGGACCCAAGGGATCCCTTTCGAGCGAGAGAAGCCAAAGAAGACTTACGCTTCTCTGGCTTAGAAGTGGGGACTGGTGTCCCCGGTGGTTTAGTGGGTGCTGCTCCAAAGGTAGATGGTGTGGGAGCAACAGCAAGAGAAGGGGCCCCCATCGTCAAGGGGGCAGGTGAGGTCCTCTGACGCTGAGAGCTGACTGTCTGTGGTGCAGCTAAAGGAGCTGGAGCAGGAGTGACAGTGGAGGCATAAGATGAAATCATGTGCACAGAATGTAGCTGTTCAAATTTCCACTTAGCCTCAGTGTAAGTCAGTCGGTCCAGGGTCTTATATTCCATGATTTTGCGTTCTTTCTGTATGATCCTGCAGTCTGGCAAGCAAGGTGAATGAGGCGCTCCACAGTTGACACAGATGGGAGGTGGAGCACATGGAGTATCGGGATGAGATGGGCGTCTGCAATCTCGACATGTGAGGCTGGAAGTACAGCGGGAAGACATATGGCCAAACTTCCAGCACTTAAAGCACCGCATTGGGGGAGGGATATAGGGCTTGATGTCACAACAGTAGACCATCACCTTGACCTTCTCCGGTAATGTATCACCCTCGAAGGCCAAGATCAAGGCACCGGTAGCAACCTGATTGTCCCTTGGAACCCGATGAACACGCCGGACGAAATGAACACCTCTACGCTCTAAGTTGGCACGCAGCTCGTCATCAGACTGCAAAAGTACGTCCCTATGGAAAATAACACCCTGCACCATATTTAAACTCTTATGTGGTGTGATGGTAACGTTAACATCCCCCAACTTGTCACAAGCAAGCAACCTGCGTGACTGGGCGGAGGATGCTGTTTTTATCAAAACTGACCCAGAGTGATTTTAGACAAGCCCTCCACCTCCCCAAACTTGTCCTCCAAATGCTCTACAAAGAACTGAGGCTTCATGGATACAAAGCATTCCCCATCAGCTCTGGTACAGAAGAGATACCTGGGCGAATACATGTCACTGTCATTCATTGCCTTTCGTTCCTCTCATGGTGTGGCCAGGGATGGGAACGATTTGGGGTCATAGACGTTAGCTTTAAAATGATCCCTTGAACGCTTAGAGACTGCTGGTGGCTGGCCACCAGCAAGAGATGATGTACCACGCTTCATTGCGGGACATCCGCCCTGATGCCACCTACACCAACCAAGGGCCCTCCCCATGGGCGCCACCCAGCCGCAGCAAGAGCCACCTGGCAGGACGGCCATTGCCGGGAGTCCTGATGCCCCAGGGAGATGGGCATTTACTCCTTAGCATACATGGGGAGTAAACGGCGCAGGCATCAGTAGAGCGATGTCAGGGGGCTACAACCAACAGGGTACATGGCGGTCCCACTACAATGGACTGGCTACTGTGCTGGATCTTACGTGCAAAAACATATAAGTTCGTCGTTGCAGCTAAAAGCAACACTGCACAGTGCAGCATGGTAATCACACCCAGGGATGTATCCTCACCCTTAGAGATGGAAAACGAGTGGGACACCATTGCAATGACGAGAAAGCTGGCTAAAGGTTTCAATTCATGACAGATACAGTGCACCATGTAAGGCGCCCTTCCACAATTGGCTCGCTCTTCGGAACAATTTAGAAAGATGGAGGTCAAAGCCAAGAGGGGACCATCACATAAGGCCGAAAAGGTTGAGACTCCTTTTAGTTGCCTCTTATGACATGCAGGAATAGCGCGGGCCTATTCGTACCCCCGAACCCACAGGGGGGTACAGTAGGTGCAGCCAGTTTCTTTACAATTTGGTCTCCTTCCACTGAACATTTATATTGATTTGAGGGAAATGTAATTACATATCATTCCATTTGTGTAATTCTTTCTAAGAAATGAAATTTCATAACCATTGTCAATATAAATCAGACCCACAAAAATCAGGTCCTATGAATTTCCTTTGGCTGACCCTTGCTATACAAAATTGGCCACAAACCTCTGGTTTTTTGGTTGGAATGGGGGAGGGGACCAACAATAAGATCATCAGTCTCATCGGATTAGAGAAGGAAACCGGCCATGCCCTTTCAAAGGCAGCATCTCGGCACTTGCCTGAAGTGATTTTGGGAGATTCTTTTGCAGTAGGCTACAAAGGAAGTTGAAGACTATAATGAATTTATTTATACAGGGTTATTACAAATGATTGAAGCGATTTCACAGCTCTACAATAACTTTATTATTTGAGATATTTTCACAATGCTTTGCACACACATACAAAAACTCAAAAAGTTTTTTAGGCACTCACAAATGTTCGATATGTGCTCCTTTAGTGATTCGGCAGACATCAAGCCGATAATCAAGTTCCTCCCACACTCGGTGCAGCATGTTTGCAGCATGTTTGAAAGCATCGTTGATGCGAGCTCGCAGCTCTGGCACATTTCTTGGTAGAGGTGGTTTAAACACTGAATCTTTCACATAACCCCACAGAAAGAAATCGCATGGGGTTAAGTCGGGAGAGCATGGAGGCCATGACATGAATTGCTGATCATGATCTCCACCACAACCGATCCATCGGTTTTCCAAACTCCTGTTTAAGAAATGCCGAACATCATGATGGAAGTGCGGTGGAGCAGCTTCCTGTTGAAAGATAAAGTCGGCGCTGTCATTCTCCAGTTATGGCATGAGCCAATTTTCCAGCATGTCCAGATACACGTGTTCTGTAACGTTTATTTCGCAGAAGAAAAAGGGGTCATAAACTTTAAACTGTGAGATTGCACAAAACACGTTAACTTTTGGTGAATTGCGAATTTGCTCCACGAATGCGTGAGGATTCTCTACTGCCCAGATTCACACATTGTGTCTGTTCACTTCACCATTAAGAAAAAATGTTGCTTCAACACTGAAAACAAGTTTCGCACTGAACACATCCTTTTCCATGAGCTGTTGCAACTGCGCCGAAAATGCAAAGCGTTTGACTTTGGCATCAGGTGTCAGGACTTGTAGCAATTGTAAACGGTAAGGCTTCTGCTTTAGCCTTTTCCATAAGATTTTCCAAACCGTCGGCTGTGGTACGTTTAGCTCCCTGCTTGCTTTATTCGTCAACTTCCGCGGACTACACGTGAAATGTGCCCACATGCGTTCAACCGTTCCTATGCTCACTGCAGGCCAACCCATTGATTTCCCCTTACAGAGGCATCCAGAAGCTTTCAACTGCGCATACCATCGCCGAATGGAGTTAGCAGTTGATGGATTTTTGTTGAACTTCGTCCTGAAGTGTCGTTGCACTGTTATGACTGACTGATGTGAGTGCATTTCAAGCACGACATATGCTTCCTCGGCTCCTGTCGCCATTTTGTATCACTGCGCTCTTGAGCGCTCTGGCGGCAGAAACCTAAAGTGCGGCTTCAGCCGAACAAAACTTTACGAGTTTTTCTACGTATCTGCAGTGTGTCGTGACCATATGTCAATGAACGGAGCTACAGTCAATTTATGAAATCGCTTCAGTCATTTGTAATAGCCCTGTATATCAGCATTTGCAGTGCATCCTACAGAAAGTATTCAATTAGTTTATGCTGGGGAAGGAAAAATGATTATTGGGTCACCTTTTGCAATTACTCTTTAGACACTCAACAACTACTTCTTGTAACTGCCACAAGACTTCAACTCGTGTATCATGTCTGTTTTCAATAATAATGCAAAGTTTATGGTTTTTTTGAGTAACAGCAGACAGCAATAAAAATGAATGAGCCTGGCGATCTTAAGAATTAAATGAATTGAAAAACGGCTGTTGTAATGGACTGGCTCGAGGTACACAGTTCTTCATAGAAGTTGTTGCTATATGCCTTTTCAATGTGTGTTGCTGTGCTTTAAAAAAATAATTGTCAAGAGTAACTAGAAACTGAAAATTAGATGAATTAACATTTGGTCAGTTCCAACACTTCATAAAACAAGAATGGAACTTTAAATTAAGGAAAGTTAATGTCTTCTTTAACAGAACTGGTAATCAGATTGATAAGACAGTTTTTGTCTATGTCCTCATATAAAATACATTTGTAAGGCAGTTAGGTAGTACTGTACCTTGTTGCTGCCAAGTGGCTACCCCCATGAGTGAGCCCAGTTAACGTTTAAATTTTGGGACAGTTCTTTCTATAAATTTAATATTTGCATGTGATGTGAAGCATTGAGCATCGAATAATGTTGACCCACTATAGATGTAGTGGCAGTAGACTGGCTATGATGAATGTTTCACAAACCTTGGAATGGGTACTCAAAGCTATGAATTGAGTGAAAAGTCCATCATTCTTCAACCAACCTCAAGGAAATTACATGATTTAAAATGTGTAGTTAAATTGATATATGTGAAAGGGCTACTGCACCTTTATGAACCCACCAGGAGGTATTTACATTGTATGTATTGCCATCCATGTTGGAAGAGTTGCTATTTTGCAGTACCAGGTATGGGTTGACAATCCCAATATCTCTAACAACGTACATCTAATCGTGAGTGCACCACTGTAGCATGTATCTCAGAGGAGACACATGGAATTACGACACTAAAGATAATTTTATTGCCTCCTGTCCAAGAGAAGAATGTAAACTAAGGAAAAAGCTATTGGCATAAAATACTTCATATAGTTAAAAAATACAGTGCCATCCCTCTAGACAACCCACATGGTGCACTGTATGTAGATTTACTTGCAGCAACCAAATGTTTGATGTATTTAAAGCAGTGTTTGGGTATTTTAGCAGCTTTGGGGTGGTACTGGTATGTTAAAGCTGAAAACCTACCTATTTCTGCTGTGAGATGTGTAAATTTTACGTTAACTTTTCCCTCATGTGTTACTAATTTGTTATTACACTGAACCTATCAAAAAGGCCTAATCCTATTCTGATCCAATGCACACAGATCCACACTGAGGCCTAACACATTTCTATGCTGTAGAAAATATTTACCTGTTTAACGGCTGTTTAGAAGAGCAAATCAGAACTGATTGTTGTCAGTACCAATTTAGAGTGTGAATACATTAAAATGTTTTAAAATCTAGACTTGGACCACAGACCTAGAAGACGCCTTATCGGAAATGTGTTGCTTGTGTCCCTATGTGCTACAAACAGCTTTATTGTTAATATTGTCATTATGCAGATTAAACAGTATTTTACTGTTTTATCTTATCACAAATGTCTGATATTTAATATATCTCTGCCAAACACACAAGCAGACAAATGTGTATAAGAAAGGGAACACTACAAATAATATAGAAACAAACACACATTTTCTCCATAAAGTAGACCAGAGTTTTAGACCAGAGTTGTTTATAGTGCCTGTGATGTTGACAGGAAGGTAAATGAATATGTGTGTATTGCAATATTGTTATGACACAGCTTTTACAGTCACAATTTGATCTACATGGCACAGTAGATAAGATAAATCATTATGGTTTGAGGGGGTCAGTGCACAAATGGTTTAATTCATACTGAACTGTAAGAATGCAGAAAGTTGAAATAAGTGGTTCACGTAATGTTAAAACAACAGCCGATTCCTCAAACTGGGGGGCTATCAGGTACGGGGTCCCACAGGGTTCGGTCTTAGGTCCTTTACTGTTCTTTATGAAGATGCAAAGTTAGTTCTTTTTGCTGATTATACAAGTATAGTAATAACATCCAAAAACCAAGAACTAAGTGATGTAATTGTAAATGATGTTTTTCACAAAATTATTAAGTGGTTCTCAGCAAACGGACACTTTAAATTTTGATAAAACAGAGTATATACAGTTCCGTACAGTAAACAGCACAACTCCAGTAATAAATATAGACTTTGAACAGAAGTCTGTAGCTAAGATAGAATTTTCAAAATTTTTAGGTGTGTCCATTGATGAGAGGTTAAACTGGAAGCAACACATTGATGGTCTGCTGAAACATCTGATTTCAGCTATATATGCTATTAGGGTTATTGCAAATTTTATTGATAATCTCAGTAAATTAGCTTACTATGCCTACTTTCATTCACTGCTTTCATATGACATTCTGGGGTAATTCATCACTGAGTAGAAAAGTATTCATTGCTCCAAAATGTGTAATCAGAATAATTGCTGGTGCCCACCCACGGTCATCCTGCAGACATCTATTTAAGGATATAGAGATCCTCACAGTAACCTCACTATATATATTCACTTATGAAATTTGTTAATAATCCAACCCAGTTCAAAAGTAATAGTGTGTATAGCTATAACACTAGGAGAAAGGATGATCTTCACTATGTAGGGTTAAATATGACTTTGGCACAGAAAGGGGTAAATTATGCTGCCACAAAAGTCTTAGATCACCTACCAAACAGCATCAAAAGCCTGACAGATAGCCAACCAACATTTAAAAATAAATTAAAAGAATTTCTAGATGACAAATACTCCTACTCATTGGCTGAATTTTTAGATATAAATTAAGGGAGGGGGAAAAAAACAACTTAAACATTAGTGTCATGCAATATTTTGTGTAATGTAATATCTTGTACAGACATTTTTTATTAACCTGACACGTTCCACATCATTACGAAGTGTCGTATTCACTATCTATGGAACAAGTATTAATCTAATCTAATCTAGTAAAATAATCTTGTGGGACGGAGTACAAATTTCTTGCAAAAATATTTGGTTGATTTATTTACAGCAGAACTACAGACAAGTCTTTGTGGTTATTTGAAACTGTAAAACAATTAACTAGGTTCTCTGTGAATCCAAGAAACTGCAACTGCCTATTCATATTCTACTTTAGCAATGAATGTGGACATGTGGAGAGTTAACAGTGGCACTTAAGAAAAAACAAATGTCACTCAGTAACATTAAGAATGTAGATAGTGTCACCTGTAGCCCTAAAGAAATATGTGAATCATTGAGTAACCATCACTGCAACACCCCCACCTACTTTTCATCAGACCTGAATTTGTTACCATGTGTGTTTGCTTGATCTGGTCTCGCTAGGTGAGATCTTCAGTATTATAAAACAAAAACCAAATTCTCGTATGGTTTTGATGGCATATCTGATAATCTGTACAGAGAAGTCTATCAAAACACTATAATGTGCATACTTTGTACATTCACACTCATATTTCATTCAATTCTGAGGCATCTTAGATCAAGAAATGATCTTTATGAAAAGAACAGAGCAGTGTAAGGCACATGGGAGTTTTACATAACCAAGTGACCAAAACCAAAGGGACAGACAAAAATTCAGAGATAGTAAAAAGCTTCAATAATTTCTATGTAGCAAAATTAATGGACAAGTAAAATCAGTGTCTTGCAAGTGCTTTTTACAAGAGTTCATTATTTATTAACATAAAATCAGAAACAAAATTCAGTTTCCAACAACTGTGGTACAACAGCTGTTCACTACATTCTATTTCAAGGAATAATACCAATGAAACACTATAGGCTTCCACAGCCAGAATCATTCAACATAAAGTTTTCTGGGTATGGTACCGCATCATAATGTATAAAACTACTGCTGCTGGAGAATAATCAATGTTTCGGCCATGGTTGCAGCAACCTCCTTATGATGCGGTAGCATACACAGAAAACTTTTATGTCGAATACCAACTACAGTATACTAAAGCATTTCGTTTCAGGCATTGTTCAATCACTAAGTTTCATATGAATGCAAATCCACCCAAATTTACGAGACTTCAGTTATGTAAGCAACAAGCCATTCTCTAGAGATTGCATCACAATTATATAGGATTTTTAATCATAATACAATGAATGCTCGAGATATGCATTCAGAATATGTAAGGTTTATTTGCAAAAAGACATTGCAATTATACACTGAAATACAGATTAATCTGTCAATGGATTCTACCAACAATGATTAGGATTTCTCATCAAAATACAATGAAGGACAGCTCAAAATATACAGGCAGAACATATAAAGTTTATTTGCATAAAGACATTACAACCACACTGTGAAATATGGATTGATCTGTTGGACAGTGAATTCCATAAAATAGACTTCCTTACATCACCTGAATTATTTGTATTCTTTAAATATTCATCACAACAGCAGCACATAAATGAAATGAAATTATGTAAATAACAAGTAATTATCCAAGCTTATGGAAAACATGGTGTTTGTAAAACTAGCAGCATTGTCAAATATTGCAGAAAAGTCTGGTACTTCCACACAGTCAGTGAATTTTTTTAAAGTTTTAGTGTGAATCTCAAACATACGTTCATATTTTACAAGTGTAGAATGTTTGTATTCAAAATCAACATATATCATCAGCGGCATAGTATAGTCTGCTGCATAGTTTCCTTTCCTTTTGGGAATATGGGAGTGATAGCAGTAATGAGTTATTTGCCAAGTGAATGAGAAGACTTCATGGTCAATTGCCAAGCGCTGTAGATCAGATGTAGAATGGTAGTCGGTTGCAGTTTTCTTGAATACGCCAGCCAAAGGTTGATATTAGCAAAATGACCATCAGGAAGGACCAGCAACATCTTTGAACAGCCCATCCAGTACATGAAATATTTTTAAATTCATGAAAACTATACAAAATCTGAATCTACCTGAAAAATTGACATTGTCAGTAGAGACGGGTACGTGTTTTTGTGTAGTCAATGTTCTAACCAATTTCAACTCCAGCTGGTCCAGGAGACCGACCAGGGGGTTATAGGACACTAGCAGAAAGTTTTTACCAAAAGCAGTTAACTGTGTGCATATCAATGATTCAACACTTTTGCTTAAAATATTAGTGGTCTTCTTTAATCCTAAAGTATTTCCATTCTGCAAGAACTTCCCTATGACATTTATACTACAGAGTTTCTTTTATGATCTGTATTATCTGATCTCACGGAAGCATTATCAGCACAGATTCAGCAGCACTACATCAATACTGGCATGCTGTATGTAATAAGAAAAATGTAACCTTAACCAGACTGGAATAACTTCATTTCTAATAAGAGAAATAGAAAATATCAGCGTCCACAGTTGGTATAACATTTGTGACTCATTATTCCATGTTATTCAAACTTATCCAGTCAGTTGAGCAGTTTTCACTAATCACTGCAAATGTAATAAAGCATGAATAGGAATTGTGGTCAACCTAAAAATATTAAAACACATTTAAAAACAAGTTAACTCTTAAGATCCCCAGAATTACTACAAATAAACTCAATCACCAATAAAAACACAACCAGAAAATATAAACCCACCAGTGATCCTCACAGTATGAAGCTTAAGGAACACAAAAACAATGCATGTTATGAATATTAATTATTTGCAGAACTGTGTGAACATGCTACAGAACCAGCAAAGATATGACACTAATGCATGCTTAAAATCTGGAACAAAGAACCACCAGAACATTGGACTGTAGCTACTGTATTTCAGTGTCAAAACGAAAAAAACAAAAATTCATAACTAGAGTGATATCCCTCTTGGATTGAACATCAAGTCTAGTCAGTTTTGTACAACCACTGTACATATCGAGTTGGACAGAAACTAAGTTTCCCAAGGCGTTTATAGACCCCGGAGAACCTAGCACTCCATCTTCAGGCCACAAGTGGCCCATCAGGACCATCTAACCACTGTGTCATCCTGAGATGAGGATGCGGATAGGAGGGGCATGTGGTCAGCACACTGGTCTCCTGGTCGTTACGATGGTATTCTTGACAGAAGTCGCTACTAATCAGTCAAGTAGCTCCTCAATTGGCATTACAAGACTGAGTGCACCCCAAAACATGGCAACAGTGCATGGCGGCCCGGATGGTCACCCACTCAAGTGCCGGCCGAGCCCGACAGCACTTAACTTCGTTGATCTTGCGGGAACCGGTGTATCCACTGCAGTAAGGCCATTGCCCTGGAGAAGCTAACAGCAACATTTTCTGAAATTAGTAATATATGCTTACAAAAGGTGCCAAAGAAGTTATAACCTTTGAAGGCCTCAGAAAAACCTACGAATGCACCCATATCTCTTGCAATATTAGACATACAAACTTAGGAATTCATTCAAAATCAGTCAAAACTATAAAATTAACCTTTATACACATAAAATATGAAGTCAAGTCTCTGAGAACAATCAGAGCCATTTATGATTAAAACAGGGTGATGGTCAATCATCATTACTCTTCAGTTGTTTGTAATACTTAGTAAATAATAGGACAAAAACCTTAAGAAAATGCCAATTGGAACCAAGAAAGATCAAGCACTTCAATTTTTGGGGATTTACAGACTATTCAGCATTACTTGCTGTTAATATGAAGTCCAGATACAGAAAAAATATAGCACAAAATCAGGATCCCAGATATCCTGGAAAAGAATGTGATGGTAAGACAGTAGTAAAATAAGAAACAGAGGTGAAAATAGTGAAGTAATTTGAATATCATATCTAGGAGAAATTATAACATACAACTTTATGAGAAAATCTGCTTGGCAAGAAAAACCAATACGATTAAAACAGCTCAAAAACTAATATGGTATATATTAAAAAATAAGAAACTGTGAACAAAATTATGACACTGCAGTGACTTATCCACAGAACATACACAAGTTAAAAAAATTTTGAAGTCTTTCAGAGACTCATAACCTCTGGATATCACTGCCAGACAGCATTCCTATAGTTGAAATAGCTGAGCTGAAACCAAATACTTAAAGAGTTACAGTATTATATTCCATAACATTATTTGTTTCTTAAAGCAATTAAGATAGTTGTGTCTGAAATTTTTTACTTCCCTTTATATGCATTAGCTGTTTATTCTGGCACAGCCCTGTATTCTTCCAACATAGGATGAAGTTGGCTTCCTTCACCTTGAGCTCCCACATGTCGTTTGTGACAGCACACCCTAACATCCTCATCAATGATATGATTTAGAGGAGGGGGGGGGGGCAAAAATACCAAATGAATTGCTACCTCTGTAAAGTATGTTCTATACTTCTGTCGGTCAGGGAACTGATGGGTGTAAATACCCTTACATCAATGTACCATGCTCTTTCACTCAATCCTAACATGTGGACTCTTTCTGGGGCCACAGTTGCGAGTCCAATAAAATATTTAAGCTTTAAAATAAAGCTGCCAGGATAATGCTATTTAAAAAGCAAAGAGACTCATGTTAACAAGTGTTCTGAAAACTTAGGTATGCTTCTACTTCCATGCCAGTACATATTGGAGATACTAAGCTTTACCAAGCTAAATATTGGCAGCCTGAAGCAAAATCTGGACTATCACCAGCATTACACTAGAGGGAAATACTTGCTGACACAGTTTCCTCATTCCACCAAATTATATGCTGATAGTGTAAAATGTATGGAGATTAAACTTTATAATTATATACCACTAAACATTTAAAAAACAGCACATTTTAAAGTAAGGCTTAAATCAATATTATTAAAATACTGTTTTTATAACTTATATGAATATTTTGAATGTGACTCTTTATGTAATATATTTGAATACTTACCTTTCTCTACTATAATTTATCTTTTACATGTAAATTTCAATAAGTCCTAACCAACTGATCTATTTGTATGTACTTACATTTATCCAGTAAATCTTCACTATAGTATAAATTACATAATGCTTATGTGCACTTAATTTATTTTAAATTTAACCACAAGTTTTAATTTTAATTAGGCCTTGTTGATCTTAATTTTGAACAACTATTGAATATACTAATACCATATCCTGTAATCTATAATTATTATATAGTTGTTTAAGTCTCAATGTATTTAATTTGGTGTTATGTATTTTTATATGTTTAAGAAGTATAATGACTTGTTCCATATCATGTAGTACTCTGCACACAAAATGATTCAGTGGATCAATAGATAATGAATGAATGGGATTCTTAGACACTGGACACTAGACCTTCAAATTTATAGTAACTAAAGCTGTTAACAACCAGAGTGTATAATTTTATCCGTTAGGGTTTTACTTACATTTGTTGCCATATGTTCATGATGGGGCATCTGGTGCTGCTTTTACATTTGCAACTGTACTGCAATCATGTTCCAATTCACAATGCCACTTCTGTCATTCCTGTTGTAAAAGCCAACTCCTGGTTCTTCAGCTGGTCCATCATCTTGTTCACCTGTGTGGATCAGATACCTAAATACACTCAAAATAATTACAAGTTATTTGTATATTCAGCTTATGTCAGTAGCGTTTACAAAATTAATATAAATATAGTAAAACGATCAAATGATGCAGTTATTGCTCTATGTACTTTCGTTATCGTTGTTGATTCTTCCATGGTGTTGGATTTAAATTATGGTCTTAAATCTACTTATTTCTAAGTACCAATAATAATAATAATAATAATAGTGATAAAACTTGCCCTTGTTACTTTAGATTCTGGGCTTGACAATAAGAAGTCCAGTTCCTAAAGTTTTAACAAAAACAATTTCTTTAACAAAGAAATGACCGTAGTACAAAACAACCCTCATCAAGAACGTGATCGGGCTTTATTAAGTAGTAGTTGTTGTGGTCTTCAGTCCTGAGACTGGTTTGATGCAGCTCTCCACGCTACTCTATCCTGTGCAAGCTGCTTCATCTCCCAATACGTACTGCAGCCTACATCCTCCCGATTCTGTTTAGTGTATTCATCTCTTGGTCTCCCTCTACGATTTTTACCCTCCACGTTGCCCTCCAATACTAAATTGGTGATCCCATGATGCCTCAGAACATGTCCTACCAACCGGTCCCTTCTTCTTGTCAAGTAGTGCCACAAACTCCTCTTCTCCCCAATACTATTCAATATTCCTCATTAGTTACGTGATCTACCCATCTAATCTTCAGCATTCTTCTGTAGCACCACATTTCAAAGGCTTCTATTCTCTTGTGCAAACTATTTATCGTCCATGTTTCACTTCCATTCATGGGTACACTCCATACAAATACTTTCAGAAACAACTTCCTGACATTTAAATCTATACTCGATGTTAACAAATTTCTCTTCTGCAGAAACGCTTTCCTTGCCATTGCCGGTCTACATTTTATATCCTCTCTACTTCGACCATCATCAGTTACTTTGCTCCCCAAATAGCAAAACTCATTTAGTACTTTAAGTGTCTCATTTCCTAATCTAATTCCCTCAGCATCCCCCGACTTAATTCGACTACATTCCATTATTCTCGTTTTGCTTTTGTTGATGTGCATCTTATATCCTCCCTTCAAGACACTGTCCATTCCGTTCAACTGCTCTTCCAAGTCCTTTGCTGTCTTTGACAGAATTACAATGTCATCGGCCAACCTTAAAGTTTTTATTTGTTCTCCATGAATTTTAATGCCTACTCCGAATTTTTCTTTCATTTCCTTTACTGCTTGCTCAATATACAGATTGAATAACATCGGGGAGAGGCTACAACCCTGTCTCCCTCCCTTCCCCACCACTGCTTCCCTTTCATGTCCCTCGACTTAACTGCCATCTGGTTTCTGTACAATACAAATTGCAAATAGCCTTTCGCTCCCTGTATTTTACCCCTGCCATCTACAGAATTTGAAAGAGGTTATTCCAGTCAACATTGTCAAAAGCTTTCTCAAAGTCTACAAATGCTAGAAATGTAGGTTTGCCTTTTCTTAATCTAGCTTCTAAGGTAAGTCGTAGGGACAGTATTGCCTCACGTGTTCCCATATTTCTACAGAATCCAAACTGATCTTCCCCGAGGTCGGCTTCTACCAGTTTTTCTATTCATCTGTGCAGTATTCGCATTAGTATTTTGCAGCTGTGACTTATTAAACTTTTTATATTATTAAAATTTTCACATCTGTCAACACCTTTCTTTGGGATTGGAATTATTATATTCTTCTTGAAGTCTGAGGGTATTTCGGCTGTCTCATACATTTTGCTCACCAGATGGTCGAGTTTTGACAGGACTGGCTCTCCCAAGGCTGTCAGTAGTTCTAATGCAATGTTGTCTACTCCCAGGGCCTTGTTTCGACTTAGGTCTTTCAGTGCTCTATCAAATTCTTCACGCAGTATCGTATCTCCCATTTCATCTTCATCTACATCCTCTTCCATTTACATAATATTGTCCTCAAGGACATTTCCCTTGTATAGTCCCTCTATATACTCCTACCTTTCTGCTTTCCCTTCTTTGCTTAGAACTTTGCTTATTAAGTTACTTGATCAGAAATCTCACGATCAAAAAATAAATTTATACAATGAAATTCTTGGCAGTATAGGATTGGATTGCTGTTAATGTTAACTAAACGGAGCCAAATTAAAATACTTCAAACTACAGAGAAACACATGAAACACACAAGACTGTCGACTACTACTACAAAATAATTACAAAAGACAATAGACTATACTACACATGAACACGATTGGCTAGATTACTACAACAGCCCCATCAATACGCTTTTTGTTTTTTACCATACACGCCCAGGTGTCCAGGTTGTGATCTTCACGTTTATCTGTAACTACTACTGATACTTACGGCACCCTCTTGCGATTACAGATCTGTAACAGTCTCGTCTGAAACTTTGTTTAACACGAAGACCGAATCGAAATGAAAAAGTATGTACAAAATTAATGTTCTCCTGAAATATAGCAGAAGCTATTACAAAAGTAATGCGAAATAAATAATAATAAATGGAACGAATCCCACATCGAACTTACAGAAGTACAAAAGCAGCAAAGAAAACGACAAGCATATGAATATCGGTGTGTTATTCCTCGTCGTCAGCAGCCTTCAGTACACTTTCACTCTTTGAAAGTCTCTAAAAAGAAACTTCCGATGCTCACAAACCTGAAACTGGTAAGCAAAAATTAACTGTGCATGGTGCGCCGAAAACACTCGCTCGTGATCCCAAGGAATAATCTTATTCGCTCAGACTGCCTTCCCGACGCAATTGATATCTCCAGCACAATACCAGCTAAGATGTCCTTCCTGCGCTCTTCAGGCGGGGGTCGGAAATCACAACTGACGACAAGCTGTAGTTCTGGTCGTGATCTGTTATCGAGTATCTAAATTCACGCAGCTCACTGAAAACTCGTCCTGCAAACTCACTCATTGAATATTAAATTAACGTGGCCTCCTTCGACTTCTGCTTGGAGTACATAGGGTAAACCAGGGATAAAAGACCCTATGGGGAGATGGCTTATAGTTCTTTACAGAGCTGTCGGTCAAATAGTAGGTAGTATTGTGAGTGAATGTTGCTGCTTCAGAGACTAAACCAAAAGTAAGTAATTTCCACTATTTTAGTTTTAGTATACCACGAAATTTTGTAATACGTCGTAACCTTACATTAAAACGTAACTTGGCTTAGAGTAGCGACAGAAACTTTAGTTTTAGAGTTGTTAAGGTCTAACTGTATAGCGGTGTCTGGTTCGTCTGTGTTTGTGTCCACAGTGTTTGATGACGCGCTACGGGTGTCTCTCCCGACTGATATGGAGGGACTGCCACAGCATCATCCCAGCGGATGGCCATCCCATAGACATGTCATATTTTGATATCCGAATTTTTTTCAGGTGCCAACTAAGTACATACCAAAGGCCATCTCTTCTAGTGGATCATGGAATGAAAAACACCATAAAATGATGATAAAGTAAACAACGATGGTTATTCTGTGAGAAACTTACATGGACTTAATATCACCTGGAAAACTCTTGAGAAAAAATTAAAGACCGTCTGTGATTCCAAATTCCAATCGATCTTAGTTCTTGTTTGGATTCAGCTAATGAGTGACAACTTTTTTACCGCATCCAGACCTAAATGTGTGAAAATCTGAAGGCATATTTTTCGTCAGAGCCCAAGGACCACTCGTGAAGAAGTCAAGGAATATTTCAAATTATCTTATCAAAATATTTTTAATCACAAGAGATTCAATAAAATACGTTTAAAGCGTTGAAAGTTTTCTTTATGATTTCCTCTTTGATTTTAAAGTGTTCTGTCTGATGACCAAGTCTCTCACATGTCTGGCCTTCTAACCATGATAATCGTGTAAGATGGCCAAACGTTACATGTTATTTCGAATTTTAAACAAGTATGAAATTTGCTGTATCTTTGCAAACGAATTTCGACTCCGATATTCATTAATTGAAAAGAAATTATGGAAATTTTCAGGTTTTTGTTGTTAACTGATAGTGAAACTAACTTTTCAAAAAAACTATGGCCATCTATCCCTGATTTACCCTATGCAGAGTCTGACCCCGAAAGTAACTTTCACATTTATCAGAATAATTATACAAAAGTCCAACCTCTCTTCCCTGGCACAAAAAAACCAGTCTGTTTTAATATACCAACACAGTTTCCAAGAATCGGTCCGATCTCTGCTGCCTGTCTTCCACGAACCTCGGAAACACCATGTCGTCCGTAACGATCAAAGGGACCTCCAGCGTCCAGGACACATGCAAGAGGTACCTCCCTAATCCTAATCGTTGCCACGGGACTGACTGTCTCTAACCAGCCGTGTAGTCTCCCATATCATCATACGTCTTCCTTCGCAACAAACCGCTCACCGCACTCACTTTTCCATTGTTCCCTCCACTACTATGCATTCCGTATCGGACAATCGTCATTGCGGTGCCCTTTGTCCCTCGTCCGGTGGATTACCACGGGGATCAGTAGGCTGATAGATCAACACTCCTGTTGTCCTCGACGCCCTGTTCACGGCGACTGCAGTGGTTGACGTAATTTTATCTCTGCCGGTTATGGTCGCTACCACCGTCACTCGTACCATTTCGATCGATGTCGTTCCGATATTTTCGGTTCCGAGGACCAAGCTATTCTGATACGGCTGGCGACGGGAATTTTTTTTGCCACGCCGCTGTGCGCGGGCGCTGATCCAAGTTGTGTTGCGTTAGCGGTTGTTGCCGCATGTCCGCGGCCTATAATGGCCCTGCGCACACTGTGTGCCTTTCGTGCGCGGTCACCCTTATAGTATTGAATCTCTTTGAGCCTAAGTTGTAAATCGTCGATGCCATTCCCCTGTCCTAACTATCACTATCTCACTTACGTGTTTTCGCGGACGCACCTCTTTGCTTTATCTTCATTTCATTCTCGTCCAGGTGAAAACCCAGCAGTGAACTCGTCTATTCCGCTTCACAATTATCCATCACACGATATTGCAGTGTGTGTTATTCTGAATTACGTTAGAACGTTGCTTCGCACATTCATGCATTGAATTGCATCTTAATTCAGAATAACACGGGCACCGCAATATCTTACTTATCCGCCGACACCGGGCAATCGACTTTGTCAAAATGTCTGCCATTCACTAGAATATACATAATGGACGTACGAGTAAATGCTGTAAACTCATGTCTGACGACGTGTCTAAGTTTGGGTCTGGCCGTGGGTCGTCCTCGGATAGCCAAATGGTAAGGTGATCGCTCGAGTTAAGCGAGAAATGCGAGTTCGAGTGTCGGTTCGGCACAAATTTTCACTGTCGAGATTTCTTTTATAGAGCTGATTTTAGTTCGAATTCGCTGCCTGCATCCATATTTCATGCAGAAACGTTGTACAGCGCAAAGTATCTCTTATACAAAAAGCAATTTAACAGATGTTCACATGCTAACTGAAGAATACAGCACTGATGATCTGTAACGCAGTTTAACATACTAGAAAAAAATCGTCACATGCAAATCACAAAAATAAAATCCTACAATACAATAATAAAACCTCCAAAAGAAAACACAAATGCACATAAATGTATAATAACAAACGAAACAGCAGAAAACAATGTCGGTATCATGCTGAGTGGCTTAGGAGTTGCCTGAGTGCTGAGATCATTTTTGTTTACTAACATATACTACAAAACTATTTTCAGAGTGCTCCAGCAAGAGCGGAATCAGGGGACAGGTTCGCCATATGTGTACCATCTAGAAAACATATGATGGTACCTCTTAAAACTTTAGCAAAAGTTATTGAAACAGTATGAAGGGTCTCACATGAAAGGGGCCCTGGATCACAACGCTCCCAACACTCCCAAGGAGTCCTGCCAACTGTTCCTGAACAATTCCCAGGGCAACCGCGCTAACTGAACTGCAGATCATACTGACAATTTGCAACCACAGGTGAAGAGAGTTCGTAGCAAGTTGCAGGAGCTGCGAGTCAAAGACTTTCCACGACAGACGTGCTTTTCCACACAACTTGTGATCTTGGGCGGCGAACTCTCTTCTTTCTGCTTTAGAAGTTGTCCTGTGAGATGAGCTCTCGCGGATATCTCTAATTTCGCGATGCTTCTTCTTCTTCTTCTTCTTCTTCTTCTTCTTCTCCTCGCAGCAGCAGCGGTGGCGATATCTGGGGAGGAAGGTTTATTCACGACACTGATGTGGGAGAAACCCCTGGGGATAAGGAGAGCTGAAGGAGGAAGCTAGCTACAGACGTGGCTGCTGCAACCTCTTGACTGAGCTGTAGCGCTGTTGCTGTCGCTCCATTGATGAGCTCTCTTTGCACAGCGTGTTGAGCAGTGTTAGCATGAAATTGCTGTTCTTGTGGGGGTAAAAAATGAATAACCTTATCCTTAGGAATCTATGTGGCGGTGATATCCTGCTCTGTTGGCCTGTGGCGTGGTTGGTGGCCCACGCCATGAACGAGCCGGTTACGGGATAGCCTGATCTTCTCAGAGAAGGATCTCGAGATGATCCTGAATATGTCCTTTAGGAGCGGGACGCCTATATCCTCGTGCCGCAGACGAGTGAAATATTACCTCGTAAGACGTGGAGAGCTCTTCAGAGCTTGATTCTCGACCCTTTTGCAGTGTTGCGATGGGTGAATCTACAGGCATTTCCCCACAACACAGCTGCGTATTCTGACACTGGTCGGACCAGTGTTAGGTATAGCGTGATGCTGTGTTGCGGCGGCAGTGTCGGCTGTGGGTACAGCAGCGAGTAAAGAGAGTGAAGGCGCGCTAAGGATCTGCTTCTGACGTCTCGGGTATGAGGCGGACAGGAGAGTCTTTAATGCAGGGAGGCACCTAGGTACTTCACTGTCTTGCTCCATAGGACAGGCACTCACACGATTTCGATGGGCGGGAGGCTTGGCGGCAGGGTGAAGATCACTGCCCGGCTCTTTGCTTCACTGAATTTCAGCCGCCATTTCGTTGACGACGAACCCAGAGCTCCGTACCCGTATTGCAGACGAAGTTGCATCGTGTGAACGTTCATGCTGTGAGTGTAGCTGATGACACAGCGCTGAGTGCCAATTCGACGGGCGCGACCCAACGTATGTACTATAGCAAGGGGTCGAACGCCGTTCCCTGTGACACCCCAGCACGTGTCTCGGTCTGTGGACGTACCATCCTCTACCTTGACGCGGGACGTTATCTCCACTAAGTATAACCTGAGGAGAACAGTGCGCGATGTCTGTGTCCGGGGTACAATGAGTTTACTCACGACCATCATGCCAGACGCAATCTACCACTCTGGACGTATCAAGGATTCACTTCTTCCCAGTGCTCTTATCGTCGGCTGTACAATCTCAGAAGCTGGTGAGAGGTAGAATAACCGCCACGGAAACCAAACCGCCACGGAAACCAAACCGCCACGGAAACCAAACCGCCTGTCTGAAATAACCCCTCCTGATGACGTGTTCCATCAGCCTTTTTGCGTACAGCCTCTCTGAAACAGAGACGCAGAGGAGGAGGCTGATGGATCAGTAGCTGGTGATCTGTCGTGGAGCTCTGCCGGTCTCCGGGATGGCTACAACTTCAGCATGTTTCCACGTTGTCGCGTAGTTGCCTGTATATCGTTGAACACATAGCTAAATGCTGTCCTGGGAATGAACTGCGTAGCAGCTTCCTTCTTTGTGAACGGCTCCATTGCATCTCCTCGGTTCCTAGCTGCTACGACGATTGGGAGTTGCTCGTCGACCCGATTGCTGTGTGTTCCGTCCAGGACGTCGGCCACTGGCGTGAAGTTCGCATTGAATGCCGCGGCCAGCGCGCTGCCCTTTGTATCTCGCTCAGTCAAGTATTCGGTGCCGACTCGCAGCGGCGGTACGCCCTCTCGGCACCGCAGGAGGTTCTTCACTATTTTCCAGGCGCACCGTCGGGGTTGAGCACCAAGTCTGCCCACTCTGTTCCTATGTTCTTCGGCTGCTGCCCCTATCCTCAATCGCATGCTGTTGACGTTGCGTTCGGCGTGGCGTTGGCGAGCCAGTAGCCACTGACGGGCAGTGGATTGTTCTCGGTGATGGCTGCCAGCAAGCGTCGCGGCTGGTGGTGCGCTACTTAAACCGCGGGCGGCGCCCTGGGCTCTGTCACCATCGGCGGACAGCGCACTGAGTAGTGGGAGGAGTACCGGCCAATCAGCGGACGGCGCGTCTGTGGAAGCTGGGCAAAGGCTGAGCGGAGGAGAGCATGGAGTAAAGCACTCACGTCCTTGCGTGGGGGATCCTGAGCCCGGAATGTGCGCGACTGTGGCGACTAGAGATGGGCAAACTCTTTCATCCTTGGGAACTAGTTCAATGCCGATCGTTCTTTTTGGGAACCGTTCATTTTTACTCGTTCACCATTCATTTGTGCTTGGTCTATGATTCTTATGAAAACTGAAAACTAGTAGTGTAGGTGACAGAAGGGTCGAGGTCACCAGGAGAGGGCACTTGCCTCGCCCCTGGAGTATAGAGTTTTTAGTCATTACAGAATTCTTACACACTTTTAGAAGTAGTTTCTGTGCTTCTGAAGAACCTCTCGTTTAGCCAACCGTAGCCTCGTGTGGCTGATCTCAGGGAAATAATATAGGGTGGCGCACGAGATACCGGCCCCGAGTACAGACTGCTTGCCAATTACGGACGATGTTTTGTCCGTTATGAGCAGATACAACAAACAGACAAACATGTAATAATTAGGCAGTGACGAAATAAGCTAACGGGAGCAACAATTGCGAAACAATCGATGACGATGTGTAGATAGCTCGAGGAGAGAACACGAAAATCTCACGCGACGTGCATGGGCTATAGCTCACGTAGTCTTGTAAACCTATTGGTGGTTGTTTCCCAACTTAATAGACCACAAGTGTCTTGTATAAAACTCTTCGTTTCGACTTCCACTACATAGCTATGCTACGTTGTAAACAATCTTTTACATCCTATATATACTTCATGTTGTCTCTGAGTTCGTTTATGGAAGCATAAAATAAAATGTGGTTTTCTCACACTTGCGTCATACGCTTAGTAAAAATTAGGTTTTTATGTTGCATTATTAAAGTTAATGCAGCAACAATAATTACGTTCGCAGCAATAAAGTTTTTGGTTTGAAAGCTCCTTCTGAACAAATGTTTCAGGTAATAAGTAAATACGATTTTATGGCAATCTGGCAATCTATGTATTTTCAAATGGAGAGGCACCGCTTTTCCTACTGAGCCAAAAATGACCCACAACCCACCTTTTCATTTTTTTTTTTCAAAGAACCCAAACTAGCAGGTAATGCAAATTGGAAACCATCAAACTTAAAAATAATTGGAGCCTTCCTAGATGTAATGTGTGTATGAGAGATACACCAAAATCATTTTATATGAATTTTCTTACTCTAAGAATTAAGCAAATTATTTAAAGTTAGCTGCTAAATCAAGTCTATGAAACCAAAAAAAAAAATGAATAACAAAAAAACTTGCCTTGTTATAAGTATGTCTTCTGATGTTCATCGATATAATGAAGTGAGCTGATATGCCCTTTTGTTCCCTGAAAAGACATACCTGTTACATATAACGTAATTTTTATGTTATTTACGTAACTATAAAATACTTTTTGATTACCAGTCGTGGACGCTGAATAGCCAGAACCAAGTGCAAGAACAGTTTGGAACACATGTAAAATAGGCGAGCGCAATGAACGAAACGAACAGCTTGATAGTGAACTAACTACGAGCAGTCGGCAGTGGAACTGAGACAGGTGGCCATGCGAAGAACGACGAGTGCGGCCGAGGGAGACCGAGACAGACGAGCACGAGACCCAGGCTGGAACGAGAACTGCCCAAGTGACCGCCGCGACCGAAGTGAACTAGTGAACTATGAACCGATCGTTCCTCGTTCCTGGGAACTGTAAGTAGACCGTCGCAACCGAAGTGAACTATGAAACGATGGTTCCTCGGTCCTTTCGTTCATCTTGGTGAACCGTTCCTTTGCACCCGTTCGTTCGCGAACTACCCCTCTAGTGCCAACCCGCCCAGCCGCCAACGTACCCCCGCTCGTCGCCCAGTCTCTCATCCTCCACCCTCTCGCCAACACTTTGCTCCACCCTATTCTCGCACCCTGGGACGCGTGTTGGTGGCGTATGTGTTGTTACTCTGCCTGTCCACGAAGTTCGTCAGTTGTAGGACTTCGTCTTCCCTTTCTTACAAGGGAATGATCAGACTTGTCATATCGAAACCTGTGTTGCTTTTTTTTTACCGCTGTGAGTTAACACTGCAAGAAACCTGTACGCAGAATTTTAGCTGCTGACATGACCTGGAAGTCTGTAAATAATTTTATGAAGTAAGACATTGTCGCATGGTTTCCGCGCTTACCACTGCCTCTTGTACAACCCTGACCTCCCTCGCTACGTTATACGAACGCCATCTAGGGACGAGGTGGCGTTAGCTGCTCGCCGCGCTCTCGCCACAGCAGTGAGAGAGCTGATTCCCCCAGTGAAAGCGATCGTATGATGAACATTCGTTGACAAATATGGCTGTTGTGTTATCTACAACATTCTTTCGAAATAGCTATGAAATAGACAAATAAATATACGGTTTAGAACACGTCCAAATTTTATTTCTTGTAATTACCGCAAAAATGCGAAATATTGATACAATGTTCAAAACATAGGTTTTTTGTTCACCAAGAACATACAAGCAAAGACGACATATGACAGCCCTGCGAATCACAGACGTTCTTAGATGTCCGTAGACAAAATTGACCTGGTGTTAGGAATGAATCAGGCCTAGTATCAGTATATTTCTAGGAGTGCCACGCATATTTAATCAAACTCTGAAACTGCGGAGGAAAATTGGTAATGTACTACTGATTGCAGCTTGAGAATATTGTCACGGTGATAGACAGGAAATTGCAGTGATCTGCACACAATAATTTTCTGTTAGTTTTCTGCAAAATGCCTTCCACTGGCGGAAAAATTCTCTGTCTAAAGGTTGAATTACGTTCGTCGTGTCGGGTGGAATCTGGAGTATCTCTACTTTTTCAGGGTGGGCTCGAAATACAGCTTTTATTGAATCAGACCTTTTATGACCTGACCACGAATCTAGAAGGAGAAGAGATTTGTTCCTAGAGAGCGGAAGAAAAGCATGACGCATGAGAAGTGTAACGTTTTCATTTCCCATTTTTCCAGACTTCGATGCGTCTACCACAAGATTGTTTGCGTAGAACATTGTTCTTTTGTCACGTGGTCCAAAAGGTCCAGTTGGTTCTTGAAGACACATAGTTTCGGCAGCAATGAACCATCCAGACTAATTATGGGCATTATAGTGTATGAATGGGTGAGAGCAATTTTGGACTGCGCAATCGCCTCAATATGTTTTTCCCCTTTGAATGACAGTGTTCTTTTAGCACGCATTTCTTTTTGAAAACCTGACTGATCTGCATTGTACACGTACGATTCACCAAAACTAGCGATCTTATTTTTTGCATTCGTAAGAAAAGCTATCATTTCGATTTGTGTCACTTCATTTTCCGACCTGTTTCTCGATACAAATTTTGTTATTTTTCTTGCCACAATTTTATGTGATCTTTTGAAGCGACTAATCAAACTTGGAGAAGTTGTAAATTCTTTAGCACCTATCGCGTTGGCAATCTCTAACGCCCAACCACGCAAAGTTGTATCGCTGACACTAAATGACTGTTGTCTGGCATCGGTAAATAGCTCAAAAAGTCGCGCATTTATCTCCGTCCCAATTTCCAGTCGACTCTTACGTCGTCCAGTGACTTCCTTTTTCCATCTATACAATTCACGTTCAGAACGGACAAGGCGACGCTTATTTTGAACAGTACTGACACGTAGGCGTTTCTTACCACTTTCGTTCAACCAACAAGTCACCGCTTTTTCTTTGTCTGATAAGGTAATTGTATTTGCTGGTGTTACTTTCGGAGATAATTGATGATGGTACGTGGCACTATCACTCGAAGAGTATTCTTGAGTGCAACTTGCGTCGGTGTGTTCGCCGTCTGTAGATTCACAGTCTGCAATATCGATTGTTTCAGTTGTTTGTAGCCACATGTCTGCGCCATTTGCATGCTCGTCTAGAAGTTTAACAACCATGTCGCACAACACATAGTCTTCACGCGTGTTTTCTTTTGATTGCTTCATTCGGCGTCTGCCGTGTATCTCCATGGCAAGCAGCAAAACATTTACAGGGTTCGCCATCACCTGTGAGGGGAGATCGAATGTTCACCGTAAAGTGGCTTGCGGAGTATAGATGAACATGTACAGAACATCTTTCACATCTCTAACCAGTTTCAGGACGGTATTTTTCGAAATACGTACCAGAAATTAAAAGGACGTGCATGCCACAGAAACGAATATTAGTTTCCCCTTTCCACCGGCGGCCGGAGTTGCCGAGCGGTTAAAGGCGCTACAGTCTGGAACCGCACGACCGCTACGGTCGCAGGTTCGAATCCTGCCTCGGGCATGGATGTGTGTGATGTTCTTAGGTTAGTTAGGTTTAAGTAGTTCTAAGTTCTAGGGGACTTATGACCACAGCAGTTGAGTCCCATAGTGCTCAGAGCCATTTGAACCCTTTCCACCAAAACCGTGCAGCGGTATTCCTCTTCAGTGAACGCCGCGATAAGACGCCGCACTTGCCGACCATGCGCACAGCACTCGCGACTCGCCATTTCCAGGGGTGGCCAGGCGTCACTGCAAGCGCCAAGCAGGAAACACAGCCACGTTCGTGATTTTTTTAGGTGACTTCCGGTTCATGTCAGCAGCTACAATTTTGCATACGGACCTTTTGCACTGTTAAATAACAGTGCTAAAAAAGCAATACATGTTTCGGTATGACATGTCTGACCATTCCCTTGTTAGACTAAGTGCGGGATCCCAGGCCCCACCAAGAATGTACCCACTGCACCCACTATCCCTTGGTTGGATATCGACGGACCACCTAGCGCCTTGCCATACTCCGACGGGTAATGGAAACAAATGCGGACCATACGTAAGCATTTGGAGTCACACTGACGCGAATGAAAGTCAGGCCAACACACGTCGCAGACATAGGTCTATTCGATAGGCACATTATCCTAAAACTCATCTTCGACTCTAAGCATAGTATTTGGCCCATTTCCCGAAACAATAACAAGCATGAGCGAAACCAAGCGGGATTACATCGAGTGTAAAGTGACGTTACATCTACCACAATGCTTCCGAAACTAGCCATGCAGCTACTACTAATTTATCGAGTTGTAGGCATTTTCCTATTACGAATTCGTTCCATGGGAGGGTTTATTCTTGGAATCACATTTTATCAACAGTATCTACGTTTGGGCTTTGCGTTACTACATTCCAGATGAAGAAGTCACACCTGAAGACGCCCACAGATTAAAATTTCTGTTAAAGTATTGTCTATTTTTAGGGGCGTGCGTGTGCGGGTGCGTGTGCGTGTTTTCAAGCGACTGAGGACGCGTTCGAAAGGCGCCGGTGTGATGCAATGCAATGCACTGCACTGCAAGGCGACATGCGGATAGATTGTGTGTGGCTGCATGTTAGTTTCATGTGACAGTGCTTCTGTGCACGTATTACGTTTTTCCTTTTATATGTATGCTTGGGCACGGATTATTTTGTCACACGTAGTTGTGTGGCAAAGGCTTACCGACACAGTCTCAGAAGTTAGACGTTTCTATGAGAACTGTACTACCAGTGTGACAGTGATCCGTTTTTGTGGAATTCTGGAAATTACCATTGGAGTCCCGGCGTCTGGAGTGATCGCCTTTCTAGACGTCCTGGTAACAGACTAGCTGACGACACACTACGTCACAGCGTGTACCCGAGGAGACACACACCGGCTTATACTTGCACTGCGGTTGACTGCCGCCAACAAGCGTGTGGTGCGCTCTGAAGTGCGAGAACGGAATGAGACAGGGTTCTGCGCTATCCCCGCCACGTCGTGTGAGCCCTAACCAAGAGACCAATTAAAAGTCAGAACTGGACGGCCAATGAGAAAGCGCTGTTTCACTCGCGTACAGGATTACATTCCTAACCTTACCAAAGTTTTTTCGATGCATTAAGGGGCTCCGGAAAGGCTCAAAATCATGAAAAGTTCAATTTTTACTTTTTTGCGTTTTCTGAATCTGCAGACTATTACCTTTTAATACATATTTTCAGAGACTTAGCAGCACCTGAACTGTTGAAAAAGTGTATTCACGGAAAAACTCAAAACCCCAATGCAAGTGTAAATAGTGTTACATGGTATTTGTTGGAATAGAAACACTTCACTTTGGTGTGTATGATGCTGTTGCGACTTTCAATGATGGCAACATTGTAAGGTGCAAGGTATTTAGAAATATGGGAATGAAGATAGGTTCTAACATGGTACGAGCGATGCTTGCTTTAGACAAGGAACGCCTTCGGGCTGCAGACAGGGCCGTAAAGAGTCTAGAAATACAAGCAAGAGTAAACAGGAGGAGGAACAAAAGGAAGCTGGAGGAGGAGTTTGCAGAGGATGAAGATAATCCATCCTATGGACCTGGAATGCACTAAAACGTTAATCCAATCTTTGTCTCTCGATTCCCAAAACTTTTATTTTCTCATACTAATTACATGTTTTCTAAGGATCTTTCAAACATATTTGTTTCAAACTTTCAGTAAATGTTACACAGTACCTTCTGCATAATTTAACACAGCCTTTTTCCAAAAAATTGTATATTTTTGAATATATAAATAAATTGCAAACAAATGTTGTGAATTTTCATTACAATTGAAAAAATCATATTTAATAACTGAACTAAAATTTTCTAAAATGCCTGTGTAAAGTTGTAGCCCATATTCCAGTAAATAATCTGTAAAAAGTTCAACTTCCTACCTCAAATACTTTGTGAGGAAAGATGTAATTTATAAGCGTTATTTTAACATTGCAAGTATAGGGCGTTCCGGAGCCCCTTAAAGATTTATCACAAACCTATCATTCTTGCAGCATTTCTTATAATTAAATATCAGTTAACGATGGATCGACGGAAAATGTCATTAGGAGATAAACACTTGCACTGATACTTCTGCTCAATGTTTAGTGTGGCCGTGTGGTTAGAGGCACCGTATTATCGTTTCTAAAGTCACATGTTCGCCGATTGTTGCATGCCATTTTTTTTTTTTTTTACTTCGCGTTTGGAACGTATTCTGAGACCAGCAACGAATTCTCGCTTGTCACAAATATTTTACAGCCTACTTCGACTATGTTGCGATTTCTATGGTTATGGCGAGGCAGGAACGTAAGACCACAGCTGAAATTGCTGTGAGCTAATGAGCAACAATGATATTTAGAGAGTTAAGTGTCTAAAAGTGGATTTCCATTTTGATTTTATTTAACAAATACAATATAGCAAAAATTTGTGTTTTAAAAGATGTAATATTTACTTCACAATGTTATGCACTATTAACATTTTAGTAATAGGAAATGAACCAAACGTTATTTTGAAAAGCATTCTTAAAAATTTTACACTTAGCCGGTCCCAAAGATAGCTGCCAAAATCGGATCCGAAATACAAATATTCAAAACAGCACTAAACAAAATTAGAAGAAGGTGCTAAATCAGAGACTAGTTGAAATATAGGTACAGTATAACAACTTCCAGAAAGTTATACAATTTGTGTGTTTTCTTTGCTGAACCGAAGAGCCCTGCTGTAGGATATTCCTGTAGGATTTATTTCTGACATTCTGGCTTCGCGTTGTTCAAGAACTACCTACATTTTTCTAGCATTTTCATCTTTGAAAGGTGTTCAATGCTATTTCTCTATGCAGGTTGTATTGCCATTTTTCTTAAATCATTGCGAGTAAACATGAAGAAAGAAGCTTCCGTAACAAGACAGTAGTTAACTGATGACAGAGGCAAGATTGGATTTTGGCCTCGGTTAAACCGTCGAGCAGCGTGGTGTAAATTACCGCACGGGAAGAATTCAAAGATCTACGGCCCTCAACAAGAACAAGGTAGCCGTGGAGAAGCGAGGCAGCAAGCAGTAGTTGTGCTCGAGAATCAGAAGTAATCTCCAAAAGCAAAGTGCCATTCCTGAAACGAGAGCAAAATTTCACAGGGCCAGCAATTGCGTCAACCCCTTTCTGAATAACACACGGATTCACCGTTCAGAAGGACTGACCGTCTTCAGTGCGTGAAATAATAAGGGACTGTGGTGCAGCGTGAAGGGTCTTTCAATCATTAGTCTCATTACGTTTGCGTTTCGTAGACGCTGACTGGGAAGATGATCGACACATTGCGACAAAACCCCCACGATTGCCAGCGTCTCGTATGGCGCGCTCCTTCCAACTGGTAGCTCCCTTCACAAAGGGGCGCACTCGCCTTAGGTGATCTTTCACACCTCAGGTCACACCTCCCAAACAAACACCTGACGCAGAGACCAATCGGCAATTTGGGAGGTTGCAGCTCAGGCAATCAGCACTCCCTGGGCCTGTCCCTGTACTAGGGGTACGCGCAAACCCTACCTACCGACCCAGGGCTAGAAATTACGCGTTACTCAGTCAACTGTTACACGTAAGACGTAAGACGCGTGGGCCGGCCTTCAGGAGCGCACAGGGAGGAAGAAGAAAAGGAGAAACCTCAGGCGGAGGAACTAGGGGAGAAGGGGAACAAAGAAAGGAAAAGGGAGCGGTGAGACTGTTCTTACGTCAGCGACAGACACTGCAGAACATTCCCAATAACATCCCAGACAGGTTTCCCAAGTGAGGGGAAAAAGAATAGCAAGAGGATAGACATACAGCACACAAGGGAAAAAAATGCTGCTAAGGCTGGGGCCCCATGGTAGCCAAGCAAGAACCCGCCGAAGAGTGGTGAGCCCCCTGGGGAGGGGGAGGCCGTGAGAAGTCTCTCACTAACTGCAGATTTTTCTTACAAGAGCTGTGAGTGATGTCTGTCGCTACTTTAAGATCACTTGTTCTCTTCTTAGAAAGCTTAGAATGTTTGTTATTAGCCATTCAGTATGGCTAGACAACTGGTCCCGTCAACATGTAATGATCAGTTTGCTACAAATAACACATCAGCTATATATATAAGCAAATTTGTAAGTAAATGAAAGTACATATTAGATTACCGTGCCAGTTGCTAAGACACACACACACACACACACACACACACACACACACACACACAAAAAAAAAAACACACACACACACACACACACACACACACACACACACACAAAAAAAAACACACACACACAAAAAAAACACACACACACACACAAAAAACACACACACACACACAAAAAACACACACACACACACACACAAAAAACACACACACACAAACACACACACAAAAAAAACACACACACAAAAAAAACACACACACAAAAAAAACACACACACAAAAAAAACACACACACAAAAAAAACACACACACAAAAAAAACACACACACAAAAAAAACACACACACACAAAAAAAACACACAAAAAAAACACACACAAAAAAAACACACACAAAAAAAACACACACAAAAAAAACACACAAAAAAAAACACACAAAAAAAACACACACAAAAAAAACACACAAAAAAACACACACACAAAAAAAACACACACAAAAAAAACACCTTTGAATAGCCAAATGTGCATGGAAAATAACAATTTACTTACATTTATAGACAAAATAGTAGTATGACACCCAACAGATTATTAGAAGATCATTAGAATATCACTCACCCCTTTCACGGCATCTTCCATGATCCCCATCAGATCACCTTTGAACTAAAATTCCATTCATACAAATACCTGAAACTTCTTTCTTACTCTGGCAGCTATTTGGTCCACAATTTTTCTGCCATACCGTCCCTGCCTAGCTACTATCACACCCTCCCAAATTTAACTATTAAGAAAATTAAGAGCGTATAGTGAAAATGTATCCATGTTTTGTAAGTTAACAAACCATGAAATCCAGCCTATGACAAGAAGAAAACGTAAATTTTGACCGTAATTGCGAATAAGTAATGATTTACTTACCTAAAGATCATTGTGCAGACTTTTCTATTCTGAGAATAGCATGTAGAAACCGAAGCCTATTATTCCGGATTAAGTCAAGACGAAACGTGTTAGGAATAAATAAGATTGCACCAAGGTAAACGCGTTTTAATTTCAAAGAACTAATATTTCACCTTATCGTTTGTTAGTACCCTATCTTGCATGTCTGCAAATGTACTTTCATTGTACGTGCCATGTGAGTGCATGTCTTACTGCGTAACTGCTAGTTACGAAGAACTTATTAAAATGTCCACATTGTGTACAACAGTTTCCCAGCTCCAGCAAACTCTAGTGGGAAAGCACAAGATTTCGTTTGTATGTCAAATGAGTTCGCACTTTGGAATTTGAGAATGTTTATGACACTAAGGTAGGTCGCGGCAGTCAACTGCCACAGTTATATGGCAATGAGAAGAAGGCATTTAAATGACCATTTAAACTGTGAACGAGCAGAAGGTGAAAAGAGAGAGGAGTGTGACCACCTCAGGATGTTATTCGGGTACATTATGGAAAACTGAATTCAACGTGACTGGGTAAGGTTTTAGCTGCACGAGTGTAATTTTATATTTTTGAGACAATAGGTATCCACTGCTAAATTATGCTGGAAATGATCAGTTGCAGTTACTTTCGTGCAATACCTTTAAATCCAAAGGCCTTATTAATTTTCTACCATGAAACTGACTCTGCGATACCACTTAATGACCACAAATTTTGTTGTCTGTGTGGCGTTGAGTTACCACCATCCTATCTTCCCCACCCTTTCCCCACGACAACCATTACGTAAGAGCGGCGAACAAACCTCTCGCGTCACTTTACAATATTCTGCTGCACGAGGACACCACCACACCGCTCCTGCAGCCCAGATTGTGGATCACCGCAAGGTCCTTCTACAAGAACGCGGGTCAATCCTGCTACCGGCACATCCGTGAACTGGGCCATTAACCACCCCAGAGGCCAATATGCGTTGGCCTGACCTGCTGAGAGAAATATTTCTAGTAGCCGTTACAAGAAGTCATTTCAACATCACCAAAGACCTACTAAAATAGATAACGTTTTGTTTTCATTGTAACTCACAGTAACAGCATATTTTTGCTTACGCTGCTCAACATACCGAGCAAGGAAAGCAGGCCAATGGAGTCAACTGTTATCTGGAGCGTCGACTTCCGTTTTTGTGAGTACAGACGCAGTTAAGTTCGCACTCTTAGAATACGCAGGAAGCTGTCGGACACGAATATTTTGGAGTAAGACTGCGGGGTAAAAGCATCTCAATTGTTTGTGATTTTGGGGTTTCAAGTCCTTCAGCAGATTAATATGTTACGCTATGGTGTTTGTCAATACTGAAACGGGTTCGTAGCAGCGTCTCTCTCAGAACCCACACGCGTCTTAAAATGTTTGTAGTCTGTGTGTGATATACTAGGTTCCGATATCCTGATAAACTGCAGGTGTTAGTAATTTACACATTCTACTTATTTGAAGTAATGTGATGTTATGGTGTCTTTGCAGTTCTCCGTTGGAGTCTCAGGAGCTTTGATCTTCTCTGCTATCTCGCAATATAAATTTGGCCATGTATGTAGAGTGGCAGTTTACGTTTTGTTTGATGGCCTTTCCAGTATTTACTACTTCATTTCGTTGTTGTGTTCTGTACTCAGCTCCCATTCCTTTGACTTTCTGCCCGATCCTCTCTTGCGAATCCTCTGTTCGTGTTATTTCTTTGGTACCTCTGAAATTTCCGTTATAATTCTGTATTTCTCTTACGAAGCATGTACAACACCTATTGCTTTGTTCGATATTCAGCGACGTTCGTCTTTACTATCAAGGGCCAGTGCTTGAGTGCACACTGTACAGCGAAAGCTCGTTTTATGTTTCACAGCTACAAGGAACAGTCGCCGTGTGTGTATGAACAACCAGTGTATTTACATCTTGTAAGTGTATTTTTATGTATATTCTAGCTAATTGACATACCGAAGTTTTTACTTCCTGTCACAAGGTATTCCTCATATCCTTTCCTTGGTACTGCCATTTTTTTCATTTTATAGTTTCCTGCAATTCCAGACGCACTTTACATATCGCACTGTATTTCATGTTTGCTTGGTTCTTTACGTACAGTGTGTAAGTGCAATTAAAAGTCAAGGAATATACCATTACAATTTTTATCTACGTGAGGTGTTACGCTGCATGGATCCTGTATCAGACTGCACAAATTTCATGTTACAAGCTGCTGCCTGGTCTGTTATCCCTCCTTAACTTCGTAGAGGGAGCTTGAAGCCTGTTCCGTCTTCATGAAATCCACATTATACTTGTATTTAATTCATTTAACATTACAGAATACTTTATTTGATCTCTGATTACATGCTTTTGCTTTGCTTTAACATTTCATTTCAGCCGACTTCACTCTTCTCCGGCCTTTGTTAGTAACTGTCCAGGACTCACTTCCGTACGTGAGCATAGGTTTTGCCATTAGTTTAAAGAATTCTTTGTGTTTTGGCTGACGATCTATGTCTAGTGCTACTGCTTTCTGTATCTGGTATAAAATGACATTTTACTTAACGTGAAGTGAATTTGTACTTCGAATGCTGTTAAATATTAGGACAATAATATGGAAAATGGAATTATTTTGTAGAATTTGCGGTCTGTGATGAGTTTTCAATTTTTTAGGGCATCCATTTATTAATGGCGTCTCGACTGGAGTACGACCTATTGCATATTTTAGTGTGCAGCGATAGCATCGCAGCGCGCCACTATAGGAGTAAAAAAAAAAAAATTTGGCGCTTTCCATCCCCAGTTTAAGATTGGGCTGCTCTATTCAGCTTTGGCTCTTGCAGCGACGTGCTGTCGTACTCTGGGATTCGCATGCGTGCGACGGCTCGACGTGTATGTCTCCAAACAAACTCATACGTTAAAGTGAAAGGTATCACTGTAATCCACGAGAACTAGTGAGAGCCCATCCCCTGTAGCACTCCCGTTTTTATTTCGAAAGGTTCTGATAATTCACCCATAAATTTAACGTTCGAAAATGTGTTTATAAGGGTCGCTTTTATAATAGTTTTTCTTCCAGGACAGAGGTTCTCTACCAATCGAATCATAAGCTTTTTGAAATCAATGAAGGAAATAACGTATGTCTTTGCCCTTGATTATTGTCATTCCATGATTTTTAGGTTTAGTATTTGTTCTGAACATAATCTACCCATTCTAAGATCTCCCTGGCATTCCCCGATATGCGGGTCCAATTGCAGCTCTGACCTGTTCAAAAGGACTTTAGAAAGTGTCTTGTATGTTATATCCAGCAGTGATATGCCTCTAATTGTTGGGGTCTGTCTTCAAACCTTGCTTGTGCATAGCGTGGAGAAGTTCACTGTACCAGAATTCTACAATTACAAATAACTTCACTGCTGGACATATTCAGTTTGGTCCAGCAGATTCCCACAGAACTGACATGTAGTGTTCGTGGCGTCTCTGCGATAACATGGGTACTTCAATGATATTACCAACTAAGTATTCTAAGGTAGTTCAACACACAGTGCTGATAATATATAGGAAATGTGAAGCAATTATGTTTTCCTGCAGCCATAGCATAAAAGAGCGACTTAGGAGGCGGTAAAGAGAACAAGTCGGCCAACAACAGAAATTCGGTGAACATTAGGACATCGTCAATAAGACAAACAGCTGTGTGGAAGATACCCACACATCTGACACGAAAAAGTCCTATGAGTAAATTTTTCGGCAACTAAAAATAATCTGTAGACATTGGGATGATGCACGAGAAGTAATTATAATACCAAGACAGTTTTCTTGGGTTTTGGAACCCTGTGGCAGACACCATCCAAGAATGTCATTGTTCACAATACAATGACTAGATGTATATTCATACTCCGTATTGTAGGAAACATCATTCGATCCACCTTTTCCAGATTTGGCGTAATTACGATCTGTATTACAGTTGATATTTCTGCAAGACTGAGCTTGTCGATAACTGTACGCATTAATTAGTGCATAGTGTATTCTTTAGTACCATTAAAATACTTACTAGCCGATACGTGTTTGACAGGTAACTAATGTGACTTGGAACGATATAGATGTTGAAACTGTTCTACGTTACATAGAAATAAAATCTACAGTTGTCATGGACTGTATATCTCTGCAGCCAGGTCCTTGAGCGCGTTACAAGGTCACATAGGTTATCTTCATGTTGTTGTGTAGAGACGTACCGATCGGAGGTGAAAATGTATAATTCCGAATAAGAGACACTCAGTTACAGATGAACAACAGATGGAACTGGCGGGCGCCAGGATAAAGATGCTGAAGGCTTTTTAATGTTGGTTTTATAGGCAATTGACAATTACGGTTACTCGAAATCAGCTAATCGCATGATTAAACAAGCATCGCACTACGGCCTATTATGTTTATTAAACACTACATAGTGATTTCAAACATAATAATCGTAATAAAGACAAGAAACAAACTTCACGAACCATTAACAGGGAGCCTTTATTCATACATCAAACCAAAGAAAGGTAGTGAGCATTGCGGTGCAACCAGTGCAACTTATTCCGAGAGGTCGGATCGGTACTGGAGTGCGTCGGTCCTGCTAGCCAGGGCCAGTCATTGACAGCTAAGGGAACATCCTAGCCAGAGTTATTTGTTCGTACTACCAACACCTGAACTGCAGTTTCGCTGATTTTCAGCGAAAATGTATCGCACGCTTGATGCAACAGGCTGAGCTAATCTACACTCCTGGAATTTGAAATAAGAACACCGTGAATTCATTGTCCCAGGAAGGGGAAACTTTATTGACACATTCCTGGGGTCAGATACATCACATGATCACACTGACAGAACCACAGGCACATAGACACAGGCAACAGAGCATGCACAATGTCGGCACTAGTACAGTGTATATCCACCTTTCGCAGCAATGCAGGCTGCTATTCTCCCATGGAGACGGTCGTAGAGATGCTGGATGTAGTCCTGTGGAACGGCTTGCCATGCCATTTCCACCTGGCGCCTCAGTTGGACCAGCGTTCGTGCTGGACGTGCAGACCGCGTGAGACGACGCTTCATCCAGTCCCAAACATGCTCAATGGGGGACAGATCCGGAGATCTTGCTGGCCAGGGTAGTTGACTTACACCTTCTAGAGCACGTTGGGTGGCACGGGATACATGCGGACGTGCATTGTCCTGTTGGAACAGCAAGTTCCCTTGCCGGTCTAGGAATGGTAGAACGATGGGTTCGATGACGGTTTGGATGTACCGTGCACTATTCAGTGTCCCCTCAACGATCACCAGTGGTGTACGGCCAGTGTAGGAGATCGCTCCCCACACCATGATGACGGGTGTTGGCCCTGTGTGCCTCGGTCGTATGCAGTCCTGTTTGTGGCGCTCACCTGCACGGCGCCAAACACGCATACGACCATCATTGGCACCAAGGCAGAAGCGACTCTCATCGCTGAAGACGACACGTCTCCATTCGTCCCTCCATTCACGCCTGTCGCGACACCACTGGAGGCGGGCTGCACGATGTTGGGGCGTGAGCGGAAGACGGCCTAACGGTGTGCGGGACCGTAGCCCAGCTTCATGGAGACGGTTGCGAATGGTCCTCGCCGATACCCCAGGAGCAACAGTGTCCCTAATTTGCTGGGAAGTGGCGGTGCGGTCCCCTACGGCACTGCGTAGGATCCTACGGTCTTGGCGTGCATCCGTGGGTCGCTGCGGTCCGGTCCCAGGTCGACGGGCACGTGCACCTTCCGCCGACCACTGGCGACAACATCGATGTACTGTGGAGACCTCACGCCCCACGTGTTGAGCAATTCGGCGGTACGTCCACCCGGCCTCCCGCATGCCCACTATACGCCCTCGCTCAAAGTCCGTCAACTGCACATACGGTTCACGTCCACGCTGTCGCGGCATGCTACCAGTGTTAAAGACTGCGATGGAGCTCCGTATGCCACGGCAAACTGGCTGACACTGGCGGCGGCGGTGCACAAATGCTGCGCAGCTAGCGCCATTCGACGGCCAACACCGCGGTTCTTGGTGTGTCCGCTGTGCCGTGCGTGTGATCATTGCTTGTACAGCCCTCTCTTAGTGTCCGGAGCAAGTATGGTGGGTCTGACACCGGTGTCAATGTGTTCTTTTTTCCATTTCCAGGAGTGTATTTGTAGTCAGCATCCCACGCGTTTGTTAAATTACGTGAAATGAACGCTAATGGGGAGCTACATACAGTTTATGTAACTAAACGTTACTAACGGACAATTGTCTCCATGACAAAATGGTGACACAGACGGTCCTTGTTACAAGAACAATGTTCACAGCTAGATTTAGCCCTGACACGTGTGAACCAAATGATTTTCAATATACATTCATTCAAACATCTCTGTGAAGTTGATATCTCGTTCGACGAACTAGGGCAAGTAAGTAGACTACGCAACACAAGATCGCCCAAGAGACGTGCGACTGTTAAAGTCCGCTTCAAGGTGGACGTCAACCGAGAGGAACGCAACGAGGTATAACCGTCAGATAGTGGTGCCTTCACAGTGAACGCAAGGCAAGGCGACGCCACTTCACATACAGCAGTGCTGAAATGTGATAGTAAAGTAATGCAGTATCAAACATGATACGAAGTGTGAGCTCTAGTATCAGAATTAGAGGACTAGTCATGATTACTTGTGCCATTTAAAGATACTGGTTAACTACTGCAAATTCAGCCTTCTCTATGTCTATCTCTGCTCAACATGCCATTTCTATCGACTCAGTAGCGTAGTCAACACCCGACTCACACCAGCTGCTCTTACAATTGGAATGCTTACTCCAACGACAATGATCATGGTGTTTGTGCCCTTATATGTGAAAACGTCTCTGACTGAACATACCAACTGCTGTTTGAAAAATCTACTATACACATGTGAAATACAACATATCGAATGAAAATAGAGGTACTGCTTTTTTTGAACACCAGTAACTAATTTTTTACGGGTTCGAAGTTCTTTGAAACACTGTAGTTTTGTATCACTACATTTATTAACCATCTTTTACTAAAATACGGATTGCAGGTTATGGTCAAAAGTTTTGGAAAGAAATTAAATAACAGAAATAAATGTAGGGGATCATTAGATATTCTGGGGTTGGGAACCATTAGTGTACATAGGTCTTGTGAACGAAAGAGGAGCCAGTTAAATAACAACCATCAAGCAATAAGTAAGTACACAATACGTTTGCTGGAGTCATCTTCGACATCTGTTACGATCAATTGTTATTGGTTTTTCAGTCTTAAGTTTACTGCAGTTTAAGTACAGTTTAAGTACAGTTTAAGTACAGTTTTCCATCAGTTTTTATATATGAAGATCTACTATGGCTGTTGTGGGTATATGGACACACAGTATCTCTGCATTTCGATGTTTATCGATTACAAACAAGCTTCACTTAAAAAGCACGAATCTGTCGGCCACCCAGATTTACATCTAATTCCGCGGCTGATTTATTGAGTCGTCTTCGTCAAATTCGCGTTTGTGCTGTGCTTGTAACGACCCAGCCGTCAACAGTGCGTCAAACAACGTTCCTTGCAGACGATGTGTCTAAACAAGCATATTTCTGCATGTTTTCTTTGGCTTAGACGATACTACTGTTCTTTTGCACGGTTGACTTGTAAAAGTGAAACAATCGATGGTGAGTGCTAAACATATCTTGTCGACAAAAAGAAAAGTGACAATCAGAAAAAAATATCATGGCGATTCATCTGCCTACGAAGTTCTCGTATGGGAAATCTGAGTATTTTACTGTGAATTTTCAGTTCAGGGAAATAGTTGGAAAAAATGCCAAAAATGGGTCTGACCTGTTAAAATCACGAACAATTTTTCCGATAAAAATGTTCCTGGTAGCCTATGTCAAGCAATAGAAGATGGCCCTCGTAAATGTTATCCGGATCCTGGGGTGAATGAAAAAGTTACTGACGAAAAGTAATAAAATTAATCTATTGAAGTATACTGAAAAATTATTTGTAACAACTTTTGGGGACCACCAATGACCGAAAGGAAGCAGCTCACGCTGACGCCAAACTTTTCGGAATCCGACACGCTTATATGCGTTTGTCTCAAACATGTAACTATAGCATCTGACAACGCAACACAACCCACGAGGTGCCCAGTGTAGTATCGGAGCGTGTGCGGTGGCTGCGGTCCGGGTACTGGGAAGGTTAAGGAGATGGAACAGCGCGGAAGATAAGAGGAGCGCGTTGCTAGCGCCGTGCTGAGGAATTACGGTCGCCACGCGAAGTGTTAGACTTTGCTATATGTACTACATAGAAGTTGAACGTGTGTGATACTAATATAATATTAGTAGGTAACCTCAGGGAACAAGAGGAAGACTGAAGGTTGTCCAGACCTGGATTAAAGGAGGTATTAAAAAGAAATAAGGGAAGACAGGGAAGAATATGAAGATAGAAAACGATAGCGACGGGTATCTGGGATTTGGCGACAGCTGTAGGAATCCCCAGGAGAGACGGGGGACTCTTTTTAAAAGCTATATATAGATCAAGTTACTATTCTCTTGTGAAGATTCAGATATCTGTTGAGTTTTGCACCAGGTTTTGGCGGGAAGAGCAAATAATTTCCAAAAAAACTTTAGTACTGTAAGTTATAGTTTATAACTCACCTGAAAACGTTTGCAGAAGGCGTAGCGTTCTCAAGATTAAGAACAGAGTTCTCATTGCCACTTTGTGTCGTGATCATGTCCAATCACGACCGGATATGATACATTGCAAGTACGAACAGAGAAACTTAAGGGGCCAGACAGAGCTGGAAATTCTTTGCTATACTACATCACACATTAAAAGAAGATGGATTTGAATCACAAATAAGGTAAATAGCAATTCGCCTTCTGCCTTAACGATGACGTTTTCCGACACGCAGTCGGTCCCTAGTAGCTGTATGAAAACTAAAAACATCGTGATTTCTGTTGCCGTTAATAAAAGATGGATAGTATAGAAATATTTTAAGTAATAAGTAGGCACTACACCGTTTGAGAGCACAATAACCAATTTAATTACCTTAGTATTTCTAACAATAGGATCCGTACATTTCAATTTTATACCTTGCTAGCTGTTTATTTAAATAAAGTCCTTTAACATTTTCGACATTTCATCTTAGCTGCACACAAATTCTTGCATAGTACTGCACCATAGTAATATTTTATAATAACTAATTAGTGATTGCGGACCAGGCCATATATTTGTCCATCGTCTTTTAAAAAATATCGTGACACTTAACAGAGGATTATAATTCTTCAGCTGTCAAAAAATAAGAAACAAAATATCTCTATCGATACACATTATGAACAATTCTTATTCCGCGCTGTGGCGCGTAAGGTATTCTTTGAAGTATCAGGTGGTCGCTGCTGAGCGACGATCTAAGAAATTTACACAGATGGGTTTTTTGAACCTGCATAGTTAGATTATCGAATGTAAGTTTAATCTAGCGAAACAGATACTAATATTACAGGACAAAAATGAAAAGCTGTGTGATGGTGGAAGGAGATGAGGAGAGTTAATGAGAGAAATAACACTTACCTCTGACGAAATTTACTGCAGACGCATCCTATTGATGGTGTTGTGTCTAGACACAAGGCGAGGAAGCCGAAATGCACGCGTCAACTCACGCAGGCTTGCTTTAGGTCTGAAACAGGATACGTAATGAATGCTATAAAGAAAAGTCCGTAGCTGCTGGAATACTTAACTTTAATCCATCATTTGTATACAGCATTCTTGATGATACAAGTGAGACTCTATAGAAATGGTTAATGGCGCCTTGCTAGGTCGTAGCCATGGACTTAGCTGAAGGCTATTCTAACTATCTCTCGGCAAATGAGAGAAAGGCTTCGGCAGTGTAGTCGCTAGCAAAGTCGTCGTACAACTGGGACGAGTCCTAGTACGTCTCTCTAGACCTGCCGCGGGGTGGCGCTCGGTCTGCAATTACTGACAGTGGCGACACGCGGGTCCGACAGTACTAATGGACCGCGGCCGATTTAAAGCTACCACCTAGCAAGTGTGGTGTCTGGCGGTGACACCACAGATGGCTCTGGGAACTTGGCAAGACATCTTGAAGATACAGTCGTTTGGCCCACTGTCAGAGAAGCTGCTGAAGTCCTCACTGTCGTCTGAGTCACTGTGACAGGCCTCGCTGTCTGAGCTGCTGTCTGAGGAGTCGCTGCCTGGGCTTGTGTCAGCGTCCGAAACTACTTGGCGAGCTCTACAGCGCTGTCACTGCTCCTCAGTCTTCGACGGTTAGCTTGAAGAGGTTCTCCACGGCGTCATCCCACCGCCACGACGGCCCAGTTACAGCGACAGGCGCATGCGCAGCGGCGGCAACTGCGGGCACCTCTGCAGACGGTTGGCTGCTGAAGAAGCCCGGGCTGTCACCGAGGACGTGCCAGTAGCGTGCGGCGCGTACTCCCGCGCTGTTGGGGATGGCGAACCGCAGCAGCGACTGCCGCTCGAGGTGCAACCGCCGGCTGCACTCCTGCTGTTGCCGCTCGTTCTACTCCCACGAACCTGAGACCTCGTCGGTTTGCTGTGGACAACAAAGTGCTCTGCTCAGTCGCAAAGGTCACATATTACTGGAACATTATGCAAAACACCTCTTCGTTTTACTTGTAGTACAGCCATCAGCCACCTGTTGCTAAAAACTTCAGACACTTCTGCTTGTCACATTGGCTGTTATGCAATCACTGTCACAGTGATATGACGAAAGTCACGGGATAGCGATATGCAGATACACAGATTGCGGTATATCGCGTACACGTGGTAGAAAATGGCAATACATTGGCGCAGCTGTAGTTTGTACACAGGTGAGTCATGTGAAAGATTTCACACACGATTATGACCGCACGACGGAAATTAACACATTCTAATCGCGGAATGGTAGTTGGAGCTAGACATATGGAACATTAGATTTCGCAAATCTACGAAATCAATATTTAGTGTAGTGTTGGCAGAAGAGCCAACACTGTGGGGCAAGAGGAGGCCGAAATGCACGCGTCAACTCACGCAGGTCGGCGTGAGGTCTGAAACAGGATACGTAATGAATGCTATAAGGAAAAGTACGTACCTGCTGGAATACTTTAATCCATCATTTGTATACAGCATTCTGGATGCTACAAGTGAGACTCTCTCTTGGAATGGTTTATGGCGCCTTGCTAGGTCGTAGCCATGGACTTAGCTGAACGCTATTCTAACTATCTCTCGGCTAATGAGAGAAAGGCTTCGTCAGTGTAGTCGCTAGCAAAGTCGTCGTACAACTGGGACGAGTCCTAGTACGTCTCTAGACCTGCCGTGTGGTGGCGCTCGGTCTGCAATTACTGACAGTGGCGACACGCGTGTCCGAAATGTACTAATGGACCGCGGCCGATTTAAAGCTACCACCTAGCAAGTGTGGTGTCTGGCGGTGACACCACATTTAGAGATATACAGTGTCAATAGTTCGCCGAGAATACCGAATTTGACAGTAACTTTCACCAAGCCCAATGCAGTGCCAGAAGGCCTTCACTTAACTAGCCAGTGCAGCGGCGTTTGTACAGAGCTGTCAGTGTTAACAGACAAGCAGCACTGCGTGAAGACCACAGCAGTGCGAGCACAGAGTATTACCCGAGGAAGTAGATGTGGTGATATGCTATCAGTAGAGCCAAATGCCACGAGAGCCTCACCTGGTGCGCTGGTACACTCGCAGTGGTCTCCGCTCTCAGCTGCCGCCGACCTCCTTCGGGGAGGAGTGCCCTTGCCGCCGGTACGGCGAGCCGGCAGACTCGCTGGCCGCTCCTTCGTCGGGCAGCAGGACGGGGACGCAGCAGCAGTCGCCGCCCGGGCACTCGCTCGCCACCTGCTGAGTATTTTACACACAATAGAAGAAATCTTTGAACGTATTCTGTGCAACAGATTTATAAATTTTTTCACAACACACAAATTATCCAGAAGTCAGTATGGTTACCAAAAACCAAGTCCACCACTACTGGTATGCAAGATGTCACCGACTATGTGCTAGATGCTTTTGAAAAGGAGGAAACTACAATAGGGATACTTTGCGACCTGTCAATCACTTCTGGAGGAATTAGAATTCTATGGGGTAAGAGGTACTGCAGGTGACCTGTTTATATCCTATTTGACAAACAGGCATCAAAAAGTGGAAATTTAAGATAAAAATGACAAATTTTAATTCACATATAAATAAATGTATACTTAGTGTACCAGAAAGAAGTGTACTTGGGCCATTATTTCTCTTTATTTACGTAAACCATCTTCCTAATGGCATCCAAAATGAAACCGGCATTTATGCTGATGCCAATATTCTGATGCAGTGGAAATTTAGAAGAACATGCTCTAAATGCTGAAGTGGTTTTGTTGTCATGGTAAATGGTTTTGCAATAAGAGATCAGTATGAAATTGCAAGGAAACCAATTTCATTGTCTTAAAATTACAAGGCCAAAGAAACGTTAGAATTAAACTGTGGCTTTTGGGGGAGTGCATTACATGAATAGAATTCTTATTATACAGGAAGAGTCAATCGAAAGAGTGATGATGCAAAAGAGTTTTACAACTTTCAGACCAAAATTCAAAGAACTGAACATACTAACAGCAATGTCTAGATCTACGTAACACTCACAAAACATAGTAATTTCTACCAAATAAATGAGAAAGTACACCAATATGAAACCTGAAATTGCTGGAAACTAAGGGCAATTCAGCATTGAACCAGCCAGAGATTACCTACATACTTGTAGGAACGCATCTGTTTTCCAAATCTCATTACGCAAATAGATACTGTAAATGAATTTAAAGAATGTATTCGACAATATTGACAGAAAATACATTTTATTCAGTGCAGGAATTTATTGATGAAAGCAAAGTTTTGAATAAATGTGTATAATTATAAGCTTTTATGATTATAGACTAACATGAATAAAAACCTGTGATTTTAACATGTATGATGATTTTCTGTATTATAGTATTAATTTGCAGCCATATATGCAAACAATGTACCATCACCTTTAGTGTGTAAGACCTGATAATGCCTATCTGTAAAGATACAACGTGCATCCACTGTGTATCAAAACGGCTGCTGAATGAATAAATAATAATAACGTGACAACGACGCTATATAAAATGGGATTTTAGCAGATTATTTCAAGCTTAAATATAACCCATCTTATGTTAATCCTACTTAATTTGACATCGTTGACATATGGTTGAAAGTTTTTAAGCTATAATCAGACATATTAAATCAGCTTTATACGTCACAAACCTGTTAAATTACATGGGATGTGACATGCTTTCAATGTGGAAAGAGCTCTCACGTACCAGGACTAAGTGTCACTGATACAATTAACGTTCTCTCCAGTCGTAATTACGAACTTTAGCTATAGGGATGATAGAAAATGTGTGACAGACCTAGTGCAGTACGTAATTGCTTAATATTATACAGAAGATGACACAGAGTGGGACAAAGAACAGAACTTAATCCAACTTCCTGATTGATACGTGAGACAGAAGCTTACATCACACTAAAACACTAGAAAATTGTATAGGGCCCCTGTTAGATGTATGCTAACCAGTATTTTCGATTTTGAAGTGAGGTTCTGGCAGCCTCCAAAGGCGTCATTGAGAAGTATTCGCTCATGGTATGGTACTGGCCAGAGAATTAATATTTATCTCTTGGAACAACGAATTCTTCCCGCATCCATGATGTAATTCACCTTTCTCTTAGTTTATGCAACACGAGAAAAACGACATAATACGTCCCGTTTAGGTATTTCTATAAAAGTTACGTGTATGAGATGCGCAGTATGGATGAGACAGGATTTAACGATTTCTCTGATTTTATGTTTCTTAGGGAAGTTTCGTGTCTTACATGGCGGTTTTGGTTACATAATTTTTATTCGAATACGTAACGAGTATGACGGGAATGTGCCAACCAGATATTGTGTCAGTAGAAGAACGTCCTAATCCGACAGTTTAGTAGATTTATCTTCTTGGTTGGATGACATTTCCTGGACATAATTTGTAAATGAACATTGAGGAATATTAGGCGCTCTCGTTTGTGATGGACCCCCGTCAGAACACGTGGAGCTGGACGCCCCGAGGTGCCGCCTGCCACTGGACTGTGTCCGAACCCTGGACCCTGTCTGCACAGAGTGGTGTGGGACGCGTTTAGCTCCCGGGTAGAGGACTTGGAACAGATTTTTGAAGAAGCCAACTTTAGTGCAGTGCACGCTGACTTTTGCACCTCAGGTTACCACCAGACACAAGTAACTACCGACTGAGGTACAAGACACGAAGAGACATACATAAATACTGACAGTTTATCGCTACGTCACTGTCCCGATTCTGATTTTGCAAGAATTGAATTTTTAAACCGTTGAAAAATATATAATCGTCTACCACTGAGCAGTGAATTATTAATGCAACAGACACAAATAAAAAATTGTGACTAATCGTACATTTGTCGGTTTTTCCGTATGGTTCGATATAACTACTGATTTGTGAAGTAATAATTCAGTTTCGTGAATGATCTTTCAGTTATGCATTTGCATTACTGATGCTATTTAAGTCTTAAAACGCACCTGCCATCAAGAAAATAGCTTACCTGCATTATTTTCAGCAACAAATCTAGGTGTGTATAAGGATAACACTTCTATGTTACGCAGAGCGTCTAAAATTATGCTTTTTAGTAACGATCACTGCAGAAGTACAGAGATTAATAACACGGGTGAGTTTTACTCTTTACGTCTTCAAAACGGCGAATGTAAGTACCTTATTTAAATCAAACATGGTTGTGACAATGCACACGCCCATAGCGCACATAGACGAAACTTTAGCTTCCTAATGAAATTATTCCGAATAATTAAAAAACTGAATGATAGGAACATAGCGAAAAGTTTGTGGTTTTAGGAGGACGGGACATTAACATCCATGAGCCAGTCACGATAAATTAAAGTCTAATGTTATGAGACCTGCAGAGTGCAATGCTTATTAGCATTACTGGTTGCACCCGCATCAATTTTGTACTGCACGCGATTATTATCAACCGAATACACATAATTAAATCCATCGGTCCCCTCATACACCACAGAGACGAGAATACGTACAGAAATACTTCCTGTTTTCTTTAACGGTATATAGTGCAGTGAAACCACCCCATTTCGCAATTATTTAGAAATAAGTCTCCTCTATCCTCACTCTGAACCAAAAATACCAAGACGACCAAGCCCGAACTACTAATCTCTCAGGAATATAATAGGCCCCCATCGCATTCCATTGTTACACTGTCTGTGCCCCCTCCCCTTCTTGCCCACTTCAATGTACATAGAAAGACACAAACTTTATCTGTACCCATTCTGTATCATGCGATGTGCCTTAAAAACAAACTTTATCGAAAGTTAATTTCGACTATTGTGCCCTAAATGATCGCTACTAGCGGATACGCATGTTACCCTACACAAACCAGTCCCTAGAATTAGTCACTGGACTCGCATTCGGGAGGACGACGGTTCAGTCCCGCGTCCGGCCATCCTGATTTAGGTTTTCCGTGATTTCCCTAAATCATTCCAGGCCAATGCCGGGATGGTTCCTCTGAAAGGGCGCGGCCGACTTCCTTCCCCATCCTTCCCTAATCCGATGAGACAGATGACCACGCTGTCTGGTCTCCTTCCCCAAACCAACCAACCGTACAAATAGTGATGGGCCACAATTCAATTCCATTCAGTTATCATGCCTTCTCTTTTCCCCAATGAAGCCATTAATTCTGTCACTGCACGTACATAGCAGGTAAACATCGGTTATTGGCATGTGGATGCCAACAGTTTCCACTTTCCGTAAATCTGTTGCAGAGAAAATGCAATTTCTACAGCCAACTCGGCTGCTGCTACAAACAGATTTCAAAACGACCACGTATTGTATAATAAACCAACAAACGTTACCGGTCTGATGAAAACAAAGCAGCAAAACCCACCATGGCACACTGAAGAACTATAGGCAGAATATTGTAAATGAAACAGCAACAGATTCCGTTAATGAAACAAACGTTGCTGACGCATATATAGATGTACGAAATCATCTCGCATCATTCACTTGACACAAAGATTCAAGCGCCTTATAACACGAATGCCACTGTATCCTCCAGTAATCACGTAAGTTTACCTGAACATGTCACTCAAAAACGATGGCAATGGACAAGTGTGTCGTTTAACACAATACTATGAGTTGATAAAACGGCAAGAATGTCAGGATGTGACTTCAGTTACACAGTGGTTTCAGGTACCTTCATTGTCATGGCACAGGAGCAGGTGACCCAAACAGATTCAGGTCTGCCTGCCTTGGACGATGAGGAACTAAAAGTTGTATGATTATTTTTTTAGCTGAATGGGATGAGAGTGTGGCGGTAAGAAGCAGTGTACATGTCAATTTCAAGAACATTGTAAGAGATACGTAAACGTTTCAGCTCCAAAATTAGTGTCATACCGATACAGCAGTGTAATTGTCTGCGTTCCCTATCGATCTGACGCACGTTATTTAATTTCCCGACGTGTGGTGTAAAACTTGTAACTCAATATATGACTGCGCACGTAGCTGCTGAAAGAGGATAAGCCTGGATGTGCAAGAAAAGTTCAACATTTGGCGTGGTATTTTCTATTTCAAGTTCTGTACAATTGGGGTGCACACAAAGCTACATAAGGCGTTTTGAGTAGGTTATACGCTCCTAATAGGTGGGATGAGAGTTGGATCACTTCCAGGCATGTTTTCGCATCAGTCGACACAGTCTCCACTACAAGCAATGGTGGGGAAACAAAATCTAAATACAGAAGGCATACATTCAAGGCGCATGGTAACTCGCGTACCTTATGTGAAGGTTACAGAGCCGGGGGTGCTTCGCCAGGTATACATCAGATACTCTCCCACAGCAGTCGCAGCCTCCGACATCTGCGAGGCTCTGCCGAAGGTATCCCAGCTGGTCTATACACGGCAGACGCACAACACTGCTGACTACCAGGGGTTCATCTTAACACTGCTCTGGCCAGTTTTCACAATAAGCGCACGCGTGGCGCAACGTGGCCTTTACATTAACAGTGAGGCAGTGCTGTAAATCGGCCGATGCCGGAAAACCACAATCACTGTGAGATTAGTTCGTAGCAGTACGGCACAAACAACCGCATTAGTGGACCGGAATAAGAAGTTGGGCCTCATAATTATGGACACTGCTACACTCACGATATGGGCCAACAACCTCCTTGGAGCCACCATACTACACTCCTGGAAATGGAAAAAAGAACACATTGACACCGGTGTGTCAGACCCACCATACATGCTCCGAACACTGCGAGAGGGCTGTACAAGCAATGATCACACGCACGGCACAGCGGACACACCAGGAACCGCGGTGTTGGCCGTCGAATGGCGCTAGCTGCGCAGCATTTGTGCACCGCCGCCGTCAGTGTCAGCCAGTTTGCCGTGGCATACGGAGCTCCATCGCAGTCTTTAACACTGGTAGCATGCCGCGACAGCGTGGACGTGAACCGTATGTGCAGTTGACGGACTTTGAGCGAGGGCGTATAGTGGGCATGCGGGCGGCCGGGTGGACGTACCGCCGAACTGCTCAACACGTGGGGCGTGAGGTCTCCACAGTACATCGATGTTGTCGCCAGTGGTCGGCGGAAGGTGCACGTGCCCGTCGACCTGGGACCGGACCGCAGCGACGCACGGATGCACGCCAAGACCGTAGGATCCTACGCAGTGCCGTAGGGGACCGCACCGCCACTTCCCAGCAAATTAGGGACACTGTTGCCCCTGGGGTATCGGCGAGGACCATTCGCAACCGTCTCCATGAAGCTGGGCTACGGTCCCGCACACCGTTAGGCCGTCTTCCGATCATGCCCCAACATCGTGCAGCCCGCCTCCAGTGGTGTCGCGACAGGCGTGAATGGAGGGACGAATGGAGACGTGTCGTCTTCAGCGATGAGAGTCGCTTCTGCCTTGGTGCCAATGATGGTCGTATGCGTGTTTGGCGCCGTGCAGGTGAGCGCCACAATCAGGACTGCATACGACCGAGGCACACAGGGCCAACACCCGGCCTCATGGTGTGGGGAGCGATCTCCTACACTGGCCGTACACCACTGGTGATCGTCGAGGGGACACTGAATAGTGCCCGGTACATCCAAACCGTCATCGAACCCATCGTTCTACCATTCCTAGACCGGCAAGGGAACTTGCTGTTCCAACAGGACAATGCACGTCCGCATGTATCCCGTGCCACCCAACGTGCTCTAGAAGGTGTAAGTCAACTACCCTGGCCAGCAAGATCTCCGGATCTGTCCCCCATTGAGCATGTTTGGGACTGGATGAAGCGTCGTCTCACGCGGTCTGCACGTCCAGCACGAACGCTGGTCCAACTGAGGCGCCAGGTGGAAATGGCATGGCAAGCCGTTCCACAGGACTACATCCAGCATCTCTACGATCGTCTCCATGGGAGAATAGCAGCCTGCATTGCTGCTAAAGGTGGATATACACTGTACTAGTGCCGACATTGTGCTTGCTCTGTTGCCTGTGTCTATGTGCCTGCGGTTCTGTCAGTGTGATCATGTGATGTATCTGACCCCAGGAATGTGTCAATAAAGTTTCCCCTTCCTGGGACTATGAATTCACGGTGTTCTTATTTCAATTTCCAGGAGTGTACAAGGAGACGCGAACGCGGTGCAACTAACGATTCCCAACCGTGACAGACAGCGGGAGAAGACCGCCCCCAGTAGATGGCTGATGATTCGCTACAATCCACCAATCATCGACACAGCAGGGTAAATACAAAGATCCGTTAATCATGCACCAACCGACCGACCGACAAGCTGGGCATGTGTATGCGTTTGGGCCACCCGACAGACCTACTTTTCTCGTCGGGAGGTCGGTCGAGTGCGACCACGTGATACCGAAGTCCATCGCCGACTCAGTTTCCTATGTGAGAGGAAAACAAAATACTCGAAATGATAAACCAGGTTGTTGTTTTCTCAATTTGTTTTCGAGGTGACACTGAGGCATTATTATAACTGGACGAAGTCGGTCGAGTCGTGTGTAGGCAGCACAAGAAATTGGTCGGTCGGTCGGTTGGTGGAGGTGTAGGGCTCTGAACACGTCGAGAATAAAGTCAAAAGAGATGGGAGCCACGCTTGTGTTGGACAAATATGCGAGTCCACGAACTGTATTCGCAGTTACGATTATGGACTGCCATCAGCTGTATAACGGAATGACGACAGTGAAAATTTGTGCCGGGACGGGATTCGAACCCGGATTTTTCGCTTTTCGCAAGCGGTCGCTTTGCCATTTGCCAATCTTAGCACGCCTCACGGCCATGACCAAACTTCCGTATGTCGTGAAACATCTGTCCACATACCTGTTCTCCTATATGCTTTATGTGTATTCTCGTACATGGGAGACATTTCAGTTGCAAGTCGCTTCCACAGTGTCGGCGAATAAATACGATATTACAGCGCCAGTGTTACTAAGAATTACGATATGAAGTTCCTTCGGGCATGCATGCATGGTGTCAAAGGAACTTTGCATCGTAATTCGGAATAACATAGCCACTGCAATATCGTAAATACGAGAAGATTAGATTACGTTTGTACTTGTTCCATAGATCATGAATACGACACTTCGTAATGATGTGGAACGTGTCAGGTTAATAAAAGGTGTCGAAACAAGATAATACATTACACAAAATATTACATATCACTTAATATTTTTATTTTTATATTTTTATTTTTATTTTTTGTGGGGGTTGGGGAAATTACCCACTTACTATATCCAAAAATTCATCTAATGAGTAGAAGGAGTTGCCATTAAGAAATTCTTTTAATTTCATTTTAAATGCAACATGGCTATCTGTCAGACTTTTGATGCTGTTAGATAAGTGACCAAAGACTTTTGTGGCAGCATAAATTACCCCCTTCTGAGCCAAAGTTAGATACAACCTTGAGTAATGGAGATCATCCTTTCTCCTAGTGTTGTAGCCATGTACACTACCATTACTTTTGAATATTCGGATAGTTAATAACAAGTTTCATAATTGATATATATATATATATATATATATATATATATATATATATATATATATGTGTGTGTGTGTGTGTGTGTGTGTGTGTGTGTGTGTGTGTGTGTGTGTGTGAGGCTACAGTGAAGATCCCTAGCTCTTTAAATAAGTGTCTGCAGGATGATCTTGGATGAGCTTCAGCAATTATTCTGATTACACGCTTTTGTGCAATGAACATTCTTTTACTCAATGATGAGTTACCCCAGAATATGGTTCCATACGAAAGCAGAGAATGAAAATAGGCGTGGTAAGCTAATTTACTCAAGTGTATATCGCCAAAATTTGCAATGACCCTAATAGTATAAGTCGCTGAACTCAAACGTTTCAGCAGATCCTCAGTGTGTTTTTTCCATTTAAACTCCTCATCAATACATACACCCGGAAATTTTGAATATTCTACCTTAGCTACGGATTTCTGATCGAAGTCTATATTTATTAAACGTGTCATTCAATTTACTGTGTGGAACTGAATATACTGTGTTTTGTGAAAGTTTAATGACAGCCCATTTGCAGAGACCACTTAATGATTTTCTAAAAAACATCGTTTACAATTTCACCAGTTAATTCTTGTCTGTTGGGTGTAATAGCTAAACTTGTATCATCGGGAAAATGTACCAGCTTCGCATCTTCGTGAATATAGAATGGCAATCGGCAGTGGCCGCGTGCAAGTCACCCTCACTGTATTGCCTCTATTTATTGAGGAAACCACGATTATTCTTGAGCCTTCAGATTGATTACTGCTCACACCAAACGCGAATCCAACTGTGATGTGGCAGTGTGATAGTACAGTGCAGCACAAGGTAAGTGCAGCGCCCGCGTAAAACGTATGAGGGAGGAGCCCACAGCTCGAAGTTTATTGTGCATTTTTCTGTTGTGAACAAACTATTCCTCTTGCACAAGTACTGTGTCTTATACACTCAATTGGCGCACTTTCACACCTGTAATTGCCACAGACGTTCTCTCAAGAGTTGTATTGTGTTGTAAGTTAACCGGGGACCTAGAAACGACGCTCCGTCCACGGCACAGCCGCAGTGGTCCACAACCCCACGACGACTACCGCAGTCTTCTTGTAGGCAACAAACTTAAGCTAAGACTCAGTTCTTACAGTTTCTGACACACAATTGAGCTGAAACTGACATTTTGATTACAGGTACGGGACCGCGCGACTGCCACGGTCACAGGTTTGAATCCTGTCTCGGGCACGGATGTGTGTGATGTCCTTAGGTTAGTTGGTTTAAGTATTTCTAAGTTCTAGCGGACTGATACCTCAGATGTTAAGCCCATAGTGCTCAGAGCCATTTGAACTATTTGATTACAGATAATAGGCATATGATTAGTGAATCTAAACATTTCAAATTCTTAGTTGTTCAAATGGATTGTAAGCTGTCGTAGAAGGCCCACGTTCAGTCTCTTGTTCAAAAAATTCGTGCTGCTGTATCTACCATTGGAATAGAATCTCAAATAAGTGATAGCCTAATTAGTCTATTTTGCTTATTTTCATTGTCTTATGACATACGACGTTATTCTGGTGTAACTATTCCCATTCTCTGAGTATTTTCGGCTCACGAAAGAGCAGTTCGGACAAAGTGTGGTGTAAGTTCGCGAAACTCTTGTCGACCCCTGCTCTAGACTCTGGGAATTCTGCGACTGGCCCCTCTAAATATAATTTCTTTTACGCCAGGTGTTGTCAACAACACGAGCTTATTCCAAGAGTTAGTAGCCTTCACTCAATATTGTGGAGAATTGCAATATGCATCTCTATCGCACTTCCTTGATTCTTGTGAATAACAGCGTGCAGTATTTCTCATTTCCAATAAGAAATCACAATAACTACAATAAATAAATAAAAAATAAATTTTAGCAGTAATCTACGTACTTTCTAGTCCAAGCTGAAGATTTTTCATGGCTCTACACTTCTCTACTGTCGGAGAGTTCCTGGGTAAAAATTAAGCAGATTCCAGTTTTGTAGCTTTTTGATTATGCTTGATGTTACACAGGAGCTCGTGTAAAATTTGTCTATTATTAACGTTGGTGATGTTAATTTGATGTACTGCTTTGTGCCATGAGCATGGAGATTTGCACCATGCATTGGTGCTACGGAACTAGTTGTGTATAATAAAATAAAAACAATTAAATGATTGCACTACTTTAACCTAGTTGATTAGTCTTGACTGATCGATTTTACAGTTTCTATCCAGTTTTTCTTCCTGTTTTAATACTTGCTTATTTCTTTCGTTTCTTTCCTCCGGGTGCCTTCTTTTCGGCTGGGTTGACCAGTATGCCAGAGCCCATTTACGTCCATGGAACCTTCGCTCCCGTGGTAACTGTCCTCATACCCTCTTCGCGTAAACAAGACAAATCGCGTCGTGACGTAGTTATCAACAATACAGGGATCTCTTCAACGGCCCACGCCGTAGCTCAGCAACGGTTTAAGACGAGCCGAATGGCTAGTAAGACGACTGTTCGTGTCTCCATGTGGCAGTCTTAAAAAGAACCGTGAAACGCGGTAAGGGCACGGAGAAGTGACAGCAGACTCCGGTGAGCCAGAAAATAGCATCTTACTTCTGCCAAAAAAACAGGCATCGAATCGATTGCAACTTTCTGCGGATGCATAACATTAATTGTCGCATTCGTGTATGTTCAATGAATCAGTAATTTAATTTTGCAATTTTTTATTTATATATTCAAAAATATACAGTTTTTTTGGAAAAAGGCTGTGTTAAATTATGCAGAAGGTACTGTGTAACATTTACTGAAAGTTTGAAACAAATATGTTTGGAAGATCCTTAGAAAACATGTAATTAGTATGAGAAAATAAAAGTTTTGGGAATCGAGCGACAAAGATTGGATTAACTTTTTAGTGCATTCCAGGTCCATAGGATGGATTATCTTCATCCTCTGCAAACTCCTCCTCCAGCTTCCTCTTGTTCCTCCTCCTGTTTACTCTTGCTTGTATTTCTAGACTCTTTACAGCCCTGTCTGCAGCCCGAAGGCGTTCCTTGTCTAAAGCAAGCATCGCTCGTACCATGTTAGAACCTATCTTCATTCCCATATTTCTAAATACCTTGCAACTTACAATGTTGCCATCATTGAAAGTCGCAACAGCAACTTTACTTTTACTCATTATTATACTTCAACAAAACAGAGACTCAAGAAACAGAATTAATTACGAATATTTTCGAGATAACGACAGAGTAAATAAACATGAAACAATCGACAATCACACCAGCGATATATATTGAACCATCACAGGTTAGCCACAACACATACTTTATCTCACATCACTAAAATGTACCTGATGAACACGGACGTTAACAATAACACCATTTGACAGTTTAACAGCGCCACAGTGGGTCACGCCCATTTAGATCACATTTCAAAAAAAAATTAAAAATAGTTGTAGTCTTCGGATTTGAATAAATTATATATCTGTTAAAAGGTAATAGTCAGCAGATTCAGAAAACGCAAAAAGTAAAAATTGAACTTTTCATGATTTTGAGCCTTTCCGGAGCCCCTTAAGGCAGTAGTAGAAACATGAATTTTGTGAATCTTGTAACTGCAGGAAGACCGCGCTACTACAGATTATAAATCTCCCTTCGAAACTGCTGTGCCAAGTGCCGGCCGAATTCGTTCACTTAGATAATGCTCGAGATGGTTAGTACAGCTGCATGCTGTCTAGAAACACGTGACTTCCATGGAACATCGGTAAGAAATAATACATGTTATAATAATTTGTACTCGTTTATAGATTAATTTCAAGCCGTGAGTTCTATTTTGTGTTAATTTTAGTGTCCAATTCCACCTTTAGCCACGTACTACTTATTACAATCTTCAGAAAGACTCACGAAGTAGTTAGGCTATAATATTTTATTTTTTTATTGCAACGAAAAGCTCATATTAACATTGAATCAGTAACAACAGAACTATTATATATAATCAAAGAATAAACACTCTGTCCCTTGTACGCGCTGCCACAGAGTAATGCTATCCTTCACTGTGCGTCTACGGATGTTCTGCTGGCGACTCCCACACACCTATCAGCTTTGGCCGGTGACGTCCTGTGTAACATCATGAGTTAACGATGCGAAGGATGTAAGAGTATGGACGTAAGTGGTAAGTAGGCTGTTATTAAATGTTATTTGTGGTTTCCTTAGTAACCGACGTGAACCACAGTCTAACATTCACGGCCGTGACAACACTGCTGTGCAAATTGTTATCGTCTGACAGTTGGAACTGAACTAGCACTCCTAGCGACGAGAAAGCAGCCATAAGATTAACGTTTGTTTTCAATTATTTTTCTACTGAATTTACGAAATAGGTACGTAATTATTATATTTTTGCGCTCCAAGCGTTAGTAAAATTATCGAGAGACATGAATAGTAATGAAATAAATGTGAAAATAGCAGAATCTCATTTGATTCTGAGCCATAATCTACAATTTATAGTAATGAAATAAATGTGAAAATAGCAGAATCTCATTTGATTCTGAGCCATAATCTACAATTTATTCGGTGAAGAAACAGTTTTGAGTATGCGTATAATAGCACCTTATACCGCTGAAATCAAGACAAAATAAACCCATATGCTTCTGTTATGACAGGCGCTGTCCTTGAGACTCAATAATTTTGTATTAGGTCTAACGATTCGCACATTCTTACACTTGAGTCCACTTTCCAGCGCACGAATATTTTTGTAAATGTAAGCAATTTGCTTTCAAAAGCGAATGAGTTGATGATCCTTGCCGTTTGTGGCTAAGATGTAGCAACAACTGGAATTGGATTCTTCTGTGTTGCGAAACATTTTATTACTTTCAATGTAATATCATCTCGTCTGTGTGGTCTTCCCTTTCTCTGCTTTTGTGATAGCTTATATGATACGTTAAATAATGCAGATATTGCATTCCATACAAGTTCCCTACGTCCCATATCCTCTGATTTGACTGGAAGTGGAGTGAAGGAAACTTCAGTTGTTGAGCAAATACAAGACGTCTTTCTGCAAAAGGTGAGGTCTTCCAATGTAAAATTTTTTTTTGCTCTTAAAAGAAAATGACGTCCTACAGTTAATATTTGCAGGTTCAAGAGAATTGTAAATAAACTGTTCTGTGATGTACCGTTTCATACCTCCCAGGATGCTTAAGAAACTAAAGAAAAACAAATGTGGTGTCATTTTATAGCTATTCTCAATTTTTGTGGTATGAAATAAGCTCTCACTTGAAAACTATATTACAAATAAATACAAACGATACTATACACAACCATCCAGTGTCGTATCCAGAAGTGTAGCTTGCTGACCGCTTGGAGCGCTGCTGTCATAAATTATTTTTTGACTTTTCATTAAGTATGTTTCGTTATTTCTTTTGCGATTTAAATTTTTGCATCTTGTCTCTGTACTTGAGCTGTATAGGTGAGTCTAGTTGTCAATTCCAAAATTTTTTAGTTTTTGTGATTTTGCGGTGTCATAGAAGCGAGACAAAAAAGTTAAATCCTTGCATAATTCACATCCAATAAAAATCACGTAAAGTAACTAAACGTAGAAATGACAGTAATATCATGCATGACATTTCTCGATGAATATGCTGTAGGCCCCTAATGCCACAACAGTAGTAAAGAAAGTAACACCAAATACAAGAACCCTATAAAGAACACTGCAAACACGTCCTTTAAAAACTTGGAAAATAATAAATTTTGGAATCGGTAACTAGAATTGACCTTTATAGGTCAATTGGTCAATTCTGGTTAACGCGTCCTATATTTGATATCTTATCGTGAATTTTCGTTACATAAGTTGTGTTTTCTCTATCTGGAAAACTTTGTTATTTTCTCATTATTCCCTGGTTGTGTCTTTTTCTTCTTTCAGCAGGTTGACGGGCATCTGCGAATGGATCCACATACTGGGGTACAGAGCATTGTCGGCCACGAAAAGAACACCATATCGATTTCGAATTTGGAATGTGGGGCCGAACACATCTTACCCTCTTTCGGTGAGTACTTACTGCTTGCCGGCCGGTGTGACCAAGCAGTTAAAGGCGCTACAGTCTGGAACCGCGTGACCGCTACGGTCACAGGTTCGAATCCTGCCTCGGGCATGGATGTGTGTGATGTCCTTAGGTTAGTTAGGTTTAAGTAATTCTAAATCTATGGTACTGATGACCTCACATGTTAAGTCCCATAGTGGTTAGAGTGAATTGAGCCATTTGAAGTTACATCTTCTTAAGGTCCTTGATATTACATTCAACTATTTGAAGTCAAATTTACAGATCCAGATACATAATGTAGAAACAGATTTTTTGTCTTTTCCTCTTTCAGCAAGTAGACGGGTATCTACAAATAGATCCACTTACTTCGCTATATATATATAACATTAGCGTCCACTAAAAAGCACCATTTCGATTTCGAATTTGAAATGTGGGATCGGAACGCATCTTACTATCTTTTGCGAAGTAGCTACATCTTTTTTAAGTGTTTGAAATTACTGTCACCTATTTGACGTCAAATTTACACATCCATGTACGAAATGTTGTAACAGGTTCCTTGCTTTTTCGTCTCTCAGCAGCTTGACGGGCATCTGCGAAAGGACCCACAAACTCTGCTACGTGCAGAGCATGGTCGCCCACAAAAGAAACACCAAATCGATTTCGAATTTGGAATGTGGGGACCGAACACATCTTGCTATCTTTTGGGAGTAAAAATGGCTCTGAGCACTATGGGACTTAACATGTGAGGTCATCACTCCCCTAGGACTTAGAACTACATAAACCTAACTAACTCGAGGACATCACACACACCCATGCCCGAGGCAGGATTCGACCCTGCGACCGGAGCAGCAGCGCGGTTCCGGAATGAAGCGCCTAGAACCGCTCAGCCACAGCGAACGGCAAACCGATTTAGAATTTGGAATGTGGTGACCGAACTCATGTTAATATTTTTTGGTATTTACAACTTTTTTAGATGCGTGATGTTAGATTCACCTATTTGAAGTCAAGTTAATAGATCCTCTCTCCATTGCACACAGCAGCCTTTTGAAGACCACTGCCCTACAGGGCAGCGGTGACGAGCGCGAGGTCGCCGCGTGGCCGGCTCTGACGTCAGACGGAGGGCACCGCCATTGGCCGAACGGCCGACCAGTAGCAGCAGACGCCGCTGTCCCACGCACGCACTGCCTGCCTTAAGGGGCTCCGGAAAGGCTCAAAATGATGAAAAGTTCAATTTTTACTTTTTTGCGTTTTCTGAATCTGCAGACTATCACCTTTTAATAGATATATAATTTATTCAATTCCGAAGACTACAACAATTTTTAAATCTTTTTTGAAATGTGTTCTACATGGGTGTGACCCACTGTGGCGCTGTTAAACTGCTGTCAAATGGTGGTATTATTAACATCCGTGTTCATCAGGTACATTTTAGTGATGTGAGATAAAGTATGTGTTGTGGCTAACCTGTGATGGTTCAATATATATCGCTGGTGTGATTGTCGATTGTTTCATGTTTATTTACTCTGTCGTTATCTCGAAAATATTCGTAATTAATTCTGTTTCTTGAGTCTCTGTTTTGTTGAAGTATAATAATGAGTAAAAGTAAAGTTATTAGAAATCCTCTGAAGGCTTTTAAGAAAAGGAGAAATGTTGGAAAGCCAAAGGTGTGTGTTATTACTGTAAACAATAAAGACGATAGGTTCTAACATGGTACGAGCGATGCTTGCTTTAGACAAGGAACGCCTTCGGGCTGCAGACAGGGCTGTAAAGAGTCTAGAAATACAAGCAAGAGTAAACAGGAGGAGGAACAAGAGGAAGCTGGAGGAGGAGTTTGCAGAGGATGAAGATAATCCATCCTATGGACCCGGAATGCACTAAAAAGTTAATCCAATCTTTGTCGCTCGATTTCCAAAACTTTTATTTTCTCATACTAATTACATGTTTTCTAAGGATCTTCCTAACATATTTGTTTCAAACTTTCAGTAAACGTTACACAGTACCTTCTGCATAATTTAACACAGCCTTTTTCCAAAAAAACTGTATATTTTTGAATATATAAATAAAAAAGTGCAAAAAAATGTTGTGAATTTTCATTACAATTGAAAAAAATCATCTTTAATAACTGAACTAAAATTTTGTAAAGTCCCTGTGTTAAGTTGTAGCCCATATTCCAATAAATAATCTGTAAAAAGTTCAACTTCCTACCTTAAATACTTTGTGAGGAAAGATGTAATTTATAAGCGTTATTTTTAATATTGCAAGTATTGGGCGTTCCGGAGCCTCTTAAGGGCACACAGCTTGAGGCGGAATTCTACACTCCATTGGTGCTAATCAACACCACAAACTCAGCTGTCAAACATTCGCTTCGGCTTTGTGTTTTTGCAACACTGCCATTCACCTAAATCTCAAGAGCCACAAAATGGAAACAGCTGAAACCGTAAACCTTGTCTACCGGAAGGGACAAACTGATAAAGTAGCCAGTATAGTAAGGCATCAAGGAATACTCAAGACGTGAATTGTGGTGTCCGAACATCCTAGCCGGAGACGGATGATACATTCACAAAATGGTTCAAATGGCTCTGAGCAGTATGGGACTTAACATCTGAGGTCATCAGTCCCCTAGAACTACTTAAACCTAACTAATCTAAGGACATCCCACATATCCGTGCACGAGGCAGGATTCGAACATGGGACCGTAGCCGTAACGCGGTGTCAGACTGAAGCGCCTAGAACCGCTCGGCCTCACCGGATGGCCTTTTGGGAGTGCTTACTACATTTTTAGAACCTTGATATTACATTCGATTATTTGACGTCAAAGTTATTGATCCAAATCCAAAACGTAGTATTAGGTTTTTGTCTATTCCTTTTTCAGCACGTTGACGTCCCCTATACAGCACAATATCGATTTCGAATTTGAAATGTGGGATCGGAACGCATCTTAACTATCTTTTGCTGAGTAGCTACAACTTTTTAAGTGTGTGAAACTACTGTCACCTATTGGACGTCAAATTTACACATCCATGTACGAAATGTTGTACTAGATTCTTTGTTTTTTTACCCTGTCTCTGCATGTTGACTGGCATCTGCGATCGGATCCACACACTGGGCTTTGCGCAGTGCATTATCGCCTACGACAGAACACCATATCGGTTTCGAAATTGGAATGTGGGACCGAACACTTCTTATTATCTTTAGGTGAGTACTTACTGCTTTTGAAGATACTTGTAGTTACATTCACCTATCTGAAGTCAAGTTTACAGATCCAAATACGTAATGTAGTAACAGATTTTTTTTTATCTTTTCCTGTTTCAGCACGTGGACAGGTGATTGCCAATAGATCCATTTACTCCGCTATTTACAGAGCATTATAGCCCAATAAAATAGCACCATAGCGCTTCCAAATTTGAAATGTGGGGCCCGAACGCATCTTACAAGCTGTTGATCGATAGCTACATCTTTTTAAAATATTTGAAATTACATTTGCCTATTTGAAGTCAAATTTACAAGTCCGTATACGAAAAACAGTAACAATTTTTTTGTTTTTTTCTCTGTCAGTAGGTTGACGGGCAACTGCGATCGGATCTATGTACTCTCCTATTTCCAGAGCATGGTCGCCCACTAAAAAAACATCATGTCAATTTCTAATTTTGAATGTAGTGACCGAAAACATGTTGCTTTCTTTTGGTGAGTACTTACAACTTTTTTAGATCCTTGACATTTCATTCGCCTTCTTGCCTTCAAATTTACAGATAAAAATACAAACTGTACTAACAGATTTTTTGTCTTATCCCTTACAGCAGATTGACGGGCATCTCCAAATGGATCCACTTACTACCCTATTTGCAGAGCAATATCGCCCACTAGAAAGGCACCATATTGATTTCGAATTTCAAATTGTGGCGTCCATAACATCCTACAATTCATTGGTGAGTACTTACATGTTTTTAATCGTTTGATATTATGTTCATCTACTTGTCGTCCAATTTAAAGGTACATATACGAAATGTCGTAACAGATTCTTTGTTATTTCCTCTCTCGGCACGTTGACGGTCATCTGCGAATGGATCCACAAACTTTGGTACGTACAGAGCATAGTCGTCCACAAAAGGAACACCATATCAATTTGGAATTTGGAATGTGGGGACCAGATACATTTTACTATCTTTTTGTAGTGTCTTTTTGTAGTATCTTTTTCAGATCTTTGACATTATATTCAAGTATTTGACGTCAAATTTACAGATCCAAATAAAATATATAGCATCAGATTTTTTTGTCTATTCCTCTTTCAGCACGTTGTCGGGCATATGCGAATGGATTTGCAGAGCATTATCGCCCACTGCAGAGCACCATATCGACTTCGAATTTGATATGTGGGATCCGAACGCATCTTACAATCTCTTTGTGAGTAGCTACATCTTTTTTAAGTGTTTGAAATTACATTCATCTGATTGACGTCATATTTACAGACCCGTATACGAAAAACAGTAACAGAGATTTGGTTTTTTCCTCTGTCAGCAAGTTGACATGCATCTTCCAGCGGATCCATGTAATCTACTATTTCCAGATCATTCTCACCCTCTACAACAACATCACATCGATTTGGAATTTGGAGTGTAGTGAATGAAAACCTCTTACAATGTTTGGATGTGTATTAAAATTTCTTTTACATATTTGAAATTACATTCATTTATTTGACGTCTAATTACAGATCCTTATACGAAATGCAGTAACAGATTCTTTGTTTTTTCCTCTCTCAGGAGGTTGACGGGCATCTGCGATCGGATCCACAAACTCTGCCATCTGCAGAGCGTTGTCGCCCACTAAAGGAACGCCATATCGATTTAGAAAAATGGCTTTCAGCACTACAGGTCTTAAAATCTGAGGTCATCAGTCTCCTAGACTTAGAACTACATAAACCTAACTAACCTAAGGACATCACACACATCCATGTCCGAGGCAGGATTCGAACCGGCGAACGTAGCAGCAGCGCGGTTCCGGACTGAAGCGCCTAAACCCGTTTGACCACAGCGGCCGGCTATCTGTTGTCTTTAACCAGTTTGCTAACTCCAGCAGTCATTTTTGGTTTCTAGTTTCGTGTTGAGGGAATCAGTTTCCCACAGTAGGCATCCATCACCTTGTCTTGTTCAGTCCAATATCTCTCTGAAATTTCCTCTGTTAAAGAATCTAACTAGAGTGAATAGCTCTTGGGAGAACATAAGTGGGATTTACAGATGTGAAAGTGAGCCCAATGAGAGAATAAGACACAGCATTTGGGCAACTGGAGTCCGCTGTCCACAAGCGCAAGTTGCCCAAGAAACATCGAGCTGTGGGCTCCGCCATGGTCCGTTTTCCACGGGCACTGCAGTCACCTTCTGCTACACCGTACTTTCATTGTGTCACATCTCAGCTGGACTCGCGTTTAGTGTGGGTGGTAATTAAGCTGCAGGCACAAGAATATTCGTGGATTTTCCTAAATAAATGGAGGTCCTACAACAATGGTCACTTGCACACAACCACCGCCGGTTCCCATTCACATATCTACTTACGACATTACAGTGTGTGGATGACGATGCAAAGTTTCATCGGACATGCAGGTACTGCAATATCTTCTTCACCCGCCGACACCGGTCAGACTTTAGACTAGAATGTCCCTCCTGCACAGGAATATACATACCCGGTGCACGTACGAGTACAGATTGTGGACACATGGTTGACGATATATGGAGGTTTGGGTCTGGCGGTGAGTCGTGATCGGATAGCCAATTGGTAAGGCGAAATTTCGAGATAAGCGGAAAATTTGTGTCCGAGTCCCGGTCCGGCATATATTTTCACTGTCATCATACTATTGTACAGCTGACGGTAGTCCATATCTGCAACTGCGAATATATTTCGTGTACTCACATATCCGTCCAACGCAAGTCTGGGTCCAGTCTCTTGTTACTTTGTTGTCGACTGCCTGTTAAACCCCGATCTCCCTTAACACTTTCTCTGCCGCACGCCTAGTGACCCACGTTATGTTCTATCGACAGGGGATGTCAAAATGATTACATATTTTTAGATTTCCAGAAGGCTTTCGAAACCGTTCCTCATAAGCGTCTTCTAACCAAACTGCGTGCCTACTGAGTATCGCTTCGGTTGTGTGACTGGATTTGTGATTTCCTGTCAGAAAGGTCACAGTTCGCAGTAATAGACGGAAAGTCATCGATAAAACAGAAGTAATAACCAGCGCTCCCAAAGGAAGTCATGTAGGCTCTCTATTGTTCCTGATCTATGTAAACGACATAGGAGACAATCTGAGAAGCCGTCTTAGATTGTTTGCAGATGATGGTGTCATTTCCCGCCTTGTAAAGTCATCAGATTATCAAAACGACTTGCAAAATGATTTACATAAGATATCTGTATGGTGTGAAAAGTGGCAATTGACACTGAATAAGGAAAAGTGTGATGTTATGCACATGAGTACTAAAAGAAATCAGCTAAATTTCGATTACGCGATAACCACACAAATCCGAAGGATGTAAATTCAACTAAATTCTTAGGGATTACGATTACAAATAATCTAAATTGGATCGATCACTTAGATAATACTGTGGGTAGAGCAAACCAAAGACAGCGATTCATTGGCAGAACACGTAGAAAATGCAACAGGTCTACTAAAGAGACTGCTTACACCACGCTTGTCCACCCTATTCTGGAGTATTGCTGCGCGGTGTGGGATCCGCATCAAATGGGACTGACGGATAACATCGAAAACGTACAAAAAATGGCAGCTCGTTTTGTATTATTGAGAAATAGGGGAGGTGTCACACACATGATACGTGAATTGTAGAGGCAATCATTAAAACAAAGGCGTTTTTCGTTGCGACGGGATCTTCTCAAGAAGTTTCAATCACCAGTTTTCTACTCCTATTGCGAAAACATTCTGTTGGCACACACCTACATAGGGAGAATTGATCATCACTATAAAATAAATCAGCGTTCGCGCAGAAAAATTGAAGTGCTCGTTTTTCCCGCGTGCCGTTCGAGAGTGGAAAGGTAGAGAGACAGCTTTGAAGGTGGTTCACTGAACCCTCTGCCAGGCACTTTATTGTGAATAGCAGAGTAATCACGTAGATGTAGATGTTCCATCGTCAGGTCAGGCCAGCCACACTACATTAAGCGGGCGGTCCTGTTGTAGCCGCAGCCGGCGACATGGCAGTCATCGTTCGATGAAACCTCTGCTAGGCACTTAAATGTGATTTGCAGATTATCACACATGGTAGATAGCCAACTTAATGCAACAATGCGTATTATATCAGGCACAATCAGGCCAACTCCTACAGTGTGGCTGCCCGTTCTCAGTAACATAGCCCCTCCTAACCTGCGCCGTGAACACGCTCTGGTTAGAGAATTTCAAAAAATCATGACCAACCCTCAATTACACATCCATGAAGATACTCACGACATCCAAGGAAACCGACTCCGGTCCAGGCATCCTCCACTAAAGACCGCACAGGCTCTGCACCAAACCAACATTAAAATAAATGACCGATGGAAAGAGGAATGGGAGAGCAGAACAGCAGTAAACTGCCAGAGTATGCCATGCATCTTTAGTAAACCAAGAGGATTTGATTGCCCTCGCAAAGTTTGGTCAACTCTTAATCGCATCAGAACCAACTGTGGGAGATGCGCCGACTCCTTACACAGATGGGGTAAACTTCCTTCGGCCGTTTGCGACTGTGGCGCTGAGAGACAGACAGTCAAACACATCGTGCAGGAATGCCCACTAAGGGCATACGAGGGTGACCCACAGGATTTCCTAATGGCGACCCAAGAGGCAATCGACTATTTATTATCTAAGCTGGACGTCTGCTTGTGATTGCTCTTCTGTGAGTGTAAATTTACAATTGGCGGTGTCCTTATATACAAACTGTTATTTATTGCTCTGTTTATACGTATGTGGTTTTTTTTTAAATCGTATTGTTTCTGTAATTTGTACTGTGATGTTATGAGCCATACGCTAAATAAAAAATAAATAAATTCAGAGTATCCGTGTAGAAGTAGAAGCCCCACACCCACACCAAACGACTGAGTGACCAATTTATTGTGCGGCCTACACACGTCTCGACCGACTTCTGTTAGTGATTATGGGGCCTCCTTGTCACCTTGAAAACGAATTGAGAAAATAACAACATAGTTTACCATTTCCAGTACTTCATTTCCACCGAACATAGACAACTGTGTCGGTTGTGTACTTGGCTGTCGGGTGGTCATACTCGACCGACCGCCCAACGGGAAAAATTGGTCGATCTGTTGTCCAAAAATCCTGCACATGTCCAGCTTGTCGGTCTGTCGGTTGGTGCATGTGTAGGGCCCTTTGTATTTTGTCCTGCTGCGTCGATGATTGGTGGACTGCAGCGAATCATCAACCATCTACAGGGGACGGTGTTTTCCCTCTGCCTGTCACGGTTGGGAATCGTCAGTTGCACCGCTTTCGCGTCTGTTTGTATTGTGCTACCGCCGAGGAGTTTGCTGTCCTTCCTCGTGAGTGTAGGCGTGTCCGTAATTTTGCGTTCCAGCTTCCTACTGCGACTAATTAAAGCGTCTGTGTGAGTCCTATTGCTAGAAACGAATCTCACAGTGCATGTGGTCTCAAGGCCGATTTGCGGCGCTGCCTCACTGTTATGTAGCGCCTATGTTGTGTCACGCGAGTGCTGTTTGTGAAAACTGGCCACAGCAGTGTTGAGAAGGCCGCCCTGGCAGTCGGCCGTGCTACGCGCCTGCCGTGTGCGGGTCAGCTGGGATACCATCGGCAGAGCCTCGCAGATGTCAGACCCTGCGACTGCTGTGGGAGGCTATCTGATGTATACCTGGCGAAGCACCTCCGGCTCTGTAACCTTCACATGAGGTATGCGAATCATCATTTGTCTTGAATATCTTCCTCGTGTATTTGAATTCTATGTTTCCCCATCGTTGCATGGAGCTGCGACTGTACCGGCTGATGAGGAAACATGCCTGTGACTGGTCCAACTCTCATCCCACCTAATGTGTTATCTGCTAAAAATACCGTATGTACTCTACTTGTACGTAACGTGAAATAGAAAATGGCACACTAGAAATAGAAATTTTTTGCACAACTAGACTTGTCCAGTTTCGGTAGCTACATGCTTAATCATTTACTGAGCATCAAACAACTTTTACTCAACAAACTGTAAAATTTCAGAACATGCAGCGGATCGGTTGTGGGTAATGGTTGTGGATTTAGATGGGTGGGTTGGGGGGGGGGGGGAGGGGGAGAGCTTGTATTATCATTATGTTGGAGAGGATCTATTTTGTTGCAGCTGTTCTTGAGTTTTAATGTGTGACTGAGTCTAGTTTATTTTCTGGTTTTTATTTGTTGGCGGATTTTTTTGTGGGGTGGGGGGATGGTGATTGAGAAATACGGAAGCGTCCGATCCAACCCGTCGGCTTCGACCCATGACGTCACAAATATGGCGGAAACGACCATAAACGACAATTCCAATATGGCGGATATAAAAACGTTACATACGTATCACAAAGACGAAAACACATAGAAAAACAACACACACAAAGGTTTCACAAGAACAATCTGCTAACATTGATAGCAAACAAAGATAATAATAAACAAGTGGTAGTCAAGGCCAGGCAGGGGGGGGGCTGCGCCCCCCCCCCTGACAACCGCCCCCCCCCCCCCCCCCGCCAAAAAAAAAACTCCCAACCTAACCTCGTATTCAGGGCTACGCTACAGATCAATGTGTAGGTCAATCAAAAGATAAAAAAAAGAAACAAATAAAAAAAAGAAAAAAACAATATTGATTCATTAGACATAACGAGTAGCGACAAAACATATAGACCATAAAGATTGAACAATCTAATGGCAAACTGATAAAAGCCTCATAGACGACGTTAAAACAAAAAGTACAGTAAAAAGGTAAACTATATGTTACAGGCCCTAAAACTCCTACTAAGGTAACGTCAACGAGGCAACATCTACAAACACGCCACACTCACAAACCAAACTCCGCGCCGTAATGACGTCACACACCACAACACCCTTACGTCACGGGTCAAAGGGAAGTGATAGATTTGTGTAGATTTTGTGGATGTAGAGGAATTTGATAATTTTTTTGTCGTTTTGTGCAGTTTGGGATCGTGGCGTGTGTTTTCTTGTGCTTGTGCTTGTATTTAGCTTGACTCCACCCTAAAACCCTCAATTTATCGCGGTTTTCGCGTTAGTTTGATTATATTTTTGTAGGGAGATATTACTGTCGTATTTGTATGTATTTTCGTGTTTGTTGTCGAGTTTATGCAGTGCCGTCATAGGCGCTATATTGGAGACACTGAGAATGGTCGTTTCCGCCCCATTGATGTCATGGGGTCAAATCAGGCGGGTGGAATCGGACGCTTCTGTAATTCCTTGACGAAAATGGGCGATCAGTCACACAATTTATTTTTATGTTTCTGTTGCATCAATAATTCACTGCTCTTTGTGGTAGACGATTACATACTTGAAGGGGTTGAAAAATTCTAGTCTTGCAAAATCAGAAGCAAAACAGTGACTTACCTATGTATAAATTATTTGTTCGTGTATTGTAACACAGTCGGTGATTAGTCTAGGAGTAACCTGGGTTACGCAACTGTAGCTGTGCATTGTACGAATGTTGGCTTGCTCACAAAGCGGTTCCAAGTCTACCACCTTGGAGCTAAACGTGTCCCGCACCACTACTTGTAACAGGGTCCAGGGTTTGCATACACTCCAGTAGCAGGTAATACGCCCCTTCTGCATATCGCGGCATCCAGCTCCAGTATGTTCTGACAGGAATCATGCACAAACATGAGACAAGAGGTGTGGCCGAGTGTGCAGCGTTCCTTTACAAATTATTTCCAGCTAAGATTATTTCAACCAAAGAGATGCAACTACTATCTCTGAGAGATTGCGACGGTCGTGTACTGACATTGTTTGGTTTACGCATTCGGGTCTTAACTGTTACGTATTCAAATAAAAAAATACGTCAACCAAAGCGGTATGTAAGACGTGAAACTTTCTTAGGAAACATGAAATCACAAAAATCGTGAAATCCTGTCCCATCCATACTGCACAAGTTACCCATGTATCGGATACGCGTAACATGTATAGAATGAAATATGTAAATGGGACAGCACTCTGCTCCTTTTCTGGTAATGAAAGAAAGTTGAAGTACATCACGTATTTGTGATCCATGAGCAGCTACTCCTTCGCAATTATTTCATTGGCTGTTGTAGTCAGAATCTCACTTTAAAAACGAAAACAGTGGTTAGCACACATTTTAAAGTCAAAGACGCCCTACAGAAATTCTCTAGTATTGTAGTGTGATGTAACTTTTTGTCAGACGTCTCACTCCGAAAGTAAGATTAAGTTCTATTCTTTATCACGCTCATTGTCGCCTGCTGTACAGTATTAAGCAATTACGTTCCTTTAAGGTCTATGTCACATATGTTTCACTATTATCCAGATAGTTATAGTTTAATTTCGACAGGAAAGAAGGTTCATTGCATCAGTGACAATTCCGTGTTCAATAATTTTCCTGTACGTGAGCGCACATTGTACGTGAGCATGCTTATGTCACATTCCTTGTAAAATATAGCAACATACAAAGTGCAATGACATCAAGATAGCACGTATTCTAATGCATCATGTAAGAAGGTTCTTAATGGTTCACGACATACAAAACTGAATGAAAATCTCTTAACGTAGCTTAAAAACTTACTTTCAAAATAAATATGAACGATGTCAAATTATCTAGGTTGAAGACAAGATTCATAATTATTACGCCTGAAATAATGTGTTAAAATAGTCTCACTTTTATTTAGTGTCATTGTCACACTAATAGAATACGTATTCAACACTTAGCGATATTTCCTTGTATGGTGCAGACTCAAAGTGCGTGTATACTTACTGACTTAATTTCTGTTACTGTTTGTTATCTTTAATTACACGAGTACCCTCGAGTAATGATGGGTAATGTTATTCATGAAAAATGTCTGTTAACTGAAAGACTTGTCGTGACGTTTACCACTTTTAATTATTGTACATAGTTCAGTATACCAGACTTCAACGATTACAAACAACTTCACTACTGGACAAATTCCGTTTCGTCCAGCAGATTCCCATAGAACAAATGGGTAATGTTCATTCCATCCCTGTGACCACATGGGTACTTACATCACTTTAACAACTAAGTGTTCTAACATACATTTGAATCACATTGTGCTGAGAGTATTGTGTCGGATATGTGTGGAAATTACGTGTTCTTGCAGCCGTAGCATGAAAGCGTGACTTAGTAGGTGGAAAACAAAGCAAGTTAGCCAACAGCAGGAATACGGTACAAACTATTACATCGTCAATAAAAAAAATAGCAGCTTACTGTATGAAAGATAGGCTTATATGTGATTTGGAAATGTCCTCTGAGTGAGTCTTTTGTCGACTGAAAAAATCGGTAGGCACTGAAATGGTGCAGGAAAAACAGTAACTATAACAAGATCATTTCTTTTGGCTCGGGATCTGTGTCGTAGACTGACATGCCGTTATAGTACGCTAAATAAGACACCATCCGAGAATGTCGAAGTGCACACCATGATTACTAAATCTATGTTCATACAAAATATTATGGGGAACCCTAGACGATCCTTCATATTCCAGGTGTGAGTTATAATCATTTGTAGCACGTCTGATGCATTTTTACATGACTGAACTCGTCGAAGTGCATATTCATTAATTATTTAATAATGTATCTTAACCACCTTTAAGACCGATCGTGTTTGTCGGACAGGTAACTAATACAACTTAGAAAGTCATAGGTGTTGAAACTATTCTACGTTACGTGGAAATAAAATATGCAGTCCATATAAATTTGGAATGAACTCTCCCACTGCTCGGAAGCCGGATTCTTGTGCACGTTATTAGGTCAGACAGATCAACTTCATGTTACGATGTAGAGACATAACGATCGAAGGTGAAAATGTGTAATTACAAATAAAAGACACAGTTACAAACAATTTTTTTATTTAAATTAATAAGATAGAACAAAATATAATAAAATATAATGAAATTTATAATAAAATCTAATAAAATGAATAAAATATAATAAAATGCGTAATAAAAATGTGTGAACTCATATCAGAAGTGGAGATCTTGTCACGTCAGCTCCGGGGAGTCTTCGTCTAGAGGAAAAATGCCAGGCACCTGTAACGTAAAAAGGAGGCGTATGAGTAATTTTGTTACAGTTCGTTATTAGACGTAGTCATGTCCGCTAGGCAAAACAGTTTCATACCGAAAAGGGAAACGTTGACGCATTCCATAAACCGCGTATCATAATGATCTATTGGAAATACGGAAGCGTCCGATCCCGCCCGTCTGCTTTGACCCATGACGTCACAAATATGGCGGAAACAAAAACACACACACTTTACACAAGAAGCCTAATGACACTAACGGGACAAACGCGGGAAATGGGGTGTTTTGGGTGGGGGGCAAACTACATATAAACAAATTTAGACGCCTTGTGTAGCTACAACGTGTAAGTGAAGACAGCCATGCATGAATACCCGCCCACCTCCCCAGGGGTCGTAACCCCTGCAACCAATAGAAGATGCTTCAGTAGCTGATTAGTGTTTTTTGTCTTTTTTTAAAAAATCTCACGGGCTAGAACGAACAAATCAGAAAAGTAAATAAAATAAGATAAAACAGAACTGGAGACAGCCACACTCAAACCAAACTCCGCGCCGTCATGACGTCACACACAACACCCTTACGTCACGGGTCAAAGCCGACGCGTGGGATCGGACGCTTCTGTCGACCCGATCTATTAGCGCCTACTGTTTTTAATTGTACTTAATTACATGGATCGGAAGCTGCAGTTGTAAAGAACAGGAGGTGCTAAATTTTCAGTTGAAGCATTTATCATCAAAATACGCAATTATCGAAAGCAGAAGCTCTGAGGCAGGGGAAAGGTGTGAGAACAACGAAGTGGACTGGGAGAGCCCACGCAACACATGAACGCGCCCGTAGTAGTGAAAATTTCATGCATCAATTCTCACATGAGAATGGAGACAGAACGTAGTTTTGAGCATCAGTTGTGTGGACGTAAGTCTGATATTAGCACTGGCTGCGGGAAAATACGTGCAACCGAAGGTGAACGCAAAAAACGCTGGTCAATCCAACTCTGTAGAAGTTTATTCCAAATTTAATAATGGAAAGGAAAACGTAAACAGCAACTTAACGGACGATCCACGGGGAGCCTTTATACACCAAACAAACCAAAGAACGATGGTGGGCATCGCAGTGCAGCCGGTGTGCCTCAGTCACACGTCAGGTCGGGTCCTGAAAGAGCGGCAGAGTGATTTAGTCCTGCAAGCCAGGGCCAGCCGTTGACAGCTAAAGGAACTTCGAAACGAGAGTTATTTATACGTGCAACCAACGCGTCAATTGCGATTTCGCTGCTTTTTAGCGAAAGTATGTCACAGGCTTGAGGCAACACACTATGAATTACTCTGGCGTGTGTTAAATTAGGTAAAGTGAATGTTAATGGGGCCAGCGACATACTGCTAATGGACAGGTATCAGCGCGAGGACAAAGCGCTGACACCGAGCGGTCCTTATTACAAGGAAAACTCATGTTCACAAGTAGACATCCGCCTTGACACGTCCGATACAATTAACTGTAAGTTCATACATAACGTCTCCGTCAAGTTCAAGCTCTATTAGATGACCTAGGGCAAGTAGTAGACCACGCAACACAATGTCGCCCCCAGAGACTTTGCGACTATTAAAAGCCGATTGAAGGTGGACGCCAACGGAACGCGATGTAACCGTCTAATAGAGGTGCAACAAGACGACGCCTCTTCGCATATCATAGTGCTGAATGGTGATAGGTAATACAGTATCATCCATGACACAAAAAAGTCCGACTATGTTATCAGAATTAGGGGAAAACCCATGACAAAGTATGCTTGTGGCAAAGTAGAAATACTGGTTAATTGTATTCTTTAAAAAGTCTACCATACGAATTGCTGAAAAGTGAAACAATTGCAAAAACACCGTGCAAACATTTTAAAATGTCGATATTTTTATAGAGATAATGTATACATCGAAACTGATTTAACAACGTTCACAAGTCAGTATATACAACATTTTTAGCTGAACCTCTCGGGAATTATTTTTCCAGCGGATGTCAAATAACGTCAGAAGCAACTCGATCTTTATCCTCTAATGACAATGATTTTTTCACTGTTGACAAGAGATCAGTTAACAAATAATGTTCTTAGAAATGCCTAAAATTATCAAGAATGGAGAAAGCGCACTTTGCGTAGTTTATTAAAACAAAACAAAATGTAAAAATCCTTAAACGTCTAGACGGGGTTTACGTAACTAAGATGGCTAGGTAGTTTCCGTTGTGAGTGGCAATCATATTCGGATCAAATTTTGTATGTGGGGGGGATCCACAGCCTCCAGATGTTTCATAAAGCTAAACATCGTTTGTAGTAGACTGTAATGTGATTTTTGTTCAATCATGCGAGTAGCTAATTTCGAGTACGTGCTTTGTCAAGCCGCTGTAAAACCATCATGGAAATGCACAGCATTGTCTGCCTACATCACCAGTTATGAATAACACTTTACACACCTCACATTTAGGTAAAACATCAGTGCATAAATTTCTTACAACCACACGGTAACTGCCAGCAGCAGCTAATTACCATGTAGTTTCAATAAATTTGTGCAGTAATGTTTTACCTTAATGTGAGGTGTGTGAAATGGTATTTATACATGACGATGTATGCAGACAATGTAGTGCTTTTCCATGTTTGTTTTACACGTGACTAACAATGACAAGTAGCGGAAATAAGCTAATCGCACGTTCAATTAAAAAATCACATCATAGCCTACTACAGACAATGTTTACAATATTCAGATCACTCACGTACGAGATAGGGTTGAACACGAGCTGAATACAACACCACTAGACATCAGGGTGTCACGTGCATTCGTGTAGAAAGCAGCATGGATAAGAATGAATTGGAAGCTAACACCGACAGGACTGAGCCTTTGAACAAATGAGCTGTATTGGTAAAAATCAGTAATTAACTTGCCATTATATAAAACACAAATTTAGCGCAAAAAACTTTAGCTTTAACGGCACAAAAATTGTGAAAGGCTCAGCGTCCTGGTTGATAAAGCAGTAGCATTTACAACGTAGAAAACGGTCTCCATTTCATCATGTAAGTCGTTGGCGACGAAATAAAATATAGATACGTACTGCCGGTCTGACCTCACTAAACCGCATTAGAAGTCAAAACATAATCACGCTAATGATTGCTGCGATTTTTACTGATTTAGCCGGTTTGTTGAATCTGAGCCTTATGAGAACATTATGTACAGCTTGGCTAAATGTTGTTGTTACTAGCGCTTCCAAAATATTTCTTATTCTAGCTGCTTTCTAGACGAAGGCATGCTACAGCATTATGATTACTACTGTTACACGAAGTTCATATTCAATCGGCATGTAGTATGTGCATGATCTGAATAGGGTTCTTAATAGACAGTGAAACTAGGTATTAATCTTCACTCCCTTACGTAAATAAGGTGTAGGTATGAAGGTTTTTATATTGTTTGAATTTTAAGAAAAATGTTTGTCAGTTACAGTCTTATTAACCATCCCAGGTATTGTAAATCGTTTTGAATTTCGCATATTTCACGCTTTCGCGGAAAAGGATCCAAAGCAAAAATATCAAAGTTCACCAAAATCGTCTAAGCAAACAAGACGAGGTGTAGGAACTCAAAGTCAAAATCATCTACTGCAGAATGAGTGAGCGCGCTGGGAATCGGTCCAGATGATGTGTTCTCAGACTACGCCACAGACACGCCCTCACTCTCCCTATCCCCCCCCCCCTCCCCCTTAAGTACGTCAAAACTTTATTCCTGAGAAACCCTCCGTCTGACGTCCGTTTCGTCGGCGGCCTTAGTGAGTGAACGCCGCCGGCTGAAATTTATATCTGTAATGTTGCAACGTTCCGTTGTGTCAAATGTAAGCCGACCGTTATACCGTTAAGCCGTCCTCAACAGCACCTCAGTAAGGAGACTCCACCTCTTACAAAAATTTCACTGTCTCGTTTCGCGGACGGCTTGTCATTAGAATATCAAAAACAAGCACAGCACGAATATAAAGGTCTCTACTAAACAACTGAAACAGTTGGTATCAGTATTTGGAGTTAAGGGCGAGCGCAGTTAAAGGGATAAATAGGCAGACTGCACAGAAACGTGGATTTAGCTTAGTATGGCTCATAAGTGGACGTTGCCATCTTCTCACACTAATTTGTACCGAGCAAGTGGCAAAAGAAACGTCGTCTAAGTTACTGGATTAGCACATGTGACACAAACTAGTTTTCTTTCATGTGGTCCGTTAAAAATGGGTGGTAACAGGTGACAGGAAGGGCATTTGGCTACATGTTAAAATTAACCATTGCAGTTGTGTTCATAACAATGGCGACCCTGTGTTGATGTAGGACAGTCAAAAGAAAAATTGATTGGTGAAACCGTGTGATTATAAAAACATTGTTGTTGTTGTTGTCTTCAGTCCTGCGACTGGTTTGATGCAGCTCTCCATGCTACTCTATCCTGTGCAAGCTTCATCTCCCAGTATCTACTGCAACCTACATCCTTCTGAATCTGCTTAGTGTATTCATCTCTTTGTCTCCCTCTACGATTTTTACCCTCCACACTGCCCTCCAATGCTAAATTTGTGATCCCTTGATGCCTCAAAACATGTCCTACCAACCGATCCCTTCTTCTAGTCAAGTTGTGCCACAAACTTCTCTTCTCACCAATCCTATTCAATACCTCCTCATTAGTTACGTGATCTACCCACCTTATCTTCAGCATTCTTCTGTAGCACCACATTTCGAAAGCTTCTATTCTCTTCTTGTCCAAACTAGTTATCGTCCATGTTTCACTTCCATACATGGCTACACTCCATACAAATACTTTCAGAAACGACTTCCTGACACTTAAATCTATACTCGATGTTAAATTCCTCTTCTTGAGAAACGCTTTCCATGCCATTGCCAGTCTACATTTTATATCCTCTCTACTTCGACCATCATCGGTTATTTTACTCCCTAAATAGCAAAACTCCTTTACTACTTTAAGTGTCTCATTTCCTAATCTAATTCCCTCAGCATCACCCGACTTAATTTGACTACATTCCATTATCCTCGTTTTGCTTTCGTTGATGTTCATCTTATATCCTCCTTTCAAGACACTGTCCACTCCGTTCAACTGCTCTTCCAAGTCCTTTGCTGTCTCTGACAGAATTACAATGTCATCGGCGAACCTCAAAGTTTTTACTTCTCCATGAATTTTAATACCTACTCCGAATTTTTCTTTTGTTTCCTTTACTGCTTGCTCAATATACAGATTGAATAACATCGGGGAGAGGCTACAACCCTGTCTTACTCTTTTCTCAACCACTGCTTCCCTTTCATGCCCCTCGACTCTTATAACTGCCATCTGGTTTCTGTACAAACTGTAAATAGCCTTTCGCTCCCTGTATTTTACCCCTGCCACCTTCAGAATTTGAAAGAGAGTATTCCAGTTAACATTGTCAAAAGCTTTCTCTAAGTCTACAAATGCTAGAAACGTAGGTTTGCCTTTTCTTAATCTTTCTTCTAAGATAAGTCGTAAGGTCAGTATTGCATAAAAACATTGGGTATATCAAATGAAAGATCATGACTGCAGCCACAGGAAAAGAACAGTACGCGTGGAAACGGACACAGTGCTATGCTAGCAGCAGAGAGCCAAATGCAGCGAGAGGCTCACCTGGCGCCCTGGTACAGCCAGTGTAGTCTCCGCTCCCAGCTGCCACCACCCTTCCTCTGGGAGGAGAGCCCCGGCAGCAGACTCGCTGGCCGCGTCCTCGTCTGGCAGCAAGACGGGGGACGCAGCCGCAGCCGCCGCCCGGGCACTCACTAGCCAGGCATCCAGCTGCAGGTCTATGGAGCATCCTGCGCCACCTGCTGACGAGCGACGCGACGGACTCGTCGTCTTCGTCGGGCAGGCAGACCTCGACGAAAGGGTAGCCGTCGCTGGGGCAGTCCCTGGCCAGGTGCCCCCACGGCTGCTCCTCGCCGCAGCTCTGGTGGGCGTCGGCCCAGTAGGCGCGGAATTGGCGGCGCCGCCACTCGGGCACTACCTCCGGCACGTACTCCTCCACCTCTTGGCGCCGCGGGTCGTAGGCACTGCTGCTGTCCTGCCGCACCACTGCCGCCTCCGCCTCCCCCTCGGCACTCGGCGACTCGGCAGAGCGAGGCAGACTGTCCGCCCTCTGAGCGACCTTCCTCCTTGGCTCTTCGCCTTCTGACGCCTCTGCAGTGCGTTGCCGCTTCGACGCCTTCCTATCGAATCTGTTGCGAACGGAGGTTTCGTCTGGTCGCGGGCCCATTGCCTCCTGTCGAATGAAAAACAAGATCAGTTTAACATTATCAACCAAAAGTAGCAGTTACATACTGATGTGTTGGCAGAAGGGCAAACACCGTGTTGCTAGAGGAGTTGAGTCTAATAAATAAAGTACGTAGTTGATGTAATACTTAACTTTAATCCATAATTGGTGTACATCGGTCGGATGGTTCATGCTTCATTAGATACATAGCAAAGGATAAATGGCGCCTAGCTAGGTCGTAGCAAATGACGTAGCTGAAGGCTATGCTAACTATCGTCTCGGCAAATGAGAGCGTATTTGTCCGTGTAGCATCGCAAAGTCGTCTGTACAACTGGGGCGAGTGCTAGGATCTCTCTCTAGACCTGCCGTGTGGCGGCGCTCGGTCTGCAATCACTGACAGTGGCGACACGCGGGTCCGAAGTATACTAACGGACCGCGGCCGATTTAAAGGCTACCACCTAGCAAGTGTGGTGTCTGGCGGTGACACCACACATACTCCTAGCACAACTGCAAGGCATCGACTAAATTCCACTAATAGTAAAATGTATTTAACTCTACAGTGACACATGTACCTTAATGAGCATAGCCGTTATGCTTCCTTACTGACACAAAAATCCATGAATTTGGCCATCACTGTAGTTCATGTTAACATAATGATGAGACTCTGAAGAGACCTACCATTGTGGGTCAGAGACACATTTTTTACCTTAACAAAAATGAAGTATCTGAGCCTCTGATTGCAGGTACACGTGTGACGTCGTCCCACAAATACGAATCCGAGGGCCAGAGTACAATAGCACGACACTCCAGCAGCAAAAACAGAATAGCGCAGTCCAATCTTAAAATGTGGATTCACAGCGCCATTCTTTTTTGGCCCCAATAACGGCGTACTGCGGTACTGCCACTGCAATTGTCCAAAAAATTGGAAAACACCTGTCACAGACCGAACATTCTACAAAATAATTGAATTTCCTACATGAGTTTGCTGAGCTCAGTACCATTTGAAAAATAAATTCACTTAAAGTTCAGAGAATATCAGGTCTAACAAACAGTGGCACTATACATAGAACATCAGCCAAGACAGAAAGACATAATGTGTGTGAAATCCCATGGGACTTAAACTGTAACGGTCATCAGTCCCTAAGCTTACACACTACTTACCCTAAATTATCCTAAGGACAAACACACACCCATGCCGGAGGGAGGACTCGAACCTCCGCCGGAATCAGCCGCACAGTCCACGACTGCAGCGCCTCAGGCCGCTCGGCTAATGACGCGTGGCACACAGACAGATTCCTTCGTAGTAATGGCAGCACCTATGCTCAAACGCAGAAATGCGACCTGGACAGTAACTAATGAAGACCACAGAAGGACGAAGTCGGCTAAAATGAAATACATAAGGAAAGTAAAAGAATGTGATCTGAGAGATCAGATAAATAATTCCGAAATAGGGAAAGAATTAAATACATTCTGCATGGCTGAAAGAATAGAATTCTGTCTGACAAAACGGAAGAAGCTTAGTGAAAGAGAAAGGGCAGAAAGAATAGTCACATATTGTAACGGCTCCATGTAAGCTGCTACATGGCTCGACCCCACAACTAAAGACACATGAGTGAGTGCCCTTCCGACACTCAGGGAAGAGATTGATGATAATTAGTAAGATAGCGTTATTTAAATATAGACGATCATTTTAATATTAGATATGGTAATTGTCTGCAAAGTGTGAATGCGAACGTATGATGAGGTATGCGTGAGATGTCGGCTGTGGGTGTGCTATAGGCATAGTGGAAGTGTAGCCAACCTCGAATCTAGTAGAGCGCGACTGCACTGGACCAGAGGCATAAGCTCCACGCGCGTCATTAGCGCTCGTTAGGTTGGCTAATAACCGTGTGTGGTATCTCTGAGTCCTTGCGGCCACGATGTGTGGACCTGGACGAGGGAGACCGTATCGGGATTGTTGCTGGGAAGACCTGGGTGAGTAAGCACGCTCTGCTCTATCGCTCCGATAGTTAGTGAAGATTTAGAATTCCATGTTCGCTTTGAACTTGGAAGCAGCTTCCCTGCTGAGGAAAGCCACTATGGTATTTCCTAGAATCATCTCGGTTAGGAGAGATAGGGACATGATTTCTTTTGCCAAGTAATTTCATGGGAATTTGTGTTCACTGCACTTAGGAGTGAACAGGCGCTCATTGCCGAGTAATACTCAAAATTGCTTAATTTGCATTTCAGTGTGAGTGTGAAGTATATATGCAAAGTGTTTTTTATTTAAGTTACAGTTGGAACCATGTGCTCTCTCCCAATGTTGTCCAACTTGGTGTATGGGAACCTTCCTCTTTTATCTGTTAGAAAAAATGAATAGAGTGAATGTTACTGTGTGTGTGTGTGTGTGTGTGTGTGTGTGTGTGTGTGTGTGTGTGTGTGGCTAAATGATGATAGAAATGTGCAGGCGGTAGTCATTGTCGATTCACGGCACATGTTTGCCGGATGTTTAACTAAGTTTACTTAGATATTATACTATTTGTATCATGCCAGCATTCCGTGATAAGTGAGAGGGAATATTTGAGATGGTAATGTCTATTGCAGAAATGTGATTGTGTTACTATATAAATATGTTACAGTGACTTCTCCCAGCCACACCATATTCCCTTATTTCACAGAATATTTGGTACGCGTATTTCAGTTAATCACCTGTCTGTCCCACTCACCGGCATATTTCATTTAACAAACTCTGTAAGGTGGTATTAAAACTGCGTTATAATAATATTCTAATTCTAACTTGATCAAAACCACCGAATAAAACCTTAGTTTGAGTATTGATGCTTGTTGCTGCAAATGGCCGCCGGCGTCTCCTATAGTACAGGTCCCATTTATAAAATTGAGGATGCCTACCGAGGGTGCGGAAAGCAAGTATCATGCATAATGGCGACCCTTTAGCCTAGGGTCTCGTTCAGTTTAGGAACCCTTTGTGATGCTGGGAGATAGCTAGGATGTGTTAACAAAATTAAATTTCCACAGGATTCACAATTCCTATTTGTGAATAGAACCAGCGTTGAGAATACGGCGTTGAATATACTGCGTTGCTTGTGATTTTATTTGTGAGTCTGGGGGCAATTTTGTGTGTATTTATCCATGTATTTTGGGGGAATTTCAAACGGATTAGGCTGCGTGTGACTAAATAAATGTGTTAGGTTGCGTGTGACCAAATAAATGTACTAGGTAGCGTGTGAAATTAACTTACGTTAAGCTACGAGAATTTGTCGCGATTCGTGCAGCGAAAGTAGGAAGTCTGTTTTCCGCGATCGAAGCCGTTATTTAGGCACTTAGCCCGAAACGTAAGCCTAGTGTCCAGAATGGAGACACGTGCTCGCTCGAGGAGCGGTGCTGGGGAAAACCGGCCGGGTGAGGAGGAAGTTGTCCTCAATCAGGTAGCCGCGGAGAGAGACGAAGCAGGCAACGGGAATTACCAAGATTTCAGCGGCGCTACGGCAATGTTGAAATTGGAAAATGAGCAGGCCAGTTCCACACCAAATAGCGGGACTTCGGACCCGAGCGCGAGCGCAGATGAATTAGAAAATGCAACGAGTAGTCAAAATGCGCCGACCAATGCAGACACAAATAGTAACACGTGGATGACCGAATTGGTCAAAATGATGGAAAAAAACGCGAGAACGATCTTAAGCGGAGTAAATTCCAGATTAGAAGAAAATAATAAAAAGCAGGAAGAATATAATAAAAGGCAGAAAGCGAAATTCGAGGGAATGATGTCCGAAATCGAAGGGGTTCGAAAGGACGTCAATGAGAAATTCGAAGAGGTTGGCAGTAAACTAAACGCCCTCGAAAAGGAACAAAAAAAAGTTAGGATCGAAATGAAAACCCGCGGAGAAAAATTAGAAAAGGGGCTCCAAACTTTAAGGGAACGATGCATTGCCGAAAAGAAAAAGCTAATAGCACGAGTAAAAGCAGTACAAGCAACGCAAGAAAAGGTTCATGAAAACAATAGGGCAATTGTGGATCTTGAGGAAAAGATAGATAAATAGCGAGGAGACAAAGAAAGTAAAGGAGGAGTTAGTAAAACTCGCGTAGAAGGTTGCGGATTTAACAATATCAGAGGGAAGCGAGAGTGCTGCAATTCTGAACTCGAGGGATAACGAGGGGATACAGGCATTGCGGAAATTTCAAGTAGGCCAATGCAAAGTCAATAGGCGGCAACGGATAGTTACCAGTGACATATGTGAACGCATGGCCCACGTGGAAAATCTCACTTGCGATGCCGAGAGGGAGGACCATGTGCGCAAGGGCGCGTGCGAAAGCGAAGGACGCGATTCCGGACACGAGGATGATTACGAGGAGGCTAGCGAACGCAGAAATGTAGGGAGGTGTCGGGAACGACACCTAAAACCCTGCGCAGATCCATACCGGAGGGAAGTGGAAGGCTTCGACTATAAGCACTTTCTCTCCGTACGGAAGTTCGAAATCTTTAGAAATTCTGTGAACGGAATCCACCCACGGGCTTTCTTGGAACAGTACCAATTCTGTCTTCCGCCCTGTTGGCCGGATGAGTATAAAATCGAGTTCATGTGCGGGCATCTTGAGGCTGAACCCGCAGTACGGATGAGAGCCATAGCGAGAAATTGTAAAACGGTGAAGGAATTTCAGCGTGAATTTCTCTCGGCATATTGGTCCGAAGCTGCACAAGATCGGGTGAAACATCAGATAATGATGCTGCCGAGTCTTAGCCAATCCGGTTTCGCGAGTCCTGCAAGACTGTTTGAAAACATGTTGCAGAATAACCAATTCTCGTACAACCCTTACAGTCCGGGCGAATTGATAAGGCTGTGTATAATGAAGCTTCTAGCAGAGCTTCGCCATATCATATTAGCCGGTCGTTGTAAGGACGATTTAGTCGTTTAAATTACTCCTACAAGAATTGGAGTATGATATTGGATAATGTATACCGGGAAGGGTACAGACCGCAGGAGGAGAGGACGCAGGAAGAATTAGGAGAGCGAGTCGCGGCCGCAGTAAAACGCGGAAGCTTACAAGCTCCCATGTAGCGGAGCATGCGAATACCAGTTTCCAGCCATACAAGGCGAATTGGAAAAATGGTAAAAAGCATGGCTACTACAAAGCCCAGGGACAATGGCCGGCACGACGAGCACGATAACCGGGATAAAGGTAGGAACAACCACGGGAATCGTGCGAATTCACCATAAAATAGGGGTGAAGGAAGCGAACAGGCCACAGGGAGAAAAAAGGGAAAATATCACCGACGACGTAGAAATCAGGTCGGCCGATCCACGGAGGAATGCTCCAGAACCAGGAGGAAATCAAACATTATGACCTGTGCCAATCGAGGCAGACAACCTTAGTCGACCCCCGATAACGAATAACCGCGAGATAAGGTACATTGGGCAGGACGACATTAGGGAAACATTACTGGAGGAGCAGACGGATAACCGGATTTCGGCTGTCAGCCCAGTAATAGCGATCTCGGTGAAAGGAATTTCACTGGACTGCATAGTCGACACGGGAAGCCCGGTTTCGATCGTTAGTGAGGCCGCATTCCAGAAATGCGAGGAGACGGGAACTTTGCCGACTTTGCCGTTGCGAGGTACAAAGGTGAAGAGAGCGATACACGGGAAAAGTGTAGAAGTAGAGTGGCAGACTAGGATTACGTTCCAATGCCAGGGCGAAGAGGTCGAGGCAAACTTCTTCATTGTGCCCCTAATGAACACAGAAATGATCCTCGGGATGGATTTTATGAGCGCTCACCAGGCAATTGTAGACCTGGGTGGGGGCATCATGTCTCTGAACAGATGGAAACACCGTAGAATTAAAGTTCAATAATTGGGTCCTACGGGACGGAGCGGAAACTAGCTGCCTACGAATTCTCACTTACCCGGAATTGCGCCCTGAGCCGGAGATCCTCATGAACTGTGTAAATGGCGTGAGTTTACCGTCCTCCACGCATGGAAAGGATGAGGTCTTCGAGCGAATAATTGAGGAAAGCATGCGCAATGTAAGAGACATGCCAGAGGATGCCCGTGTACGATTATTAGAAGTTCTGAGGAACCGTGAGAAAATATTCTCAGACGCACCGGGTGCGAGAACATAAAAGGTTCTTCGTCAGGCCATACCCGATTCCACTAGCGCATAAAGAAAAGTTCAAGAAGGAGATTGCGAAGATGTTAGAACAAGATGTTATAGAACGTGCCGTGAGTACATACAACTCATCACTCGTAATAGTACCGAAAAGGGACGGATCGGTGAGGTTGGTGCTGGATTCTTGGCAAATAAATACTGTAATAAAGGCAGAAACAGACAGACCGGAAAGCCTGGAGCAATTATTGCAACGGTTTGATGGAGTGAAGGTGTTATCCTCCATAGACCTGCGAGCTAGTTACTGGCAAATCGTGTTGCACCAAGAGTGTAGGCAGTATACCACGTTTTTATGCTACGGTAACTGCTACCAATTTAAACGGCTTCCGTTCGGGTTGAATGTTTCGGCGGCGGCGTTCATACGAGGCTTGAACAGCATCCTTCCGGAAGACCTGCGTGAAAGAATTACGGTCTACGTCGACGACGTATTAATCTCGGAAAGTTCCTGGGAGGAACATAATGAAGTATTAAATCGATTATTAGACGCCTTCGAAAGAGCAGGAATAAGCGTAAACCTGGAAAAGTCGCAGTTCGGGCGCCAGAAGATAAAGTTCCTGGGACATATAGTTTCGGCGTCCGGGATACAAACGGACCCGGACGAAATCAAGGGAATTGTGGAGTTCCCAAGACCCACGACTAAGCGACAACTAAGAGGATTCTGAGGAGTCGCGAATTTCTTTAAGAAATTTGTAAACCTAAGTGTGCTGTCCGCGCCACGTCTTTGCGCGCTTACTGGCAAGAACACGGTCTGGTACTGGGACGGGCAAGCACAGAATGAGTTCGTGAGGTTAAAGAAAGCATTGGTGAATGCACCGATTCTCGCGCATCCAGATTTGAGTAGGGAATTTTATCTGATGACGGATAGCTCGTTAAACGGCCTCGGCGCGGTTCTCTTCCAAGGGGAAGACGAGAAGGATATGCTGACATGGAAGCCCGTATCTTTCGCGGGTAGAGTGCTGTCGAGGGCAGAGAGAAATTACTCGGTGACGGAACTCGAGGGACTCGCTGTCGCCTTTGCGTTTAGCAAATTTCTGTACTTCCTGTACGGGAGAAATACTAAAGTGTTCACCGACCATCGGGCATTACAATTTCTGATGTCGGCAAAGTTGGCCCACGGCAGGTTAGCTCGCTGGGCGCTGTATCTACAAGAGTTAGATTTCACAATTAAATACATTCCAGGAGAAAAAAAACCTGATAGCAGATGCGTTGCCTAGGGCTCCGATAGGCCTAAAACACGGCATAGACGGTGACCTGGGCGAGAATAATTTCAGTATGCTTTACCTGAAAAACGTCACGTTCGAAAACTTTGTGACGATGTCACTAAAGAATGTCGGGCGCGAACAAGAGAAGGACCCGATACTAAAGGAGGTGAAAGAGAAGTGGAAGGACAGGTCCCAAGCAGCTATTCGGCAGTACTACCGAATAGAGAACGGGATCCTCTTCCGGAAACGGAGCATAGAAGATCCGCGATGGCTGGTGGTAATACCTGAGGAGCTAATAAATAAGCTAGTGTGGTATATACACCTAAGTTACGGACACTTCGGAGCACGGGAGTGATTCCAGAAGTTACGAGAGGCCTGTTACCTCAATAACATGCTAAAGAGGATACAGCGGGTAATTAGAGTATCTAAACCATGCCAAAGGACGAAACCGCCCACCACATCTTTTGCTGCACCGATGTACCCGATCATTCCAAGCAAGTTGCGAGAGGTCACCGCGGTGGACTTGTTCGGGCCAATAACTCAAACGAAATCTGGCTACGCGTTCATTCTTGTAGCCGTGGAATTGACGTCGAAGTTCGTTTGCTTTACTCCGCTGAGGAAAGCAACGGGGAAAACGGTGGCGGCGGCATTCGCGAACGATTTGGTGCGCGAGGTCAGGCCGGTGAAACGAGTGCTATAGGATAACGGACCGCAATTCCGATCTAAACATTGGCTGCGGATGTTGAGGCGGAGGAAAATAAAGCCGAATTTCATATCCTTGTTCCACCCGTCGTCTAACCCCGCCGAGAGAATAATGAAGGAATTAGGGCGGCTGTGCAGGCTGTACTGTTATGGGAAGCATAACACGTGGGACATACACCTAAAGGCGGGGTTTCAGGAGATCTTAAATGAATTGCCAAATGCCTCCACGATGTTGCCACCAGTGTTAGTGCTAAAGAATAAGGAGCCCCCTAATCGAATCCGGGAAGTCATACCTTGGCCCACCCCCTGCGGGTCCGGGGATTAGAATAGGCCCAAGGTATTCCTGCCTGTCGTAAGAGGCGACTAAAAGGAGTCCATCCCCCTCACGGGGGTAGTTAGCGCCTGCGTCCGGAGACGGACGGTTCCACGACCTATAATTGTGGTCTTTTTGGTTTTTCACTTCTCGTTTCTTCCTTCCTTTGGTTGGTTCCTTTCTTTGTTCTTCTCCACCTCACTGTCTTCCTTACTCCTTCCCTTGCCTTCTTCTCCTTGCCTTCTCATTGCCTTCTTCTCCTTGCCTTCTCGTTGCCTTCTTCTCCTTGCCTTCTCTGGTCTCCGCCTCGGCGTTTGAGACAGTCTGTCCTCTTTCTCACTCTCTCTCTCTCTTCTTTTTCCTCTTCTTCCTTCCTCCCTGTGCGTGCCAGAAGGCCGACCCACGCGTCCGCACGCGTAGCCGGTGACGGGGTAACGCGTAATTCCCCGCCCTGGGTAGACATGTAAGGCACGCGCATACCCCCTGGTAAAGGCCAGGCCTGGGGAGGGGTGATTGCCTGAGCTGATACCTTCTGACCATGCCGATTGGTCCCTCCGTCTGTTTCTCGGGAGGTGTGACCTGAGGTGTATACATTCACCTAAGGCGGGAGTGCCCTCTGAGAGGGTCCCCACAAGGAAGGAGCGCGCCATCGGAGACGCTGGCAATCATGGGGAATTCCTCCGCAATGGATTTCACTCCATCTCTCTCGACTTCTGCCCAAAAACGGAAACGTGACCAGCCACCAGTGACCAAAGTACTACCGCCTGCCCCACAGTTCCTCGTCGTTTCTCGATCTGAAGACGGAAAGGATTTTTCCTCTGTCAACCCTTTCGTTATCCAGAAGTGTGTAGATGCCATAGCCGGATCTGTCAAATCTTGTACCAGGTTGCGTAACGGTACCTTATTACTAGAAACTGAGAGCGCCTTTCAGGCACAAAAACTGCTTCGGGCCACACTCCTGTACACGTTCCATGTCCGGGTGGAGGCCCACTGAACTTTGAATTCGTCTCGTGGTGTAGTCTATACTAGCTCCCTCGACGGATTGACTGACGAGGAGATTCAATCTTTCCTCGCTGAGCAGGGCGTGACGGCTGTCCATAGGGTAATGAAAAAGGTCAACAATGACCTTGTACCTACCCGGACACTTTTCTTGACCTTCGATAGTGTTAAGCTGCCATCGCGCATCAAGGCGGGCTACGAGGTTATTTCTGTTCGCCCCTATGTCCCCACACCTACGCGCTGCTACCAGTGTCAGCGTTTCAATCACACTCGACAGTCTTGTTCCAATGCGGCTAAATGTGTCACTTGTGGCAGGAATGCCCATGAGGGTGACGGTCCACCTCCGTCTCCTCGTTGTGTGAACTGTCAGGGTGACCATGCCGCATCCTCCCGCACTGTCCTGTCTATAAGGAAGAACGCTGTATCCAAGAAATTCGGGTCAAAGAGAAAGTGTCCACCTCGGCTGCTCGCAAGCTATTGGCTAGTAGGAAGCCCACGCTGCTCCCAGCGGGGAAATACAGTACTGTCCTCGCCTCTCCTCGGACTACCCGGGAGGTGGCAACCCAGACATGCGATCTGACCTTCAGCACTACGGTCGTCCGTTCGGCCAGTGCTAAGATCGCGCGGTCGACGTCTCCTCTTCCTCCCATCACCCCACAGATACCAGCCCCTTCATCAGCTTCTGCTAAGACGAAGACCCAGAAGTCCGATGCACGGGCCTTCAAGAAGGAACCATCCCGTGCAGACTTCCTACATACCTCGACCTCCCAGCGTTCGACCGGTACTTCCACCAAACGTCCTTCCAAGAAGGCTCATAGGAAGCACAGTTCTCCTTCTCCGCCACGGCGCATTTCTTCTCCTGCGCCACCCAGCGGTTGCCGCCCCAGGCCGTCATCCGTTTCGCCTGGCCGCACCGCTGGTAGCCGAACATCTGGCCGTTCACCGGCGGAGGAAGCTCCCCCTCCTGGCCATCCTCCCAAGATGGCCGATGAACCTATAGACCCAATGGACGATGACTGTCCGCCTACTGATAGCGGCGGCGGTGCTCGCTCGAAGGCAGGCCCTCAGCGGCCTTCGAGGTGACCCCTTCTTTCATCTTCCTTTTCTTACGATGGCACTTATTCACTGGAATATTCGCAGCATTCGCTCCAACCGAGAGGACTTGAAGTTGCTGCTTCGCTTGCACCGTCCGCTCGTCGTAGCCCTCCAGGAAACGAAGCTACGCCCATGCGATCAAATTGCCTTGGCACACTACACCTCTGTGCGTTTTGACCTACCCCCTGTGGTAGGTATCCCAGCTCATGGAGGGGTTATGTTGCTGGTCCGGGATGATATTTACTACGATCCCATCACGTTGCACACCAGCCTGCAGGCAGTTGCCATCCGCATTACTCTTCCCACTTTTACATTTTCCATTTGTACCGTTCACACTCCATCGTCATCTGCCGTTACCAGGGCAGACATGATGCAACTTATTGCTCAGCTACCTGCACCATTTTTGTTAACTGGAGACTTCAATGCCCACCATCCCCTTTGGGGCTCTCCAGCATCCTGCCCGAGGGGCTCCCTGTTAGCAGACCTTTTCAACCAGCTCAATCTTGTCTGCCTCAATACTGGCGCCCCTACTTTTCTTTCGGACACATCTCACACCTATTCCCATTTAGACCTCTCTATATGTACTCCCCAACTTGCACGTCGGATTGAGTGGTATGCCCTTTCTGATACATATTCGAGCGACCACTTCCCGTGTGTTATCCATCTCCTGCAGCATACCCCCTCTCCGTGCTCCTCTAGTTGGACCATCTCTAAGGCAGACTGGGGGCTCTTCTCTTCCAGGGCGACCTTTCAGGATCAAACCTTCACAAGCTGCGATCGTCAGGTCGCACACCTCACGGAAGTCATTCTCGCTGCTGCTGAATATTCCATCCCTCAGCCTACTTCTCCTCCACGTCGCGTACCGGTCCCCTGGTGGACCGCAGCATGTAGAGACGCTTTACGTGCTCCCCGACGTGCTTTACGCACCTTTAAACGCCACCCTACAGTGGCGAATTGTATCAATTATAAACGATTACGTGCTCAGTGTCGTCGTATTATTAAAGAAAGCAAGAAAGCCAGCTGGGCTGCTTTCACAAGCACCTTCAACAGTTTTACTTCTTCTTCTGTTGTCTGGGGTAGCCTGCGCCGGCTATCTGGCACTAAGGTCCACTCACCAGTTTCTGGCTTGACGGTCGCGAATGACGTCCTTGTGGCCCCTGAGGATGTCTCCAATGCCTTCGGCCGCTTTTTCGCAGAGGTTTCGAGCTCCGCTCATTACCACCCTGCCTTCCTCCCCCGCAAACAGGCAGAGGAGGCTAGGCCACCTAACTTCCGCTCCTCGAATCGTGAAAGTTATAATGCCCCAATCACCATGCGGGAACTCGAAAACGCACTTGGCCGATCACGGTCCTCCGCTCCAGGGCCTGATTCTATTCATATTCAGATGCTGAAGAACCTTTCTCCTGCGGGTAAAGGTTTTCTTTTTCGTACATACAATCGCATCTGGATTGAGGGACATGTTCCCGCATGCTGGCGCGAGTCTATTGTTGTCCCGATTCCTAAGCCGGGGAAGGACAAGCACTTGCCTTCCAGTTATCGACCTATCTCGCTTACCAGCTGTGTCTGTAAAGTGATGGAGCGAATGATTAACTCTCGATTGGTTTGGCTGCTCGAGTCTCGACGCCTACTTACCAATGTACAAAGTGGATTTCGTAGGCGCCGCTCTGCTGTTGACCATCTGGTTACCTTGTCGACCTTCATTATGAAGCGGAAGCGCCCGACAGCGGCTGTGTTCTTTGATTTGGAAAAGGCTTACGACAACTGTTTGAGGGCGGGCATTCTCCGCACCATGTATACATGGGGCCTTCGCGGTCGCCTCCCTCTTTTTATTCGTTCGTTTTTAATGGATCGACAGTTCAGGGTACGTGTGGGTTCTGTCCTGTCCGACACCTTTCGCCAGGAGAATGGGGTGCCACAGGGCTCAGTTTTGAGCGTCGCTCTCTTCGCCATAGCGATCAATCCAATAATGGATTGCCTCCCAGCTGATGTATCAGGCTCCCTTTTCGTGGACGATTTTACCATCTATTACAGCGCGCAGTGTACACGTGTCCTGGAGCGCTGTCTTCAGCGTTCTCTTTACCGTCTTTACTCCTGGAGTGTCGCCAATGGCTTCCGTTTTTCTGCCGAGAAGACGGTCTGTATTAACTTCTGGCGCTACAAAGAGTTTCACCCACCGTCCTTACGACTCGGTCCCGTTGCTCTCCCATTCGTGGAGACAACAAAATTTTTAGGTCTTACATTTGACAGGAAACTTAGTTGGTCTCCACATGTGTCATATTTGGCCGCCCGTTGTACTCGTTCTTTAAATGTCCTCCGTGTTCTCAGTGGTATGTCGTGGGGAGCGGATCGAACCGTCCTACTTCGTCTATATCGGTCGATCGTCCGCTCCAAGCTGGATTATGGGAGCTTCGTATACTCCTCTGCACGGCCATCCATCTTACGCCGCCTCAACTCCATACAACATCGGGGTTTACGACTTGCGATCGGAGCATTTTATACCAGTCCCGTAGAGAGTCTTCATGCTGACGCTGGCGAATTGCCACTCACCTACCGGCGCGATATACTGCTTTGTCAGTATGCCTGTCGGCTACTGTCAATGACCGACCACCCGTCTTATCGTTCCTTTTTTGACGACTCTCTCGACCGTCAATACGGGTTGTATGTCTCTGCCCTGCTACCCCCTGGAGTTAGCTTTCGTCGCCTCCTTCAACACCTTAATTTTTTACTCCCTGCAACCTTTCGAGTGGGCGAGAGCCACACGCCACCTTGGCTCCAGGCTCAGGTCCGCGTTCACCTTGACCTCAGCTCGCTCCCAAAAGAGGTTACCCCCGGTTCGGTCTACCACTCCCGTTTTGTGGAACTTCGTTCGAAGTTCATCAATATGACTTTCATTTATACAGATGGCTCTAAGACCAATGACGGGGTCGGGTGTTCCTTTATTGTCGGGGCACAAAGTTTCAAATACCGGCTCCATGGCCATTGTTCGGTCTTCACAGCTGAGCTCTTTGCCCTCTACCAGGCTGTTCTTTACATCTGCCGTTACCGACATTCTGCTTATGTCATCTGCTCCGATTCCCTGAGCGCCATCCAGAGCCTCAGTGATCCGTATCCGGTTCACCCTTTCGTGCACCGGATCCAACGCTCTCTTCGGCAGCTGATGGACGTCGGTTCTCCGGTTAGCTTTATGTGGGTCCCTGGCCATGACGGTATCCCTGGGAACGAAGCTGCAGATGCCGCGGCCAAGGCTGCGGTCCTCCAGCCTCGGACAACTTCTTGTTGTGTCCCTTCGTCAGATTTTAGCAGGGTTATTTGTCGGCGCATTTTCTCGCTGTGGCATGCCGATTGGGCTGCCCTTGCAGCCAACAAGCTTCGGGCCTTGAAACCTCTTCCCGTGGCTTGGACGTCCTCCTCACGCCCTTCTCGGCGGGAGGAGGTAGTTTTGGCCCGGTTAAGAATTGGACACTGCCGGTTCAGCCATCTGCTGACGGCTGCGCCGGCGCCGTTCTGCCCATGTGGACAATTGCTGACGGTCCGCCACATTTTAATGTCCTGTCCAGATTTTAACGCACTGCGTCTCGATCTTAACCTGCCATGTACTTTAGATGCCGTTTTAGCGGATGACCCACGAGCAGCTGCTCGTGTTCTTCGTTTTATCCATTTGACAAACCTCACTAAGGACATCAGATGATGCTGTTTTTTAATCCTATGCCTGTCAGTCTGTCTTTTATCGTGTTTTCCCTTTTAGTTGTTGTTTTAAACTTGTGCCTCGCGGTGCATTCTTAACGTAGTCATGGCGCTAATGACCATTGAAGTTGTGCGCCCTAAAACCACAAAAAAAAATACCTTGGCCAAAGGAAAGACAACCAAGACACAAGGAGGTCGTTGATCTCGCGCTGGAAAATATCAAGAGTGCGGCAGACCGGAGGCAAAAGACGTACCAAAAGAAAACGGGAGAAATAAAATTCTTCATTGGACAGAAGGTGTGTGTTCGGTCACACAGACTGTCAAACAGAGGTAAGGGAATCTGCAAGAAGTTCCTAAGCCTGTACAATGGTCTTTACCGTGTGTGCCGTATCCCTCATCCGAACGCAATAGAAGTACAGACACTGAGGACGAGAAAATCGAGAGGGCTTCATCACGTATCAAACGTGAAACCCCTCATTGAATAGAAACTGTGGAACAATAAAATATAGGTAAAATAGATTTAGAGTATATTGTATAAGTTGTGTGTAAAATGTATTAGGATAGATTGTATTCCGAGCAATAAGATGTACCATGTGATCAATGAGCAGACAAGTCGCACATGAAAGTAAGGAGAGTAAGGGCGAAATTACTCCAGAAGGAGATAAATATGTAAGGAGAAAGATTAATCCGTATCCGGAAGTTGTGTTACAGGAAGGAGCGGTAACCAGAATGAAGAGGAACGATGCAAAAACCTCAAATGAGGCGTACAAAGGAAAAAGGGTGTAAGTTATCGTAGAAACCGGTTGTAGTGGGAGTAGCGGTAATTGTGTGTGTAGGATTTTGTTACTATAAGGCATGTTTTGGTTGTTAATTATGTGTCGTAGTTGTTACAATAGTGCATGTTTTGTAGTTAATTCTCTGTTATACCTGTTACAGTAGCGCATGTACTGTAAACTAGAGGGGAAGGTTGCCCTAAATGAGAAATTGTGGATGCGAAATGTGTGACGTCACAAGGAATGCTTGCTATGTAGCTAGTAAAGAGTGCCTGTGTTTGCATGTTGCATTTATGTGAGAAGAGTGAGAAATGAATGACTGAAGGACGTGATAGTGCGATAAGTTAGTCTTAAGAATACTATAGATCATAATCTAAAACAAATGGAATTCTAGTTCCATCCATTTCTTGTCCATTAGTAAAGAAAATATCGTAGATTAGTATTGATTAAAATATCCCTATTATAAAGCCACTGAGGGATCAAATAAGGAATAAAAAATTGTTGTAAATTGATAAGATAATGATTCATTTATGAAAAGGCGGCTAAATTAAAAGCAATGTTAAAATATCATTGGAAGGATAACGCCCATAAGGCACAGTAGGAGAAGGAGAGAGAGAAATAGACTCTGAGTAATGTAGGAAGACCTTATGGATTGCTGAGAACAGTTGGGGACTGTGATGGAAAATTTGTCTGAAATGAAATGTATCGGTATAGCCAAGTTTCCCTGAGTTTAGATTAGTAACCAGGGGAGAATGCAGCCGAGGAGACCGGGTCGCCGATGCAAGCAATTAGCGGCTAGACGTCGGGCGAGCGCACGGCACTTGGGATTCCCTAAGTGACGGCCGTTGTCCGCGACTGTGTCAACATGCGCCGGAGGCGATTACTGGTCCTCCCACATGCAGGAATAAGGCGGTGGCTACCCAGGTAGCCGGCCGCAATCACGGAACAGACGAACAGCGAGCGGCGGTGACCTACACATGCCGAGCGCCCGCGCCAACAGGTGACACGCCCCCAACTGTGAGGGCGCCGCACAGCAGCAGGTGGTAACGGGCAGTCCGTATGGATGACCCGTGAGGTGGCGCGCTGCCCCGCCTGGTAGACATCGTCACAAACAAACCCGGGATGGAGACTGCAGCATCCGCAAGAGGCGAGATTGGCATATCCAGGTCAGGCGTCGCAGTGCTGCAGATCAAGGAAGGAGAACCGGTGCGCGCCAGGGGCGTGGCACCAGTGGCGGCCTGTCAACGGCGTCACCACCACACCTACAACGTCCGCAGTACCGATTCAAGAGGCGTGTCAAACTCACCACTTGAGTCGGACATGCCGGGACTGCAGACGGAAAGAGAGGCGAGTGACGTCACCGAGGGGGTGACGTCAGGAGTGTGGCTGTCGGCAATAACTGCGGATATGCTCACATATCGACGAGAGGTAGCCAGACGGGTCCGGGCGCTCACGGTGCGGCACGCGGCGACGACTGCTAGGGGGATGCTATTCTGCCCTGGAGGTCGACGCCCACCTGACGCGGAAACGCGTGCCCCTACGTCCTGAGGCAGCCATCGACGCGCGGCAACATGGGTCCTGGGGAGCTGACAAAGGTGAGGGAGCGGCCTGATGCAAGGTGGCGGCCGACATGATCGACGGAGAGCCTGCAGTCGCTGACACCTGCAGAATAACTTCCTCCCCTGTCCTCAAAGTAGCCCAAAACTGTGGTCCTCCAAGTACCCCGATCCCATAGTGAAGTGCAAGGTGTTTGAAACTGCCACGTACATTCAATATGTAGCGCGTGTGTTTACTTTTCAGCAGAACTGATTTTGCATATATTATGGCTAGTTACTAAAGTAAATAGGGAAAGAGATAAAGAAAAAACTTTAACACGTCAATCCAGAAGTGAACGAACGAAATTGCTTAAAGATGTAATGTGATTTACTGAAAATTTCTCTAACTAATAGGTTTGGATGTTTTTATGCTTCGCAAATGTTTCAAAGTGGGATACAAATGCGAGGACACTAAGAATTTAAATGCCCACAAGCTTAATACCAACTTATCTATATGTTGTATGAAATTCAATCCATTATATAATTTGTTTAAATTGTGCAATTTCAAGACTTTGTGTTTTGATAGATCTTGTGAAATATTTCAAAGTGGGACACACTGACAACAGGAATTTAATAATTTAAGTGCCCACAAAGATTTAAATGTCTAGTATATATGAACTGATTATGTTTGTCAAAAAATTTAAAGTTTTCACTCATGTTACATTTGAAAAACGGATGCTTGGCCTAGATGATAAGGTAAAATTGGTGTTAAATTGAAATATTAATGGTAAATTGTATATGTTTCAATCATGATGTTTAAGAGGGGCATAGGCCCATATGTTTATGTGTTAATAGCTACATAATGCTCTCAATGTGTGAGGGTTTTGAATGTTAAATTTTGTAGTCTGAGTTTTCAATTTGAATACTATGTTCTATGGAACAGATGAGGAGGATGTGTAATAAACTCAGTAAAGAATCAGATAAATGACACACCTCCGACCACTAGGTTTAAATAAAAAAATGCTTGAAAGTGCCCTTCCAAAAGCAAGGACACTTGCTGCCCATTTTTTCGTTAGAAGGGGAGGGTTATGTAACGGCTCCATGTAAGCCGCTACATGGCTCGACCCCACAACTAAAGACACCTGAGTCAGTGCCCTTCCGACACTCAGGTAAGAGCCTGATGATAATTAATAAGATAGGGTTATTTAAATATAGACGATCATTTTAATATTAGATATGGTAATTGTCTGCAAAGTGTGAATGCGAACGTATGATGAGGTATGCGTGAGATGTCGGCAGTGGGTGTGCTATAGGCATAGTGGAAGTGTAGCCAACCTCGAATCTAGTAGAGTGCGACTGCACTGGACCAGAGGCATAAGCTCCACGCGCGTCATTAGCGCTCGTTGGGTTGGCAAATAACCGTGTGCGGTATCTCTGAGTCCTTGCGGCCAAGATGTGTGGACCCGGACGAGGGAGACCGTATCGGGGTTGTTGCTGGGAAGACCTGGGTGAGTAAGCACACTCTGCTCTATCGCTCCGATAGTTAGCGAAGATTTAGAATTCCATGTTCACTTTGAACTTCCCTGCTGAGGAAAGCCACTAGAATCATCTCGGTTAGGAGAGATAGGGAGATGATTTCTTTTGCCAAGTAATTTCATGGGAATTTGTGTTCACTGCACTTGGGAGTGAACAGGCGCTCATTGCCGAGTAATACTCAGAATTGCTTAATTTGCATTTCAGTGTGAGTGTGAAGTATACATGCAAAGTGTATTTGGTTTAAATGTGTTTATTGACTACTGATTGTGGAGAGATTAGTAACACGTGGTCCGCAGACCCCATGCATTTCTTGGAGAGAAGCTTCAGCTCGACGTAATCACATTTCGTGATCGAGCTGGATCTTCTACGTAAATTCATGCGTGTGATTTAATTGTTCCTTCATAATATCCAGTAAAACTCGCGGAGTTTGTTAAACGTGAAGATGGGACTTGCCCGAATTAAAGTTACAATTGGTACCATGTGCTCTCTCCCAATGTTGTCCCACTTTGTGTATGGGAACCTTCCTCTTTTATCTGATAGATAAAATGAATAGAGTGAATGTTAGTGTGTGTGTGTTTGTGTGTGTGTGTGTGTGTGTGTGTGTGTGTGTGTGTGTGTGTGTGGCTAAATGATGATAGAAATGTGCAGGCGGTAGTCATTGTCGATTCACGGCACATGTTAGCCGGATGTTTAACTAAGTTTACTTAGATATTATACTATTTGTATCACGCCAGCATTCCGTGATAAGTGAGAGGGAATATTTGAGATGGTAATGTTTATTGAATAAATGTGATTGTGTTACTATATAAATATGTTTCAGTGACTTCTCCCAGCCACACCATATTCCCTTACCATTTCACAAAGTATTTGGTACGCGTATTTCAGTTAATCACCTGTGTATGTCCCACTCATGGGCATATTTCATTTAACAAACTCTGTAAGGTGGTATTAAAACTGCATTATAATAATATTCTATTTCTAACTTGATCAAAACCACCGAATAAAACCTTAGTTTGAGTATTGATGCTTGTTGCTGCAAATGGCCGCCGGCGTCTCCTATAGTACAGGTCCCATTTATAAAATTGAGGATGCCTGCCGAGGGTGCGAAAAGCAAGTATCATGCAATATATAATAGACCATGTATACCTAAAGAAAGACGGATGCAGGAAGACAGGTAAAAGTTCGATATCACGAGGACGGAGCAGGCTGTAAGTTCACTGTATTAAGCCGAAAAAACTGACCAGGAAGCAGGTAGCGACAACAGATTTATACAGGCTCATTCAAGGTCCATGGTGAGAAACAGCGCGATATGGAAGGAAGTGCGTGTGGAATTACAAGAAACTACCAAATGAGACCAATTTAGTACCAAACAAAAGGTATGAGGGTTACATAGTGGCACGAAATGAAAATATACAGGATATGTCCAATCGCAAGAATAGACGTAGAAACTATACTTACCAAATGTAAATAAGCTGACAGTTCGTAGTGGCAATGCAAATTGTACCTCGCAACTGACATACATAAAACGAGATTGGGCTGTATAGCGTGTACTGAAGCACTGACAGTGCACGGCAGACGAGTGTCGCTGAATACTGAACAATGGAGTAAATGTTGTACACAAATTATAACGGAAATTTCAGTTCCAAAAGAAAGAACACGAACGCTATATTTGCAAGAGATGGCGGAGGCAGCAAGTCAAAGGAACGGGAGAGAGTACATAGACGCAGGGACGAAATGACAGAGTAACAAATACTAAAAAGGCCAACAAGCAAAAACACAACATGGTACTCTACATCCATGGGCAAATTTGTATTACGAGATAGCTGAAAAGATCAAAGCTCTTGTGAATCAAACGGAGAACGGTACAGACTCCACACTATCACATTACTTCTAATAAATACAATCTGCAAATTACGAACATACGTAATCAGGATATCGGAACCTAGTGTATCACACAACCTACGAGCATCCTATTACGACGCACGTGGGTTCTGAGAGAAACACTGAGGCGGATTCGAACGAGTATGGACAAAAGTAACAGTATATCAGACGATCAGCTGAAGCAAGGAAAAAAATCAAAAAACAAAACAGGTGGAAATGCTTTCCCCCTGCAGTCTTATTCCGAATACTCAGGCCTGTCAACTCCCTGCCTATTCTTGGAGTCCGAACTCCTCTGCCTCTGTACGCACAAAGACGTGAGTTTACGCTCCACTGGCGTGCTTTCCTTGCACGGCTTGCTGACTGGCATAAGCAAAAATATACCGTTCCTCTTGGGTAGAAAGGAAACAAAATCTCACCTATATGACTTGGCCATTGGTGACATGGTAATGATTTCTTGTGGCTGGTACTAGACATAATTATCCTGACAGCATGCCAGACCAGTGCGAGAGCTTTGCTGGCCGTTCTTAGATGATTGTGGTCATGGGGGAACCGGAGGTACCTCCACACCACACATATAACAAGACGTGTGGTCACTCAGTCGCACCGCTGAGTGGTAGAAAATTAATGAGGTTCTTGCATTTAAAGGTCTTGCACGAAAGTAACTGCAACGGATCTTATCCAGCATAATTTCGCAATGGATTTCCGTTTTCTCAAAAAACAATATACAAGTAGATATTTGTACATGTTTTTTAGACTCGGCCAAGTTCTCATCCGATCTTCAGTTCAGTTTCTCATAATGTATGTGAATAATACCCACCAGTGCTGAGATGCACACTCCTCTCCCATTTCTCGCAGCTCAGCATCTGCTCGAGGCACAATCTCTTTTGTTTGCAGTTGTAATGGTCTTTTGAAATTCTTTCTTCTCATTGCCATATAATTGCAGCAATCGACTGACATTACGTATCTTAGCTTCACTAACATTCTCAAATTCTTAAGTGGGAATGCAATTGACACACAAACGAAACCTTGTCTTTTGTTTTTCCACAGGTGTGCACTGCAGCTGGGATACTATTGCATACTGTGTGGACGTTTTAATACTGTAGGCATTGTTTGTGTCTATCTGCTTTCTGACGTCTAGTACCGTTTGGTAGTTTTCTTTGTTGAGTAGCAATTTGCCGAGTCTATAGAACAAATGTCGAATTGCTGCTTGTTTTTGTGGATGGTTCGATGAGATGTCAATGACAATGTTAGTTATTGTGAATTTACAGCAAACTTCTAATACATCCTTATTTTTTGATGTGTCTAGAAAATTATGATTATTATGTTCTGTCTCAACTGTAAATTTTCTCTCTTTATGTACGTTGTTAAAGGTCAGTAAGAGGTTTCTCAATTTTTGTTTGTCATTCATTTCTTAGGCAGAGGATGTCATCCATATATCTGATTCAGTAAAATATATTGTACTACTTTGCAACGATTTTTGTGAAAATTGTCTACTTGACATGCTTCACAAAAATATTTACTAAGGCTCGTGGAATGGGGTCTTCTTGGTAAGATACCCTCTTATAAATAGAATTTACTGTTCAACTAGAACTAATAATCGCAACATTACTGACGTTAGTATTTCATTAATCTGATTACCAGAGGGTTGACCACTAACAAAAATCTGAAAACACAGCCAACTCAATGGTGACCAGATTAACAAAACACTCCCTTCAGTAATGCCTACGACACAATAAAACTAATTCCATTTGAACAGTTAACTTTATTTAAAATGGGATAGGTTACCAATGGGATCAACAGTTTAAAGACACTTAGTAAATACCTTTCATAAAGCATGTATGACAGATCATTTTCATAAAAGTAGTTGCAAAATAATAAACCGTATTGTATTGTATATATAGGACACCATCCTCTTCCTAAGTGACGAACCACAGACCGAAATTGAAAAAACTACTTGAGGCCATTTAGGAGGTACATAAAGATAAACTTATAATTGAAAAAGAACATGAAAGTGAAATTAACTTTCAAGAGCTAATAGTCAAAAAACAAGCACATATTCTAAATTTAATATAAACCCACAGCAACTGATGAAATCATGCACCAGTCCTCCAACTACCCAAACCAAGCAACACTTTGACCCATGCTTCATAGATTCAACACAGGGCCAATCAACAAGGAAAATTACCAAAAAGAACTATACATCATAAAGCAGATAGCCAGCAACAATGTATGGAATAGTCACAGCCACCAAGCTTAACAATAAAATAAAAATAACAGTAACATTAAACAAACCAATCACCTCCCCCCTCCCTAACACACTGAATAACATAACAACACAGAACAATTAGGGAAATGTAAGAGCAGACCAGGATGGTACACGATATTTTACAAACACAAAAACTTGCACACAAAATTACCAAAACACAAGGTACAAACAAAGCATATACAGCAGATAATTCTATAAAGAAATACATTCCAAAACCGACAAAATCCGCAAGTTTACACATGAAAGCATATCTATACTAACTACAATGGAACTTACGTAATGGCAGGTATGTTGTGCAAACAAGTTGACTTAGAACGTTACATGTCAGTTCAAAGGAACGCAAGAGAGCCTGAAAGTATGAAACAGTGCAGTCAAATGGACGGAGCATCCCAGAAATAATAATCGCAAGCTAACCTCCAGAGAAGTGAGAATAGCCAATAAGACACCATCTATCATTGCAAGAAAATTAACACACAGAAAAACTGAAACAAAAAGAAATCCCAATTTGAGTGGCCAGGTGTACATGACAAACAAATTGCGTTTTACTTACAGACAAAATAGTAAAATACTCTTCAAACGGATGATCATGAGTGTCACACAACGTCTTTCGTCTTATTTTCCATTTTCTGTGATATCCTCCCCAACCCAAAGTGTAACTTCTAAATCAAAAATATAGTCATCCAAATACCGTACCTGAAACCTTCTACCAATTCTGGCAGGCATGAGTTCCTCCGTTCGTTCTATAATCCGGAGAGAACAGAAATGAACTATAATAAGCCTACATTTGCCTTATGTACTTCGTTATGGTGGCATCACTAATGTAAGCAATTATGAACGCGAAATTACTTCGAATTCTGATCGTTAATGGAATGGACACAAAAATATTATTTAAGCAGCAAACTAGAAACAGGTTTATTTTCGTTACATAAATAAAGACTAAATGTCAGTAAGACGTAGTATGCACCCTTCCACTCACACTTGTAATACAGAATACTGTTGTGGGGAAAATGCACCAGTCAGCTAACATTCGTGACTGGCAGACGAAAGTCATTAAATGTATTCTAGCTCTGTCTCCCAGAGAGACATGCAGAAGTCAGATCAGAACACTTAACATGTTGATATTCCCCAGCGTTTACATCTACATGTCTAATTTATGATAAAGGAAACGTAAACAAAATTAGTCTAAGAAATAATGCTCATATATCCAGTGCAAAAAATAGACAAATGGTAGACTTACTGTACTGCACACACACGACCCATAAAAACATGAACCTTAAATTCTTAAAAAAAATCTCCAAAAACAGCTCATTTGGCTCCCTTACACAAATTGAAGGAAGTTTTAGGAACTTTGCTGAGAGAGCGAGAATTTATGGAGAGTGATGTTAAAGAACTGTATCTGTGTGTGTCAATAATATTGGATGTTACGTTTATACAATTAGACTTACGTAAGACTTGGTGCAACTAGCCATAAGTAATTGTACACTGTGAATGTATGTAAGGATGTATACACAAGTAACTAGCAAGCAATGTACTTACAGATTCATTTAAATAATCAAGTATTCCGATAACTATGTATCTACGTGTTAACAAGTGTATTAGCAACTGGCACTGTAATCTATTATGCGCTTTAATTTACTCTAAACGTCTTTTATATATATATCTGATATACTGTTTGTAACAGCAGATTCTTACGTGCTGATAAGGCCAGTTGTATAAAATCATTCTGGATGGCTAATAAGAAACGTTCTTAACTTTCTAAGACACTAAGTGAACACGAAGTTGAGACTGATGTCACTCGCAGATCTCGTAAGAAAGATCTGCAGTTAATGGGAGATCTTTAGTGGCGTTCTACAACAATTATTCTATGAATTGTAAGAAAACTGCGAAACAGAAGTTAGTGACGTGAAAATGTCTCTATGTTGTGAGAGTGAAGTGATAGTGTAACCTCTAACCTATGAACAGATGAGAGGAAACGTTTATTTCGGTCGGAGAAATAAAAACAATAATATAGCTATGCGAAAATTACGATGTTGACTGTCATTTAATCGATGCGCATCGCTTATAAAAGTGAAACGTTAGTAGTCGATATGAAATCGATTGAAGATGCCTTAATGTGAAAGACAAACGCGCCTGGACTTCATAAAGTACATTACAGCGAGAAAACTGACGATTAATAAATAAAACAAATATCTACAAACGCGCAAGGAAAAACGGACAGCAAACTGGAGATGAGGAACAGTATCTGACTTAAACCGAGCACACAATAACTGTAATCCTTTCCAAGCAATGTGTTAGAATAACTTACATGATGACGAGCCGAATTTGTGGTAAAAAGATGTATGTTAAGTAATGTCTTGGGAAGGTCATTAGAAGAAAAAGTTAAAATACCATACCCTTCATGCATGTAGCCGAGATGCAGAAAACCAAATCACAATGCATTTTATACTAAGCAAATCGCGGCAACATTAATAAAGAACTCAACATAAGCAGAACAACTGAAATAAATTGTACTAAAAGTAAGATAATTTTCTAATTGCAGAAAACAGTAGTTTAACTGGGATAGGCTGGTGGAAAGAAAAAAAAAAAAAGGGAGCAATTTTGTGATGAAACTGAACCATTGTGTTTGCAAAAGCAGTAAACGCTGAGACACATTACCTACATACAAAAATACATTGCGAGTAAATTTATAACGTGTAACACAGATGAAATGGAGCTAAACGAAAAGAAACAAAACATAACACACAAAATTCTTTCCAAGATTCCAATACAAGAGTGAGAGTGTTTTGAGAGACACACCGAACAAAACATATCAAGGAAAGACAACAGGCGAAAATTATTATTTCTCGTTATTTTTCAGAGTATTCTCCGTCGCGTCATGGGTTGTGCTAGAGAACGCCACACTGATAAATTCAAGATTTCAGTGGCACGTCACTACAGCATTTAGCTCACTATATTTGGAGGCCTAAAATAACACTGAAACCACAAAGACGTGTACCGTATTTTTAACTCATTGACTGGCGTCTGCTAGAGCAGGTCCTTAGGGCTGACGCCGTGGTCTGCCGATGAAACATCCATCACTTTGTTTGCGGCGATCACCGTATTAACGAAAAGAAACCAAAAACGTAATATTGATGAAACGCTTTCGGGTTTTCAGTTGGGTGGTAGTGTTAAAATCTCGACGTTCCGAAAAGTGTATTACTTCTCTTCTTCTGGCGAAGTGAATTTGTCAGAAGATCAGCATGGCACTCCTCGAAACGTCACAGTATTTTAACACTGCCACGCTAGGAAAGTCGACATTCACACGTAAAAGCTTAAAATTTTTTGCTTTGGATCGTACATGACGATTGGATCGCAGACATGATTGTAATTGAAAGATTAGCTTCTATAGTGTACCACAAGATTTGGAGATGGGAATGGCAGGCGCGCTATCGATTACGCAAAAAAGAAACTGGAAGGAACCACTGCAGCCAGAGGCTATTTTAATTATAGCTGAAAAATCGCATTTACGGATACGGATGGTAACAGCTTCACATTTCAGGAGAATGACTGTAAACTAAGAGTGACTTATTGACGACAAAATAGCCGGTAAAGCACTCACAGCCTCACAGCTTCACACCCTCACCCCACTCCAGAGCTGTGGCCTTATCTGCCCTACCACAGCGGTAACGGTTTTCCCTGCGATTCCATTTGTGCCCGATACATGGATGTGAAAGATGTCTTATTTCATTCACCTATGGTTTGTTGCACGGACAATACTATTATTTTGCTCGTCGAAGAATTTTTTTCACAATGAATTTTCAGTGTCGCAATGTGTTAAGGTAATATCTGCAAACCTTACTCTGTGATGTCCTCAACGCGGCCGTAATTTCAAAATATCTGATTTCACTAACAATTCTTGACTGCCACATAACTCACATGATACTATTGGAGAAACACAACAACCAGATAATGATAACGAACTGAATGTGAATATAAAAAAATTCAACGCCATTGATACGTGGTTGCAGCAAACGCTACGTCTCTTTGTGTGAAGACAGAGCTGTGTACGTATCTTTTACTTCCATAGCGTGAAACCCAACAGGACCAAAGAACGCATAAAAACTCAAACACGAACCGTCAGTGATGAAATGATGTGTGTGTCTACGCATATTATACGGCCACGAGGAGGTCATTTATTTCTTGCAAATATAACACTTTCCTACTGATTCTACTCTGCATTTTTGTTTAGTAATAGCTTTTGACTGCAGATAGACGGGGCATTAATACGAAAACGAGACACTTAGATACAAATAAGTATATTGTTTATTATTTCAAAAGCTATCACTATAACTGTAAACTCATTTGTCACACTGTGTAATAAGACGGTCAATGCCTTGACTGAAAAATCTCTGCGGTTGCGCACGCAACCATGATTGTAGCCACGTGGCACCTTTTCTTCCGAAGCAGATCTACGGTCCGAGTGTCTCTATTTAGTGCTATAAAAATATAGAAATCTTACAGGAAGACGCTTAGATTACATGGAGGATGTGAAAGTGCATCCCAAAGAAACTTCTGCAGCTTAACCGAAACAACAGGAACCGCTATCTCCGGGAAAGCCATGATCATCTCTCTTTAACTGAAAAGGTCAGCTGGTCATTGTATAGTACAGTATTGTATTGTTTTATTGATTCTATTCACAATTTTTATGCATAGATACAAAGTGATACCGGAAAGTCAATATTATGAAGAAATGAGAAGAGAGGACACCAATTAATCTGATTATTGTAAACTGTTTATCTGTTACAAAACGTACAAATAGCAATAACAAAATTGTTCATACACGCTATTACACTTAGTCTTTTTAAACTCAAACTGTGATTAAACCTCAAAAAAGGCACATTCATGGATACTCTTAATAAGGACATAAAAAGCAATAACATGGTCACCATTCTTACCCCCATTGTGTGATCAGTTTACACCATCTCGTTTTGCACAAAAGACACCATTCTACGCCACATCGTCATACTCTGCTTAAGAATTTACAGCAGTTAATGTAGTTAAAAGAGTTCATACTTTTTGCATACTGTTCGTGGCTATAGGTTACAGCTGCAGCTTCCTGGTTAAGAGATACTTAAAATTTATATGATAGAATGATGAAAATGTGTTGTGATGACATACTTCTTTATGCTAACTAATATTTATGTATACTGTACAGTCATTTTCCTAGGAGATATTGTGCAAAGATCCTTGAATTTTGCAATCTTTTTTGCTGTTTCACACTTAACAAATCTATACATATTTTTCGTTATCAATATTTACTACGATAAAATGTACACACATGGGCTTTAACCTTGTAGGTGCTCTGCAACAACATAACATTTTGTAGTAGGTAGGTATGAAAAGCTGCTTTAAATCCTCGAATGCTTTCGATGATACTGATGTCACAAGATAGTTAGTTGTACAGCATGTTTCCTGCTTGGAGTCGTCCATTTGTAGTTGAATACTGGACATGACTTCTTGTGTTATGAGTGAATATTCTTGTTTCCAGCTAGAAGCTGGTTATTACCGTGTAAGATGTTTCTTATAGAAAGTATTGCCTGCAAAGCGTATAAACAAGCCGTTGGAAGGACTTGGAGTTTCCTGAATAAACGCTTGCACGATCTTCTAGGAGCTACCTTTTACGTTGCTTGTACAGTTCTGGTTGGCTGATAAGGAACTTTCTCTGTCACTCGACTTTCCCCCGAAATTTACGCCTCATCATGGTAGGGTTCTCTGCTTCTGCCAAGTACATATTTCTTGTTGTTTGCTTCCATGTGCAGCTTGAAAGAAATTTTGTGTAGTAACGGTGTTCTGTTTACTTGTTAAACTTCTTGGATCCATCTTGAATTCTCCTGGGTTCGTATTCCAAGAAACTCTGTAGCACCTAAGTTTTCCAAGTTTCTGATGAATAACTCCGTAGGTGGGGCTAATGGATATTTAATCTGTACTGTGTGTAGATTCATAGTAAGCGTTTTTTGGATATTTATCGTTTTTATTTTTTTTTCAAGAAAACGGGTTTTCAATGTCTGAGGTGCATATTTTGATCTTATTCCTCGTCTCTTGTTCAGTCCTTCCATTAACTAACACATTTGGGTCGTCAGCAAATTTAATATGCTTCTGATGAGGGCTAGTTGATTCGAGGTCATTTAGGAGAACAAAAACAAAACAGTCCTACTGTGAAGTTTTGCAATACACCACACTTACTACACAGTAATTCAGAGTAGCATGAAGATGTTATTCCCTTTATGGACTCCAAAGTTCAACTTCTTGCTCTCTGTATTGTGGGTAAGATTTTAACCAAACATGAGCTGGTTCCCTAATACATACACCCTCCAGTTTCATTAACTAGAATTTGTGGCTAGTGACATCAAATGCCTTCGAGAGATCTAGAAAAATTCAAGAAATATGCCCACCTTCATAGGGAGAAATGATCATCACGATAATATAAGAGAAATTTAACTTATTGTTTTTCTCGCGTGCCGTTCGAGAGTGGAATGGTAGAGAGACAGCTAGAAGGTGGTTCATTCAACTCTCTCACAGGTAGTTACAGTAATCACGTAGATGTAGGTGCTATTTGCCAATTGCATTTAAAGCTTTGTGAAGGAATGCAAAGATGGTACTCTCAGCAGAGTTGGATTTATGAAAGCCATGCTGAGAGTCTGAGAAATAGTTATTATTTCCACAAGTTCATTACTCTCTTAAAATAGATTTTTCCGTTATTTTTCGCAAACCCAGACAGGTGTGATTGCGGCTATAGTTGGATACATTTGTCTTTATTCCCTATTTGAAAAGAGGTTCTACTTTGGGATTTTTTTGAGAGCGAGCAGTTGCTGAAGTCAACTAGAGGCTTCGCTATGAAGGGACCGTTATTTTATATAATAAAGTCATTTATACTGTCAATATCAAAGGAGTGTCTTGATCTGAGTCCCTTGATCGTGTCCAGCATTTGCATCTCACTAGATGGGTGTAGAAAGTGTCTTACTAGACCTACGTCTGAACTAGATTCATTACGGCACACTGTGAATCTTGCTGTACCAGGTTTTCTGTACCAGTGTCAAGTTATAAGTAGGCTGATTATGTTGTCTTATTGGCAACGTTACGTAACGCTCTGTATGAAAATCACTGGCTGTGCTGTGTGCAGTCTGTGGCTAGTTTGCACTGTTGTCTGCCATTGTAGTGTTGGGCAGTTGGCTATTAACAGCGCGTAGCGTTGCGCACTTGGAGGTGAGCCGCCAGCAGTGGTGGATGTGGGGCGAGAAATGGCGGAGTTTTGAAATTTGTAAGTCTGGATGTCATGAACTGCTATGTATATTATGATTTTTCAACACTATTAAGGTAAATACATTGTTTGTTCTCTATTAAAATCTTTAATTTGCTAACTATGCCTATCAGTAGTTAGTGCCTTCAGTAGTTTGAATCTTTTATTTAGCTGGCAGTAGTGGCGCTCGCTGTATTGCAGTAGTTGGAGTAACGAAGAATTTTGTGAGGTAAGTGATTTGTGAAAGGTATAGGTTAATGTTAGTCAGGGCCATTCTTTTGTAGGGATTATTGAAAATCAGATTGCATTGCGCTAAAAATATTGTGTGTCAGTTTAAGCACAGTCATGTACAATTGTTCTATGGGGATGTTTCATATGTCGACCCTTAGCCGAGGATACCTCACTGGAATCTTCTGATTTTTTCTTGTAGTTTGTGTAATTAGTGTAGATTTTGTTTATTGCTAGCGCGTAATTGTAGAGAGAATCTCCTTTGTAGTTGCAGTATTTCATTGTTGTACAGTAAAACAGGTGTGGCATGCATGTAGATTTGCACCAAGTATTTCGCAGCTGTGCTTGCAATTCACTAGATATTATTTTCAGTGCTATGTTAATGTGTTCTCTTATTTTGCTCTTCAAATTGTGTTTTTCTGTGTTGTCGTGTGAAATATTCTGACAACAATGGCGTGTGAAAAACTTAATACTAGGCTCCAAAGTAAACTGAGAAATGACAGTGAAGACGAAAGCAGTGTTAGCGCCACCATGTAATGAATTAACTAATGTTCAAAGTAGTAATCTGGTAATTGTGCGTAGGGAAATGGAGCGGGCTGCAAATAATGGTGTACGCAGTGAAACAATTAGTGAACAGGGAAGCATTATCGATCGATCGGTCGGCAACAGCTCGCCTCAGGATTCCGAAATGACAGGACACAATCTTGCAAATACTGTAGATTTAGGTTTTGCGTCCTCACCGTTTTCTCAAATAAATCAAGACACATTTTCTGCTTTTCAAAATGCGAATATTGCTGGTTCAAATGCACTGCCGAATAGCACTAAGGAACATGTTTCAGACACCAGTGCACTGTTATTACAGCTAATGCAACAAATGGGACAAAGGCTACAAAAGGTAGACACAACGGTTGAACAAAATCAGAAACAAATGGGACAAAATCTTCAAAAGTTAGACACAATGGAACAAAATCTTCGGAAGTTAGACACCACAATTGAACAAACACGTGAAGATTTAACTACTGAGTTACATAACATTGAATCGAAATATCAAAAAGTCTGTAATGGCGTAAAAACACAAATTTGTGAGCATTTTCAACCTATTGTTTCGCGGCATGAAAATGCATTACAGAATCACGAAGCAGCCATAAAAGAACTGCAAACCATTGTTCATGAAAATCATGAGACCTTGTAGGCTAAAATTGACTCAGTTGCATCTACTGATTCGGTTACACAACTTGCAAAAGCTCAGGAACACTTAAGGGACACAGTAGATTCGATTTCAACACAAATGGACACTCTGAAACTTGGTTCAGAAAAACACACTGAGGAAATGTGTTCACTATCGGAGAAAGTAGCCGAACTTTCGGAACACTTCACTAACTTATCTACAAAGGTAGATGATGATCTGAATGACACAAGACCCGTACCCTTCACTGACACAGAAGAGTATGAACAAATTAGAAAATTCAAACAAAATCAAAATCAAATCAATACATAGTACAAAAGAGAAATCCAGGAAGTACAAGATCAGTTGGCACAAGTAATACAAGAATTACATATTTCAGAGGACACTCGCGCTCCAGTACGGGAAGAGGGACATAGAAATACGGAACAACCACAAAATAATAACACAGGACACTTCGGAAATTATGAAAGAAATTGGCAAGGCGCATTGGATTTTGAGATGGAACCACCGAAACGAAGTAACAATGAGCGATGTGCGACTCGCCGATACGATGATACAATTCTGACAACGACATTCATCCGCAAGCATGGCTCCATCAATTCTCTCATTGTTTTCCTCCCAACTGGTCATTGGAGTGCAGGTTAGAATTTATGTGTGGCTACTTGGAGAATGAAGCAGCTGTAAGAATGCGATCGGTCATTCATGATTGCCACAGTGAAGGAGAATTTTATCATGCCTTCCTCTCAGCATATTGGTCTCAAGCTACACAAGACCGAATAATGATGAAACATTTCGAACAATCTGAATTTTCCAGTCTTGTGAAATATTTTGAAGACATGTTGCACAAGAATCAGTACCTGTCAAACCCATACAGCCCCTAAGAACTCATCCGCATTTGCTTAATCAAATTACCTGAACATTTGCGACATATTATTTTGGCAGGACGTTGCAAAGACGACATTGAAGCTTTTCAGGGACTCTTACAAGAATTAGAAATTGACACTGACAATCACGGAATGCGAAAACAGGAGCACAACAATTAGAGGTCACATCTGTCACAATTCCGCGATGACAGAAATAATACACGACAAGGCTATTCTTACGACATAAATCGTGACCAAAACAGACACCACCCATACAACAACCGTTGGCAAAGTAGTAATAATTACAGGGAAAGATCACCTCTCTGCGGTAATGACTATCACAGAGACAATCAGAGAAACAGACAATATGGGAACCAAAATAATTATTATCATGGGATACAGAATAACTTCAGATGCAACGGTCCAGCACGCAGTTACGATTCAGGGAGAAATTCTCCACCACTTGACCGACAAGAAAGAAACTATGGAACCTACGACATGACGACAGACGATTTGATCGTAACGACAGACCTGAATTGCATCAGAACTGGGGGGATTCAAACAGAGCAGGGCCCTCTCGACAAGGTGAATTTGTAGAAGTTAGGTCTCCTAATCCCAATATCGACGCGTGCCAACAGACAATGACTCGCACCGCAGGCAGCAGCGTGCGCCGGCTGGCTCAGAGAAAAATAACATAGACGCTAACGTTGAGAAAAATTTTAGCATTCCTCACCGACATATACCGCATGATAATTCCGTTCAAGTTGAACCTCTGCGTACTAGGAAGAGTAAAGGTTTATATCACATTTCACGTGTAAAACCGTTTATTGAAAGATAATCTGCTTTTTAACTTTGTCTGTGCCATATAACTTTTCACTTTACATTGCTAGTATGCTTTGTCACACTTAGAAACTGTTAACATGCAACAGTGTTTGAAGTTAAATATCCAGTCAAGAACCAAGAGAACTTATTTGAATAGAAATTACGAATGCATTGTTATTGTGAACAGACGACACAGTGTTGTTGTGTGTGTACATTCTTGCTTGTTAGTTGCACGATTACGTAACAAATATAAGGCTCACATACTTAGAACATTTACCAGTACTGCTAATGAGATTTTAATGCAACATTTTGGTTTACTTGAAAATACATTCTGGATTTAAAGTACTTTCTGTGAGTGGTTAGTTTATGTGACAGCTACATGCTTTTATCACGACACTACTAATGAGTGACAATTTACAATGTTGCTTTTGTGGTGTATCTGTTTTATATCTGCACAATTTTTCTGAATTCTTCTGTAAAGTAAAACATGTTTTAGTATAACTTTAGTGGTATAGCTACAAGCTTTTCCGTAGGACAACAATACGTTACAGCACAGTACTTTCTTCATCACGACAATAAGCGTAATAACTAAGATATCTATACGCAAAGCATTTCACTTTTGTGTATCATGAGGTAAGTGCATTGACTTCTGCAGAACTTAGCTTTCGGAGGACGATAACTACGACACTTCCACAGAGATTATCTTACAACAAGACGCACAGTTTAGGGCTACAGTACACGCATTTGAGTGATTAATTTTGGACTTACAACATTTGTTTTTAAAGATATTTGAAGTACAATGATACAAAGGTTTTCCGTGATACATTTCATTGCATTGCTGTAATCTGTAACACCTGAGGGTGTAATTACATTAATCCTTAGGGGGGTACATGCTTACTTTGTGTACCATGTGTTTGGCAAGCACAAGGAGCCCTAGCTAATATGGTATTTGCTTATACAACTTTACACATTGGTACCATATTTCTTTAACACATAAATTACACAGCCATCTGATCATTTAACTGAGAGAGACAAACATTTTTTGTACTACGTCAGTGACAGACGTTTACGTAATTACACAGTTGGATAACTTCACACTTATGAAATTGTATTTTGTCTGTGCTGTGTGAACTGTTCATAGTTTTTCGGAACCATTGTGATACTATGAGAGCTTTGAATGATGTATTTGGTATGGGATCACGATTTTTAAAGTACGTTTGAGGTAGATGACACTATTGAAATGAGCAGAGAATTTTTTTTAGGTTTTGAAATTATTGCAGAAACTACGACGTTTTTGAGATTTGACTGAGGTGTTATGATGTTATTATTACGACGACGATATGTATTATGCTGTTGAGGTATGTTTATGATCTATAAGCTGATGCTATATGAGGAATTTGATTATGCTGCGTATTTATTATGATGAAATATTGAAGAAGTGTCGACGAATACATATATGTATAATAAGGTAAGGAATAAAGAGGAGTGATTAGGGACTCTGATTTGTGGAAAATAATGTTGGAAACCGAGAATCGTACTTTGGAATTATGAAATGTGTGAACATGTGTGAATGTATCACAATGCCACTGAAAATTTTTTGGACACTGTTGTATTTATAGGATTTTGTTTCTACACATTTGTAACGCAAATTCTCGACCTGTGAAATTTTTTATATGAGACTGTCACTGTAGTGGAAACTGCTGTCGTAAATATTTTGGCAAGAAAGGTAAGTGACCCTGACGTAATGCGTTTTGGGCGCCCAGCTGAGAGATAGTCGTCTGACAAAATAAAGCCATTAGTTTGTGCATTTCAGAGGTACAGGTGGAGAAAAAAGAAGACCATTATCCTCACTATTGTAGAAAGCATCGCAAATACAACATGCTCAAACTTGAAAACATATGATTACACTGTGGAGTTCTTAATTTATGATATTTACTGAAATGAAATGATGAGAAACATTTCGCGTCTATTGTCTTGCTAGTTGAAAGATTGTTTACTGCATTATGAAATGTCATATGGCTAGTGAATGACGTTTCACGCCTTGCTTTGCCTATTTTGTTTAATATCTAGTTTCTAGCTGCACTGCGGCATTGGTTAAAATAAAATTTAATAGATGTACTAATATAGTTATTTTGTGCCTACAGATCCAATCAATAATAACTTTATAATCTATTCCAAAAAAAATGAGGGAGTACAAAAAGACATTTCCCTTCACAGGAATTGCGTACACAATTTTTGTCAATGACTGGGTAACTTATTTAGTAGTGTAAGTTAAGGTGATGCATCACCCTAGTGTTAAGATGTGACATAGGTATTAAACATGACCATTTTTACTGTAATATTTTTTCTGCTTGAGCTTTGTCATGTTTAGATATAAGTTATTGCATTTGCTGCTGCTGTTTGCCAGGCATAATGTTACTGAATTTGACTTTGTATTACGCTGTTAAGACAGTTTTACTACGGATTTATTTTTCTTGTTTGCTACACAGTGCCTTATATTAGTTGTAATATTGCAATTGCTTTGCCAATTTGAATTTTTTGTCATTGATGTTTGTGTTAATAGTTTTGTGCTGCTGCATTGCCTCGTCCCTTAGTTTAGCATCCGAGCTCAGTAGATTTAAGTTAGCTTAAGATGGGGTAGGCCATATAAGAGTTGTGATGAATTGGAAGAAATGCATTGAGAAGCTATAAGAAAATGGTTTGGCCAAAAAAAGTATTTTGAAAGAAGATATGAACCAAAAAAGTAGGGTTTAGGGACAACAGGTTTAGGTAGGATTTTCTTGGAAATAAATGACGAGGTAAGATAATGGAAAATAAATAATGAGGTAAGAAATGTGTGAACATATGAATACAGAAAGCGTGCTTGGATAGAATTTTTTTGCTGGAAACAAATGTTGAAATAAGAGGAAAGATATATGGAATTAAGTTTTGGGGTGGACTGCAGTAGCAAAAGTCACACTGAAAACAAACCCTGTCCTGTATTTTTGTATTATTACACTATGTGAATTTGTGTTTTTCCTGTCTTAATGTGTTTAGCTAATAAGAGTTATGATGTTGAATTTTTCTGATAATATGTTATTTTCTTTGTAAAGATGTTTAGACATTATTTATTCTGTTCTGTTTCAATGCTCATGTGTGAAGTTGATGTTTTGAAAGTTATTCTGATCTTTTATGTATGTACTCATGTCACAATTCCTGTAACACTGATGTATATGTTATTTCGATTCTTTTGTAAAGCCTGTACTACAAATGTTATCTCTATTGTTATTTTCTTTAATGATGTAATTTGTACCTTTGTAATTGTATTCTTATGTTATAAAATTGTAATTGACACCAGTTCATCATATTATTAACTTGTAAGTTCCATTTCACTGCACACATTTCTGTTGGTCATAGTATATGGACAATATGTGAGAAGTAGGGACTGATAGTGTTTGCACATGTGTTAATAATTCAGCAAGGGACTGGATAACAGAATTGCTGGTTCTAAGGACATTTAAAAAAAAATTGTGAGTGCACAAGTGGTGGTTCATGGACTTGCTATATTGTCCACAAGACTCTTCTACGGTGATTGTGCACCTGCACAGTCGCAACGGATGGCTGCTAACCATATCTACAAGGATTACAGTGGGTCTACACCTTTGATGACCCACCAATACCATTATTTCTACAAGGAATGCAGTGGGTCTGCACCTCTGGTGGCCCACCACTATCGTAATCTCTACCAGGACTACAGTGGGTCTGCTCTGCGACAACCTATCTACCAATATTCTTCAAAACTTCGACTGACTCTGCGGTGGATTTGCTCTGTTGTGGCCCATTACCTGTCTGCATGTCAAGAGTCAGCACTCTCTTTCTGTTGGAAGGACGACACTACTTCTTCAAGACTGCATGGAAATCCACTACTTCCATGTGCATTCTCTTCTACTGCTCAGACTTCGTGAAAAAAAAACACTGGAATTTTATTATGATGAATGATCAGGACTATCTTATGGACTGTGAGAAAATTTTAGTTTTTCACCAACATTGTATCAATAAGTGTGTGCATTTGACTTCTTTGTTATTGTAACTATGAAAAAGTTTTCAAATCTGCATTGGCCACTGCCCAAAAGAATTTATAAAATTTTTTGCGGGGAGCATGGGGGTTATGTAAAAAGGCTGTTTAAGTTTTCTTATTGACAACGTTACGTAACGCTCTGTATGATAATCATTGGCTGTGCTGTGTGCAGTCTGTGGCTAGTTTGCATTGTTGTATGCCATTGTAGTGTTGGGCAGTTGGCTATTAACAGCGCGTAGCGTTGCGCACTTGGAGGTGAGCCGCCAGCAGTGGTGGATGTGGGGCGAGAAATGGCGGAGTTTTGAAATTTGTAAGTCTGGATGTCATGAACTGCTATGTATATTATGATTTTTCAACACTATTAAGGTAAATACATTGTTTGTTCTCTATTAAAATCTTTAATTTGCTAACTATGCCTATCAGTAGTTAGTGCCTTCCGTAGCTTGAATCTTTTATTTAGCTGGCAGTAGTGGCGCTCGCTGTATTGCAGTAGTTGGAGTAACGAAGATTTTTGTGAGGTAAGTGATTTGTGAAAGGTATAGGTTAATGTTAGTCAGGGCCATTCTTTTGTAGGGATTATTGAAAATCAGATTGCGTTGCGCTAAAAATATTGTGTGTCAGTTTAAGCACAGTCATGTACATTTTGTCTAAGGGGAAGTTTCAAAGTGTGAATTAAATTTATTTGCAATTTTTTTAGGGTCAGATAATACAGCTGAACTTGTCGAGAGGTTAATATTTTTAGCTTCTGGATGTTCTACTGCTGTTTCCTTCACACAATTTTCCACATGGCTTTAATTTTCAGAGTTTTTTAATGTAACTGTCATTTGCTATTGTTTTTGCCTGTTTAATGTCCCAGCTGAGGATTTTGTTGTAGAACTTGAAATACATATGAACTATGGAGATATGTTCTGTTTGGACATTTTGTGTAATAAACTTATTCCTTTTGTAAATATTTGTATTCAGCTTGGGATTAAATTATTTTTTACACTTTTTGAGTATTTTTAAGGAGGGAACCGCGATGAGAGTAAATTGTAAAGAAGCTATTACATTTGTCATTAATATTTCAACATTTATATATTTCTTCCAAGCATTCGTAACTCAAGCAGTGGTGAAAGTAATTTATATTCTCATCACTGTAGTACCTACTTTGGTTTATTGAGTAGTTTTTCGGTTAAGCTGATTTTTGTAAGTGAAGAGTAAGTTTTTAGCTATGTGGTCCCCAAAGTATGTGCCGAGTGTTTCTGTTAGTGTTAATTTGCACATTAATGAATATCTGGTCAACTGTCAAGGCTGATGTTTTTGTGGCACACAATGGTATTTCGATGGTAGCTTGTAAGTTGAAGGTTGAAAGAAGGCTAAACATGCATTAGTTTGGCGAGCAGCGATTCTAAACTTTCTAAAAATGTTGTTAATATGAATAGCTGACACTCTGTATGAACAAATAACTATTGTTTCAAAGTATGCACTTTTTCTTATATGTACACAACTACCACCATGTTTGTAATTTTTCTATGAAAATAACCACTTAGTGCATAATTTGGAAAATCCCTTACCTCAAAAGTTCTTCCTCATCAAGGCAATGTTCTGTTTGACATAACGATGATTTAGTTTTTAATTTATTTTCTAGTAGAACCTGAATATCATCTTGTTTTCTTGTTAGTGGCTGCACATTCTGATGAAACAGAATCAAATTTCAAATTTAAGTTCGAACTCGGAAACATATTTACTTTGAGCCAAGCACTGAGCTGATAGTATATCCGTGGGTTTTATGCCATGGTTTGATACTATGTCCATGGGTTTTTTGTCATGGGTTGGCACTTAAAAGCCTGACTACGTCTTGCAGATGTATGTTTGCTGGGCGATGATTTTGTAGTCTTGTGGTTGACTGGTGTTATTCTCTCAGATCCCCCCAGGGGTCTTGCCATTTTTTGGTGGGTTTGCAGCAATTTTCCCTTCCATGCTGCATGTCTATCCTCTTGTTATTCTCTTTCCCCTCCCTTGGGGAACATGTTTGGGGAATTCTTGGGAATTTTCTACATCCTGCTGCTGACATGCAATCAGTCTCATACAGGATGACTTTCATAGTCAACCCATTTCCCTGACTACCTGTGTTCAAGGTGTTGCATTTCACCTTTACATTCCCAGCCTTACTTTTTCCCTCCGTTCCATTTATGTACCTCCATCACTCAGTGTCACCAGGACAGACTTCCTTTAGCTTACTGGGCAGCTACCTCCCCCATTTTTTCTAATTGGTGACTTTAATGCGCATAATTCCCTTTGGCGTCCCCCCATGACCTGTCAGAGAGGTACCCTCGTGGTGGACCTTCTTAACCAACTTAACCTCTTCTGCCTTAACACTGGAGCACCTACTATCCTTTCCCACTTCTCTCACGTCTGTTTCCATTTGGACCCATCCTTTTTCGCTGCCCACCATGCCCATCGTCTTGAGTGATCCTTTCTTTCTGATACCTACTTGAGCGACCATTTCCCCTGTGCCATAAATTTGTTGAATCCTACCACACCTGAGTGCATGCCCAAATGGCAGCTTGCTAAGGCAGACTGGCCACTTTACTCCTCCTTGGAGACCTTCAAAGAACACGATTTCCTAAGTTGTGATGATCAGGTGGACTACCTCACCAACATTAGCCTTATGGCTGTCAAACATTCCATTCCTCACACATCCTCTCACTCATGTCATGTCCCAGTCCCTTGGTGGAATAAGGCATGCCGTGATGCAATTCATGCACGTTGACAAGGTCTCAACATTTGTAAGTCACCCTACACATGCAAACTGCATTCATTGTAAACAGGTGCATGCTAAGTCTCATCGCATTCTTTGGGATAGCAAAAGAGCTAGCTGGATTTCCTTCACTTGTTCTTTTAACAGTTCCACACCTTACCTTGTTATGTAACCCAACCCCTGTGGCCCTCCGCCACCAAGATCCATTTCCCAATTTATGGCCTGACAGTCGTTGATGATATCATTGTGGACTCTCTTGCTATCTCCAACACCTTGGACTGCCATTTTGCCGAAGTTTATAGCTCTTCCCACTATCTCCCAGCCTTCCTCCATCACAAACGAGCGGAGGAGGTTCGGGGGATACCCTTCTCTTCTCAGCATTGTGAGTGCTGCACTGCCTCCTTTGCTATGATGGAGCTAGATCATGCTCTCAGTTCATCCTAATCCTCTGCCCGAGGGCCAGACGCCATCCACATTCAGATGTTGCAGCACCTTTCTCTTGTGGGCAAGCACTTTCTGCTTAACACATACAGCTGGAACTGGGCAGAGGGCACATTTCCTGCATTCTGGCGTGAAGCCACCGTCATACCCATACCTAAGTTCAGTAAGAACAAAACCTTCCTTCTAGCTACCAGCCCATCCCCTTTAACAGCTGCGTTTATAAGGTGATGGTACATATAATTCTTGCCCAGCTGGTGTCTTGGCTCATGTCTCGCCATTTACTCGTGAATGCACAGTGTGGATTTCTTGCACCACATTCTACAGTTAACCATCTTATTACCTTGTCGACCCTATCATGAATGGTTCTCTGTGAAAGTCCCTGACTGTGGGCATGTTTTTCGGTTTGTAGAACACCTACAACACCTACTGTGGAACTGGTATCCTCTGTACTCCTTACACATGGGGTTCCATGGGCGCCTGCCCTGTTTTCTTTGGGCATTTTTACAATACCGAGTCTTCAGAGTGCATGTGGGTTCTGCCTTGTCGGACATCTACATCCAGGAAAATGGTGTGCCTAAGGATTCCATCCTGAGCATCGTCCTCTTTGTTATCGCCATTGACCCTGGCCAATGACAGCTGTGGTCTCCCACCGGGCATCTCAGGCTCTCTTTTTGTTGATGATTTTACCATCTATTGCACTTCTCCATGGACCTGTCTCACTGAGCAGCGTCTTCAGTGGTGTCTTGATCATCTTTACTCCTGGAGCATCGACTGTGGCTTCCTCTTTTCCACTGATACAACCGTCAGTATGAATTTTTAGTGGAGCAAATGGTTTCTGCCACCATCTCTAAATCTTGGACATGTTACCCTTCTGCTCATTGAAACTATGACTTTTCTGGGGCTCATGCGCAATAGGAAACTGTCTTGGTCCATGTGTCTTACCTGGCAACCTGCTGTATGTGGTCCCTCAATCTCCTATGTGTGCTCTCTGGTAATTCCCTGGGTGCCGAACGAACCACACCCCTCTGGTTGCACCACGGGCTTGTCTCTTCTAAACTCGACTATGGGATCTTTATTTACGCACTTGCATGCCCATCCCTCCTACGCCATCACAACACTACCCACCATCATGGCATCTGTTTGGCCTTGGGCGGCTTTTACACCTGACTGGTTGAGTCTGTATGCTGAAGCTGCAGAACTACCACTGTCCTACTGCCGTGAGTTTCTCCTCAGCAGGTATGCATGCCGTTGGTCTGCGATGCATGGGCACCTATCCTATGTCTCTTTCTTTGATGATTCCTTTGATCATGAGTATGGTGCTCATCACTCTCTCGTGTTATCTCCTGGAGTCCACTTTCCCCAATTAGTACGGTGGTATATCTTTACATTACCTGCAGCTTTCCCAGTGGGTGTGAACCCTCGCCACCTTGGTTTGAGAAGCAGCCTATGCTAAGTTTGACATTTATTTGCTCCCAGCCTCGGTATAATGCCTCCAATTTTATAACCTTCACATAGGACTTCAAGAGAGTACTTTGTTTACACTGGTGGCTCTCAAAATGACCGTGGGTTTGGGTGTGCTTTCGTCATTGGCAACCGTGTCTTTCTACATTGGCTTCTGGCACAGTCCTCAGTATTTACACCTGAGCTCTTCGCCTTGTATCAGACCGCAGAGTACATAGAGCGACACAGCCTTTCCAATTGTGTCCTCTGCTCAGACTCAAGCAGTGCCATTGGAAGTATGTGTGTGCTGTACACTGCCCATCGCTCAGTGCAGTGGGCCTGGAAAACTTTCACTTGCTCACTGTTGGTGGAGCCAATGTCGTGTTTCTGTGGGTCCTTGGTCATGTCAGTCTGCCAGGAAACAAGTACCTATACTCCCTCCAATGATCTCTGCATTGCTGTCTGTCAGGAGGTGGTGTCCCTTTGGCATCGCCAATTGTCCTCCCTTCGCAGGAAAAAGTTTCTCTTATTAAGCCTCTCCCAGTGCTATGGACAACCTCTTCTCAGGTCTCCCGCCGGGAGGAGATTATTTTAATGTGTCCGTGTATTGGGCACTGCCTTTTAGCTATCGTCATTTGCTCAGTGGTGCAATACCACCACTTTTTCCATATTGCACACAAATTTTAACTGTCTGCCACTTCCTGATGGAATTCCCGTTTTTTAACCATTTGTGCTCCAGTTTGGGTTTACTGCCTGATTTATCAGACATTTTACCACTTGACATGCGGGCTGTCATCTGCATTCTACTTTTTGTCCGCCACAGCAGTATGGCGAAGTCCATTAAATTTTTTAGTTTTGGACGTCCATTACTGTATTATTTTTTTTAGCATTTTTCCACCAGCCTGTTTTTAACTGTCTCCTATTCTGAGGACTGAAGCATTGTCATTTAACTCCACTGTGTGTTTGTGTTCTTTAGTTTTGCCTTGGGTCGTATGACCCTAGCTGTTTTTGCACCTTAAGACAAAGCAAAACAAAACTCTCTCTGATACAATATGGTCTTCCGTTGCTGCAGCAGGCATCACAACTAACGCACAGTGGTGTGTGTACACTTTGCAGAAATTGAAGTGCGCCATCAAGGAATGTTGTCACAAGGGATTATTCTGTCGCAGGGTAAAGCCAGCTCACATTAAGCCAAGGCTCTTTTGACTGCAGTGCAGATGTTTTGCTGGGAATCCCTTACACGTTCTCCATATATTCCTGATATCTTCCCATGTGATTCCCATATTGCTGGAGCCTTGGTGAATGACATTCGTGGCAGTCCATTTGGTTTGGATGAAGAGCTGCATGCCTGGATATGTCATGGTTCCTTAGGCAACCACAATCATTTTTCCATGAAAACGTTCATTATATTTTTTCACAGTGGGATAATCGTATTAACAGTTATGGGGAATAATAAACAGTTTACTTACCTATTGTTCATCTGATGGGTTTTCATCCAACTGTCCCTTACTCTCACTCAGCGTTAGCTCATCGGTACTGCAGTCACTTGTCCATCGCCTATCTCCAAGGGGGTGAGGGTAGTGGGCTTAACAAAGGTCAGTCACACACAGAACAGACAACAGTGTCTGCTGCGGCCACATAGTACCCTACGAAAATCATCAGATTCATTTTCTGAAAGATATTTGCTTAAACTAATAATAACTAAAATAATTGACTGTAATAATGTTGACAGTCGCAGTCATTGCACATATCAGTTGGAGTAGACTGCTAAGGGATTCCATGAAGATTCTCTTATTCTATTCTGTTCAGCGATTTAAAGCCAATTGCAGGTCATTTAGAGATACGGCTCGAATCTCAGGACAGGAATGGATCATGAAGGAAATTGGTTATGCTAATTGCAGAAAAAATTGCAGCATTTATGTGGAACAATTTAGGAAAATTCCAGAAAACCAAAACTGGATGGATACTTGACCACCAGACTCTAAAATACAAAGCCAGTCTGCTGACCATTGAACTATTTCACTTGGCAACGTGTTATTGTTAAACCATCTAAGGCATTCGGTACTGCTTTGATCTATAGCTCTAAACAGAGTGAAGGATGCAGCTTAAGTTCCGGTCAGTTGTTACGGTTCCCTTTATATAACACCAGTGTTCAGTACTAACACAGGCACAATGTGTTTCCTCAGCTACCATATCCTTGTACTTAGCTATCTTCTCATTGGTTTGCAGGTTATGGGAGCTGCCTGAAGTGTTACCTATGAGGAAAGGAACCTAGGTGTATTGATCTGTTATATCAGATTGAATTAAATAGATTTTTATTGGTTTTTATAGCACAATTCCAGGAAATTTTGAATTTGTCCATTTGTGTGACAGTGAGAGAATCATATCTGTAGTATAAATGGAGATCTTTCATTAACTGATTGCTGTCCTAACTTCTGATAAATTATTTTGGTGATATCTTCAATTTTTGTCAAGTATCCCATGGGTTCTAAGAGGTTTACATCTAGGTGTGAAGTGTAATATGGCTCCCGTTTGATCTACATGCTTCCTGCAGCTATCTCTTTTCCTTTACTCTTTCAGAATGCAAGTGTGATAGTTTCTCTCTGAGATGACCTGAACTTGTATAGCTTTGAAAAATCAGGCTCCTGAGTGTTACATAGATGTTGTAAACCTACTTCAAGTCAGTATTAACATGACTATCATTCATGGATTTCTTGAGCAGCTCTTCTTTAAACCAAACTACTATCTTGAAGTCAATTATATAGTTCTTCCCATTTCTGCCAGACTGAGTGGTCTGTAATTAATGTTTAAAGCTGCTACTGCTTTATTATTTTTATCATTATTACATAAAAGTTGATCATCCTCACTTTCTGCCTGTCAGAGTATCAATACCACCACATTGGATGAGAACTGCTGCACACTGTATTGCAGTGTGTGACAATAGTGTACCCAAGATCAAAGACATCACAAGGAGGGGCAGCAGATGGGATTATGGGGAGCTCACATTACTGTTTACAGAAAGATAAGTGCTGGAGGAAATCAGGTAAGTTTCTCTCAAACTTAATTCCAGACTGCTGAAAAATAACACAACGTAGTAAAATTACCACTTAATAACAGTTATCTACCATCAGTAGTGTACTTATGTGAAAGTGTGCAGTACATAAGAAATTCATAAAAATTATTTGACTTTCAGGCATTTGGTCACATACAAAGGTTTTCTTAGTTCACATTATTTGTTTGTTTCAACATTTACTGCAACAGAAGGAAATATACAGAATTGAAGGTACAACACTGCTGTAACCTTTTATAACCCAGAACCATATGGTAGTAATAGTTGAAAGCATAATACTGGTGAATGGTGAAGTAGTTTTAAGGTTCCATAATAAATACATCTGTATCCTTTCTGTATAATTGATTTATTTAAAATGTTGGAATTGTCTCTGAGACAGGGCAGGAAGTGAGTCCATCTTGCAGATGTCTCAGTTTTACTGGTGGGAGGGACTGCCCTTTTCTAGTCATTGCTGGAAACTGTGTCTGGTGAATATTTTAAAAAGTGGTTCCCCTTAGCTGAAACTGGAGCTTCAGTTAATCATACTGGTTCTACCTAATCAAATAATAAATCAAAAGCAAATAAAATGAGTTGAAACTATAAATTTTTAATCTGCAGGGTTTGATTTGAAGTAGGAGTCAATGACAGAAGAGATGGGCTCTTCTGCAACCTATATTGCTTCTGTTACAGTTGCTTCTGTTGGAAAACTGGAGAATGTATTTATCAAATTGAAGCTGTGCATGAAATACATTGGTCATATTGGGATAACTCAGTTGGAAACAACATTGCTTGTGTATGGCAAGGTGGCAGGTTTATGTCACACTCCAACTCATCATTTCAATTCCAACAATACTGAGGCATTTTCAAGAAGCATTATAAAGGGGGGGAGGGAGAGTAGTATATGCACATCAAAAAATTTTTAAAAAAATTCATAAGTTGTTGTTAAATTATATTAATAAGATACTTTTAAAACGAGTTATTGATGTGGGAGTAGGGTCCTGAACCTGAAAATACTTCTTACCTCACTCTCAGCAATATCAACACATGTTCAGTAGCATGTACCACTGACTTCAAAACACCACAAAAATTTTAGGAAATGCAGATATGATTCCCTGTTGTTGACTTTTACTCTAAACATATGTGCATGAACCTGCAAATATTGAATATGACATTCAATGGGTAAACTGATTCCTATAACTGAGAATTAAATTTTTCTATAAAGTTTAACTGAAGAATTTAAAATATATGGAATTTGTTAGAGAAAATCATTAAAATAACAAATATTTTCTCAAAAATTTAAAATATGACATAACTGTCCGGATTAATATATTTTCAAGAAGTGGTTATAAGGAATCCTCAACCCCCCCCCCATCTTTGTATTCTGAGATTTAATCAGGAGGTGTAATAGTGAAATTACATCATGTGTATGGGTACCAGTGATGCAACAGTTCTGTAGTACATATGTTACAAATTGGTGTGAATAAGATTTCATTTATTCTCATCTAATAGCATAGTCATGCAAGTATGTTGTGGGAACAGTCATAATATGAGTGGAAATGCACTGTAAATACAGCATCCCATTTGAAGATGTTTCCCCATACCTCCAGCCTCATACTCCAAGGCAGTTAGGAAATTGTTACTAAATTATGTGTCTGATGAAATATTTATAAAGCATTTGTGTTCTCTGACACTGTGTGTCAATGAAATGAGCTCCAGTGTGGATCTGAAGAAGTTAAATTACACAGCACCAATATCATTTGGTTTGGAGAGGTCGTGGAATAGTTTGTATCAAGTGGTCTGTCTCCCTCTGTCAAAATGACCCACTTTCACACAAAACAAAAAATACAAGATTATGAGAGGATAATATGTAAAGATAAAGATGTATTAAGTGTATATGATACTCAGTTCCTGAGACTGTATATTGATAACACTGTCAACTATAGGCTACACTACACATATCAGAACTTGGTACAAGACTTTACTCACCATCATTTGCTACTTCTCTGATTATATCATCTTTTGTGAAAGATAACTATTCTGTGGTGATTTCCTTTCAGCGCTGCATTCAGGCACAATCAAAAAGTAAAGGGTTTTTACTACTCAAAAGAGCTGTATCACAATTCTGAATAGAGCCCATCCCAAATGGTTCTACACTGATTATGTCACATAAATTGTTAAACCAATTTCCTGGTAATTTTAAATTATTTATGCATGTTTAACATTTGCAATAGAATTATGAACTTTGTATCTTTAATCTAACTATTTAAATCTTCAGTTCAACAAGAATTTTTTTTTAATTACATGTAAGGCCATTCCTCTTAGCTGAAGTAGTTTAGATGCTACGTTACTCACTAGGCCGTTGGAGATCTTGCAAACAGGAAAAACTTTGACATATTGAAAGCCATTTGTTGTTGGCCTGAGAAGTCTAACAGTATCAGTCCTTAGTGTAAATTATTAATTCCTGGCCTGTTTTCTTATATTGTTTGTTCGGCATCAGTGTTTTTAGCTGTTGTAAAGTCTGAAAAGTAACTTTCAACTTCCCATGGAGAATATATGAAGTGTCAAATCATATCCTCAACATTCTGGGAAAATTGTGGCAGTGTGTTGCATGTTAATGATCAATAAGAATTTTGATGCCGAAAATGGTGTTGGTACAGTCAGAGAACAGACTATTTGAGATACTACTTTGTCATGTCTCACTTGATAGAACTATGTCACATAACACATAAATATACATTACCTTACATCATTCTGTACTTTAGCAGCATATTACTGCTACTGTTACTTGAATACCTCTAGTCCCCGTTACCAAACTGCTGTCTGCTACTACATAAAATTTGTTACACTTCAAATATTCTTGTAGCAACCCCAGCATCCATTGGTTCTCCAACACCAAACAATCCAATTTCAGCATTGCCCCTAATGTGATTCAGCTGGAACACTGTTACCCAAGGCTATGGAATTACAGAGTAATTAAAATATATTGTCATATTTGAGGGGAATGAGTCGCCGTTATTTTTTGAAAGCTACAGACTTGCTGTGTGGTCTCTCTTGAACAGACGTGACAGTAAGCCTGAGAACATGCCAGAACTGCAATAACACTCACCAGCTAGCAGTGATACTTGTCCCACTCTCAGCTTTTATGTGACTGTGAGTCACTTATAGCCAGGAGGAGACCACGGCTATGCCTTATCTTTATTGTGACATACAACAGTTGTAACCAATGGAGTAGTTTCCTTTACATTTCAGAGAAGATAAACAGAACATAAGACTGAACAAGTGAGACTGAATAGGTAAGAGTGTGTGTGTGTGTGTGTGTGTGTGTGTGTGTGTGTGTGCGTGTGTGTGTGCGTGTGTGCTTTTTTTCGTGCATGCTTTTTTTCACTTGCTAGCTGCATAAGAAAAGCCAGACCCATCAGAGTCTTTCAAATTGTTCGATGCATTTTCATCTCAGTTTCTTCCTAGATGTGATGTAAACATTCTGTTTTGTCTATTTTAACCTTTATCGAGCTAAATTTTGGTTTCATCTGCTTGCTGCTAATAAGTATTAAAAACATGAATTTGTTGGCAAAATAGTTTTAAGATATGTATGACATACTTTGCTACCTTATTGTTTCAATCACAATACTGCAAGACCCAATAAAATTTTAGTAACTAATCTGCATAGAATGTTCAGAGGTATCAGTTGCAGACAGAAACATTGTAAATGCAGAAAGTAAGTAATGGAAATACACTCTCAAAAACTTTGTCTGGCAGTGGAGACATTCCATGAGGTAGATTACCATTTGTTCGCAAGATTTCTGTAGATACAGTTCCAGCACTGTTACCATAATAACACACATTGACATCACCCTGAAGAGAGATAAGAACAGAGTGTCGATTTATTCATCCAGCAGAGTTCATCCTATAACCAGTAAAGTAGTAATAATTTTCATTTTCTTCATAACCAATGAATTAACTTTGAATCTTGTTGCTGTTAGCACATCAAGGAGAAGTAGAGTGTAAGATAGTTGGAATTTAAAGTGATGATAGGCAACGAATTTGAAAGTGACAATAATTAGGGTAGTACTAGCTGGTGTAACAATACTTTGGTTTCAAACATAAAACAATAGTTTAGTAAGTTCTCAGCATTAGGAAAGGGAAGTGCTGTGCTAAGAAAATAACGAAAATATATCAGTATTTTTACAAAGAAAAAGATTTATTTTCTAAGAAAGATACAAACAGGAATTGCTAAATTAACCACTTTACAAAACACACAACAGTAAGATGATAATAGTTCAAATAGTGCACATGTCATTCTTTACATTCTGTGGCTCTTTCAGAAACCATTAGTGGCATTTATTCTGTGTGAATGCTGCCAACGTCCTCCTGAGCAGAGCCACCCGGTGACTACACCGCTTGCCCAGCCTCTTGCTGATGGTTTGTCTCCTGGGGGGAGACCGCCGCCCCCCTTTTCCACATCCCCCTCTGGCAGGAACCTCCTGATGGTCACTATGCTGTTGTTCTGCCACAGCTGGAGGCACTTCATCCAGGAAGTCTTCATCAGAATCGGAGTCGGAGTCCTCGGCGATGTGCCTCTGGACAAAGTCTTCGAATCCCTCCAGTTCCTTAGTCCAGTCCTCGAATAGCTGGTCCATCTCTGGTAGGTCCGCCACCTTCTGCAGCCAGAGCCGGTGGCTGTTGGTGGTGGCTCTCCTCAGCAACCCCTGCCGCCTCTCCTGCATCTCTGCACTGCACTGGCGGAGCTGCTCCGGTGTCAGCACTGCAATGGGCCTCTTCATCTGAAGACAGCAAGGGAGCCGTGATTGTAAAGTGGCAGGAAACTGCTGGGGTAGTTGCAGTTTTCAGGAGAGTCAATCATGCATACTTATCATAGCTCCAGTGAAGCAATTCGTACAGAAATAAACTAACTAAACTGATAAATAGATCTTCAAAAGCTTCTGACTGTGCCACTGTATTTGTAATGTATTATATTAGAAACTTATAATTCTCTACTAATTCATAATAAAACGTTATATCGAACTGACACTGTTCAAAACCCTGTAGCACACACAAACCGAACACAAAATTGAACACTATGTTACAGAGTAATATATGAGCTATTCCTTATTTATATGGAGCGGTCAATAGACAATACAAAATTTACATCTGAATGGCTGCATAGCAATGTCTGAAAGAAAGGATTATTTTCAAACATTTGTACAGAGACTTTATAATGTTCTCAAATTTTCAACAGAGAAATTCACAAAACTAAAGCCAGGGGGTATGAGTAAGCTAGACACAATCTTACAAAAGTTAGAAATAGGCACGTACTGGTATAAGATCCACCATTTGTTATTTAGTTTTTACTTGTTTTGGGAATCTCAATTCAGAAATTATAAGTGGTAGATTAATTTCAAGAAGTCGACTAAGATGTACCACAGGAAATTCTAAGAAAAACAGGAAAATATTGAAAACCAACAACGGAATATTGCTAGGAAAATTGGAAGTCTGAATATTGTAGGGAAGCAATAGAATGTCTAAAAGTTTATTCTAGATGTAGTTTGGGATGAAGGAATTGAGAAAGAGAGAAGATAAGCATTTTTGGTCAGACTAATAGGCCTATAGATTTAAGTGTAATTTGTTTCATTGTTGATAAGAAAATAGCCTAGGTAATAGAATGAGCTTCTCTAAAGAGTGTAATTTGTGACGTATTAAAGGTGAATGAACATACTAACGATAGAACATTTTGGATTGAGAGTAAACCGAAAACATGCGAAAGTTGTGACTCGGGAGGAGTAGCTGCAAAAATATTTCCAATAAATGTAACATCCAAATTAGGGACGATCAAAGATCAGGAAGTGAAGGAATCATGCTACCACGGAAGAAAAAAAAAAGCACGACGTATGACACAACGGCGGACAAGGACATTTCTGGCCATAAGAGGTAGACTGATTTATAACTTGGCTTTAATTCGAAGCAGAAAATTCTGAGAATGCACCTTTGGAGCGCAGCGTTGTATGTTAGTGAATTACTGACTGTGGGAAAACTGCAAATGAACAGAATGGAAGCGTTATACATGTGCTGATATTGAAGAATGTTGTAAATTCCTGTAGGCTGATAAAGTAAGGAATGAGGAGGTTCTGCACGGAATCATCGAGGCAGCGAAAATATGAAAAACATTGACAGGAAGAAGCGACATGATGATAGAACATGTGATAAGGCTTCCGAGATTAGCTTCCACGACACTACAGTGAGCTCTAGAGGTTTAAAACTGTAGGAAAAGAGAAAGGGTGGAATATATCCAACAAATAACTGAGGAAATAGAACGCAAGTGCTACTGTGTGATGAAGAGAGATTAGTAAGGGCCGCATCAAACAAATCATAACAATCTTGACACGAAATAATAAGAAATATGCAAATGCAACCAGTACTTCACAATCCGATGTCAAAATTAGAGCTCCCGTAGGGAAGGTAAAATCGGAAATAAAAAATGTATACTAGCAACTCACAACTGATGTTTTTACTTCTAGTATGTGACAATTTCTTAGGAGCAGATTGAAAAATGAACATATAGGATAAAGACAGCATATCAATAAAACACGACTTTCAAAATACCACTAAATGACGGCAGCTTCTTTTAAGGATAATAAAGAATAAGTTTCAAAACAATGCCTAGCGGTAAAAGGGTGAGATATATGGCGCTTGTATCTTCAATAGATTAGCTCATTTGAAACTCGCAGAAAACGACCGCTAACTAAAGACAAAGAGAGTAATCCACGTAAACAATATAAATCTAAGAGACACAGGGTAAGAACACAGAGGACGTAAGGCTGAAAGCATCAGAGAGAGACAGGTTGTTCATGAAACCGTGCAGCGACGCCCCTGGTCGCCGTGCTAAATAATCTGCGAGAAGAATGAGATATACAAATCGGTGAGTGCACGGATTCAGCAAAAGCCTCAAACATTAGTCGACTGTGAAGACTACAAGGCGATTTAATTTGGCGAAATAAGAGCTGCATTGGAAGTGTTCCTCAATTTAAAAGCTTCATCATTGCTTAAAAGCACGGTATAACCATACGGATAGGTTGAGCTGCGGTTCTGCGCCGGTCTCGTGAATAATGCGTCCAGATGGCTTGTCCTGGAGCAGCTCGAGGCTTAACCTGACAGAACCTCTCATCTGCTCAGTCAGTCGAACCGTGAGTGGGGTTTACTGTATGTAAAAGCTAAGCATGTAGCGACTTGATACTACGGGCTCTCTTCCTTCCAGAGCCGTACAATTTTCTGAGTGTTTGTCAAGTTCCCTTCTTTTGAGGGAAACACAGAAACTACGGTAATTCCGAAAGCCATTCCAGCGAAACAGTAATTACGAATCGACTATTGGATATCCATCCATTGTTTGAAACTGTGGTACAGCGTGATGAATACTCCATCTCACGTTTTTTTGATAAGTGCAGAAAATGCCTTGTTCATAACCGCAAGCTTCCTATGACAGATATATAGATCTCATTCTTCTCATCAGCGGTTAAGCTCTGACTCTCTTAACAAGTTAAATTGGAAGTACAGAACCAAGTAAAATGTAATATTGCTCTGACTGTATTAACTTGCGCTTATTAATTTTTTTTAGTTTCTCTACACCGATAATATATTAACTAAAAACGACGACAGCTTTTAAAATCCTTCCACAAAGAATGTGGTCATTGTTTGCATAAAGCGGAGTCGTAGTATTGTGCAGCGGAAGTATTTCTGAATTTATATATATAAACCGCAGACTAGCCTACTAAATCAAGACAGGGCCAATACTTCGCTGGACTGTAGCAACTGAAGTATTATAAAATTACAGCGTGTAACAGCGCAGGAAACATCACAAACTTTTCTGCTTCACCTATTATGTTTGGTGTCAGATCAGTACAGATAGTATTAACCGTTGAAAATGAACACGCAATAACAACGAATTAAATCAATTCATTGATCTGTCAATGCTTTGTGCAAAGGCATTCTTAAAACTGTTCTCTAACTAACGATTACAAAAATACTGTTGGCAACGATCTGGAAGAATAGTGCTGAAAAGTGTTAAGAAACGGTTTGCCAACAACTTGGCGTCTAGAAGCATTCTCAACGTCACCTTCTGTAATTAATTCACCAAAAACAAGGACACACTGTATCACACACAACTTAAACAATTGCAGAACACTGGTGCCAACATCGTTAAATGCAAAGAGGTTTTTTTCTCCACTCAGATACGGTTGCTATAAATTGGGGGAGCTAAGTAGCTTATCCGTGTGATTGATACCAGCGTGTGATGAGCTGCAAATAAGGTAAGTCAAGTATTTGGTGTTTCTGAACAACGGACGTAAGACAGATTTGAAACGGCTTAAAGTAACGAACGAAAACTATAACTATTTGGACTCTAATACTACACAGCCGACCAGCAGTAAGTGCTACGGCACAGCAGACTACGAAATATGAAGAGCTCGAATCGATCAGAAAGGCACTATTTTTTAAACGTATCTCTCAGAATGTTACGAAGTAAATATCACTTATGTTTGGTAGCTAGTTGAAGACTATGAACTTTTGTACAAAACTGATGTCGCAACACGACAATTAACGAAATGATCATTTCGTATGCAGTCTTTAGGTGCCACAAAATTGTCAGTCTGTGCTTCTATTTACATGGTAGCTCAACACTGATTGATACAGAGACTATAGTTAATATGAATGGAAAACTTCGCAAAGGAAGCAACTATACAAAATAATTCCTCCTATAATTTTGGACCGCTTGGTTCAACCGTTTCACAACGACTAGTATCATAATGAAACATTGATATTTTTTGCATTGCTGAATCTGAAGATTCCGTAACAGTGTTGCCAGTGGAACGTTTTTGCTATACTGGAATTCGTTTTCAAGGATCTCAACGCGGTTAGATTCCATAAGATAAAGTAAAAATACACGGCACTAGAAAATAACATTACGTACGCATCCCAACAAATACACTCCTGGAAATGGAAAAAAGAACACATTGACACCGGTGTGTCAGACCCACTATACTTGCTCCGGACACTGCGAGAGGGCTGTACAAGCAATGATCACACGCACGGCACAGCGGACACACCAGGAACCGCGGTGTTGGCCGTCGAATGGCGCTAGCTGCGCAGCATTTGTGCACCGCCGCCGTCAGTGTCAGCCAGTTTGCCGTGGCATACGGAGCTCCATCGCAGTCTTTAACACTGGTAGCATGCCGCGACAGCGTGGACGTGAACCGTATGTGCAGTTGACGGACTTTGAGCGAGGGCGTATAGTGGGCACGCGGGAGGCCGGGTGGACGTACCGCCGAATTGCTCAACACGTGGGGCGTGAGGTCTCCACAGTACATCGATGTTGTCGCCAGTGGTCGGCGGAAGGTGCACGTGCCCGTCGACCTGGGACCGGACCGCAGCGACGCACGGATGCACGCCAAGACCGTAGGATCCTACGCAGTGCCGTAGGGGACCGCACCGCCACTTCCCAGCAAATTAGGGACACTGTTGCTCCTGGGGTATCGGCGAGGACCATTCGCAACCGTCTCCATGAAGCTGGGCTACGGTCCCGCACACCGTTAGGCCGTCTTCCGCTCACGCCCCAACATCGTGCAGCCCGCCTCCAGTGGTGTCGCGACAGGCGTGAATGGAGGGACGAATGGAGACGTGTCGTCTTCAGCGATGAGAGTCGCTTCTGCCTTGGTGCCAATGATGGTCGTATGCGTGTTTGGCGCCTGCAGGTGAGCGCCACAATCAGGACTGCATACGACCGAGGCACACAGGACCAACACCCGGCATCATGGTGTGGGGAGCGATCTCCTACACTGGTCGTACACCACTGGTGATCGTCGAGGGGACACTGAATAGTGCACGGTACATCCAAACCGTCATCGAACCCATCGTTCTACCATTCCTAGACCGGCAAGGGAACTTGCTGTTCCAACAGGACAATGCACGTCCGCATGTATCCCGTGCCACCCAACGTGCTCTAGAAGGTGTAAGTCAACTACCCTGGCCAGCAAGATCTCCGGATCTGTCCCCCATTGAGCATGTTTGGGACTGGATGAAACGTCGTCTCACATGGTCTGCACGTCCAGCACGAACGCTGGTCCAACTGAGGCGCCAGGTGGGCATGGCAAGCCGTTCCACAGAACTACATCCAGCATCTCTACGATCGTCTCCATGGGAGAATAGCAGCCTGCATTGCTGCGAAAGGTGGATATACACTGTACTAGTGCCGACATTGTGCATGCTCTGTTGCCTGTGTCTATGTGCCTGTGGTTCTGTCAATGTGATCATGTGATGTATCTGACCCCAGGAATGTGTCAATAAAGTTTCCCCTTCCTGGGACAATGAATTCACGGTGTTCTTATTTCAATTTCCAGTAGTGTACAAGGTACCACACTCACAAAAAATTTCGCCGAGGCAGTAAATTGTATTCGGGTTACATTTCACGAGAACGGATAACAGAAGCACTGGTTAACCCTAGAAGCAGTAATTGTGGTTCACTGCTGCCACGAAAAACTAACGATAATTCCAGACAGAAAGAGAGGATAACAGAAAATGTTAATAAGAAAGTATTTTCGTAGGCAGCCGTGGAAGCTACAAAACGAATCATCTGACTGGAGTGACGCAAACACCTAAGCGCCTTGCACTGCGTGGCCTGAACTCCCCACCTGTCTGATGTCGCGCCGCTGGATCCACGGTGTGTGCAGCCGCGATGCTGGAAACCTTCAGCTAGATGATGGTGGCGCGAGCTCCTCCAACAGACTGGTTGCCGCGGTCGGCCTGTGTTTTGACGTCACTACCATCCTTCCCCACCACAATTGCCACCTTCTACATCTCAGTGACGTGGCGTCAGCGCTTCCTGCTTTTCTGTGACCGGGACCACTACTAGCGAATCCATCAAGGTCACTCCTCAAGTGTTCCATTAACACGTTGCAGATTCTGGTCAGCAGAACCTTCTCATTCTCAACGGAATGCCGTTCTGGAGATATCGAACCAAATCAAAAATATAAGCAGGTAGCAGAATAAGTATGACCGTTATACTGCCCAATATTCTCAAGGTCTTCTCCTCCTATAAAATTACGTTCCTCACGGTATATTCCACAAAAATGGATAATAGGAGAAACGGTGATCGTCAGCAAGAACTAAGATTCACTTAAAATATAAACTCCAACGCTAAAAACCGATCTCCCTCTACTTAAATTATAATAAATCGGGGCAAACGTCCGCAAATAATAATAGCCTCTCAGAAACGGTGTACTTTTCTACAAAGACTTGGAGATCCCTAGAGAATCGGGAACGGTGTTAAATGGCACAATCACAGAGTGGATGCAAGACCAGACCTGCTGCATCTGGCACTGTCCGCTCTCCTGTAGTCTTATCTGCAGCGGCGGCAGTGGAGCTGCTGGTAACCTGGAGCACTCTGTCGGCAGGACCACGTGGCCGCCACCCCCACCCCCTCCCCAACCTCTGTAGTTCCTACCCCTCCCTTCAACTTACACACCTCAGATACGAAGCGATAACAGTTCCCGCATTCCTGCAACAATCTCGCACACCAATGAATGCTCTGAAGTTACTTATCACATGTCCCGTCTACCTTCGTGATGTGTCTCTCACAAAGACTTGGGCAACATTCTTTTTATCAGATACGGAATTATGAGTCGATGGCGCAAATAGCATCTAATACCTCGTTGCAATTGTTTCATTCGACGTGAGGTTGCACACGTAAAAACACTGTAAATTTCGTGAATGTACTCATGAACTGTACACTAATCCTTCATAACGCTCAAGAAAGACTTGAAAATGGAAGTATTTGGGAACTAGTCCTCCATTATGAGATACAATGTACGGCGTCGGAACATTACAAGACAGAAAGCAGAATTTTGATTCAAATAATCAAATCGCTTCGTGGACGCCTAGAAAACTCATTCACTTTTAGTCAAATTCCACAAGCGACCGTTGCTTTGTGGGACGTAGTAACCCTAAATAGAATTAAAGGCAATACACAGCTACGTCATGTAATTTTTTGACACTCGCACTTCAGCAGAATCGTTAAATTATTCAGTTATTTATTTTTTTACACTAAAGACTGTATTACAGCCATTCTAAGTATACACTTCACTCCGGTCGTTTTTTTTTTATGTTGAACGGCATGATGCTTATAAAAGAGATTCTGACTTTAGAGTAGGAATTTAGTGAAATAAGTCCAATACCACGTATTGTATTCCTGCTCGTATTATGCCAGTGTCTGGTTATTTGCAAGAATTTTATTATCTGCGATGCAAAATTCCAACCACCACTAATTCCTGCAAACTACTCACATTTGCTAACACTAAATTACCAAAAGAAGATAATTACCGTAAAAGTACCGGCAGTAGCACCACGCTATTCTCGCATAGCTGGGGAGGAAGACGTGCTAGTTGTTGTAGAGAAGAATTTCATTACGAGATAAGTTTCGTATTTTGCTGACAGATTACTTCAGTTGAGTCATTAATGGTGTAATGCAGTTCTCGTTTGTATGAACTTCAAGTAAATGAAAAATGATTCCATTTCTTCAATAGACGCCTGACGACCAGGTCACAATAATTTACAATTATTAAATACGGAGAATAAATTTAAATCATAACTAACTGGATTTCAGAATTCTCCTGTAGTGAAAAATTTTTGTCTTACACAATAGTATCGTTGCACACCAAAGATAGTTTTTTGCGAGTCGTTCTCATCATTGTAAATGATGTTCTCAGCCATATTATTTCCTTCTCTTGGGTCTTACACATATAATAGTTCATGTTCACCTTTGAAGCTAACTTCTGATCACGCGAACGAAAGAAAATATGTGATGAAGCCCAAGCAAATGAGAAAATTCTCTTGAAAAATGTAAATCAACTGATACGATTTTAAAATAGCGACTCCAAATAAATCGTGTTATTACTTCCGGAATGGATTTTAGCTCTTCCTTTCTTCCTGGAGTGCTACTCCCGCGAGGTATGCAGTAGAATATCTGTGAAGTTTTCAAGGCAGGAGATGAAGTACTGGCGGAAGCAGAACCACGAGGGCTGGCCGTGAGTCGCGCTAGGGTGGCGTTCTCGCCGATGGAAGTATTTTGCTACATCCCCACACAACTGCTGATGAAAACTGACGAAAAAACAGAAACACAGATAGAAAAAAAAAAGACAGGTCGATTGAGCACTTGTCCGGGAAAGGCATTTGCACGGTCCGGCAAACAGTTCTAATCTGGCAGAAAGTGTAAGATTACTCTTACCCACTGAAACCGTTTAAGATCTACACAGTAATTCTTAATAACTCGAATGACATAGGAAGCAGTTTCATTCTGCAGTTTGCGATTCATCCCAGAATGTGGGATTCGTGAACCGGTTGTCAGTATTATTTCAAGTCTCACGTCTCTTACACTTCACAGCTGCGGAAGTACGGTACACCACTAACACGAATAAAGCCTGACTACAATAGGGACACGCCGGAGAGAATTCATTACTTGAAGTACGGCGTAAATGTGGCCCTGCCTGTTTTATAGACGTATTTCGAGAAGACAGAAAAGCCTTACTGCAAATAAAATGTGCTGTTATTATCGACAGATACACCACATGGTCCCTGAAAACGGTAGTTTTTACTGGTGAAAGAGAGGCGCGACATGAGAGGTTTCGATTGTGTATCGAGTTGAAACAGTCGTTTTCCTTCTTTAGCTTTTCTTAATGCGTGGTAAGTGCTCCACAGCGATTAGTTTTGAACTACGTATCAACTAGGCTCACTTCACGTGGCAGCTATAGTTAACGTCATTTTATCCATATTCGATGTTGTGAACTTCGCGGCTGTTGATGATTTTGATGAAGAACGAAGCCAGTCACTAATAGTTAAAAATGCTTAATTTCAGTACTACTACCAGTTACGGACTACCATGCCCATCAGTGTAATTGAAAATGTTAGCCACCTGAAGATGGGAACGAGTCGCAGCAGTGCAATGAGAAAGTTTAGCCATCTGAAGAGTGGCGTGGTAGCCCGAAACTGGTAATGATATTGAAATTAAGCAATTGAAAAGCATGTGTGGCTGGTGGCGTTATTTACCAACCAACGAGTATGGTTAAACTGGCGGCAACGTTTGCTGTTGGGTGTCTTGTATGGGATGGTTCTCAATTCTGCGAAAAAAGTAATAATAGCAGTTTAGTAGTAATGAATTAATTTCACCACAGATTAGCAGCGTGGCGGATATTATTCAGTCCATAAAACAGCAGTAGCACGAACACATACATTTTCTTACGATTATACGAGTACTGCAAGGGGACGCTACACCGGACGATCCGAAGATTTCTCTGCGCTTTAAAATACGATATTGGGGAGAATTCAAAGATTACCGTTGTAACAGGGTTCGTGTCACAAGGCCCCAGTAAAAGCAAGTACACAATCGTTTCACTCTGTCGTTCAGGCCTTCTCTTCCCAAGAATCCGTCGTGTGTTAAACGTCATTCAAAATTTATAAGGCATACATAACACACAATCTTCTACACGATGCACATTTAATAAAATACATGTTCTGTAATAATCGCTGCAAAAGAAACCTGAATTACATTCGACCATATTCATAAAAAGCAACATGCCCGTAATTAGTGAAAGGTGAGAGAATGCCTGAATAATAATAATAAAAAAGTTATGCGTTTTGGATATCTATAATCGCATATTATTTCATTCTTACCTGTATAATCACAGTATCTTCTAATTATTGCCGCACGGGTTAGCCGTTCGGTCTCAAGGGCCTTGCAACATTTCTCGCGGCTCACCCCGTCAGAGATTCGAGTCCTTCCTCGGGTATGAGTGTGTGTGTGTGTGTGTGTTGTTCTTAGCGTAAGTTAGATTAAGCAGTGTGTAAGCCTAGGTACCGATGACCTTAGCAGTTTGGTCACATATGAACTTACCACAAGTTTCCAATTTTTTAAAAAAATTATTGCACGAAATAGTGTCGATATTCAGTTTCATCAAACGTTTTTCTCATCTAAGTGGAAAGTAAAGCAGAAAAAATTACGTCCAGGTCGATAAGCAGCCGCTATAATCGCCGCGCCACTTCTCCGGGAGAAAGATTCAAATCTCTCAGACGTGGATCAGCTGGACCAGTCTACAAGAAACACATCAACGGCGCTGCAGGAGTGGCCTGCAGAACAGAGTGAGATCTCTCTTCTCTATTGGCCTCATTCTGTACCATCCCTGAGCTCAAACGAAAACGTATGGGCGGAGAGGAAACGGATCGTGTTATGAAATTCCCTGACCTCGAGTGAAAAACCAGCGGTGTTTTTGCAACATCGGATAAGCTCAGTGGAGGTGTCATAAAATGATTTATTACTTATCTCGCAAACTCCCTTACTTGGAAAATGCAGATTGTTATTAAAACGGTAGCTTATTGAAGGTATATTAAATAATAAATAAAACCATACACAGCGCCCGTTTGAAGGCCGAAAAATCTTTTCAAGATCTGTGAGTTTTTCGTTACGTTATTTTAGAGCTTTCTCTAACTTGACCATGTGCGAGAGGGAATAAACACTAAGGGTACCGTTAAATCTTACCTATGTATATGCAGATATCCATGGAATAGAGGATCTGGTGATCTTTGCCTGTTATCGGCACTGACATTGGCAACATTCCGTCCCAGGCATTCCAAGACTTTAGAGGATGCTCGAAGTCGAATAACAAATGACAAAAGAAGAAATTATTTTCGTGTGTGTGTGTGTGTGTGTGTGTGTGTGTGTGTGTGTGTGTGTGTGACAGTGTCATTGTTTACTTTTCAGTGTTCTCAAAGGCCGTATAATTTATTTGCAAGTGCTTTAGACAAGGAGTGACAAGGATAACGAGAAGGAAGGTACAGGTTGATATAAAACACACACTTTTAAGTTCGATAGTCAAGTCCGTGACAATGACGTGCGATTTTCTGTATTTCCAGTATTTCGTCTCCTACTGAAAGGGAAATAATTGTTCTCCCTGATAACAGTAACTTTGCCCTAAACGACAGAAGACGGAAAGTTAAGCACAAAACAACACCAAACATCAAACACCAAAGGTGGAAAAGAGCCTATCTGTGTATCTGCTCACCTAAAGCCACATCTGCGTCACGACTCTTATTATTTGGACTTAAGTGCCTTCCAGACGGTTCGTCGAACCACCTTCACACTTCCTCTACCGTCCCATTCCCTAAAAGCGCAAGGGAAAAAGTAATTCATAAATCTTTCTGTACGAGCTCTGATTTTTCTTATTTTATTGCGATGCTCGGTTCTCCGTATGTAGATGGACGACAGTAAAATATTACCCATTAAAAGGTGAAATTTGATGATAGAACTTTCGTAACAACGTCTCGCCGCTACTAAAAACGCTTTTGTTTTAATGATTGCTACCCGAGGCCGCTTACCGTATTCGTGACAGTATCTCCCCTATTTCGCAATATTACAAAACGAGCTGCCCTTCTTTGAAATTTTTCAGTGTCCTCCGTCACTCCTCTCCGGTGAGCATCCCACACCGCATAGCAGTACTGTAGCAGCGGACGGACAAGCGTAGTGTAGGCAGCCTCTTTAGTAGACTTGTCGCATCCTGGAAGTGTTCTACCAGTAAAATACAGTCTTTGGTTTGCCTTCCCCAGAACATTCTCTGTTGGATCGTTCCTGTTTAAGCTTTTCGTAACTGCAATTTCGAATTATTTAGTTGAATTGGTAGTCTTTAAATGTGTGTGATTTATCGTGTAACGGAAATTTAACGGATTATTATTATTATTATTATTATTATTTTCATTTTCGTACTCATGTAGATGACCTCCTACTTTCCCTCATTCAGGTAAAATTTCCACTTTTCACACCATGCACATATCGTGCTCAAGTCATTTTGCAATTGTTTTACATATTTGAGAGCGGAGGGGATTGTTTACTGCTCGATAATTTCTCTTCTCCGTTTTTCTCATAGACAGGAACAAGACCGCAACACTAAAATTCTTTCCACAAACATCGATTAAAATGAAATCTGCAAGCCATAGCACCTGTTTAAGGAAAGAAACTTCTAGGCTATTGGACGGTAGCAATTTCGAATCATGACAGAGGCAGAGTTCTCTCCAAGTACTTTGGTTTTAATAGTAAAATAAAAAGTCGTATGTTACTTGCCATTTGTTCGGTAGCGAAATGCAGACAGTTGAATTGGGTTTGTTTCCTCTCAAGAAGTTGTAAGACCGATGTAAATTACAAACAACTGTCAAAACAATTTGATCGAACTTTTGCGCGTTCCATCAGAGAGAGTGGACACAGATAGAAGAAACAGCTTGATAAACACGATTTTACCTTTTTGCCGGCAGACACCAATATTCTCTGTTCGTTCCCCTACAGTCATCTACAAATAAAAATTTGCTGCCATCGTCAAATAGTAAAATATTTTTTCGAAAGAATGTATCTGCAGAATTGTCTGGATCTTCCGTACGTCCCATGCATTTTCTCCTAATGCCATCCAGTTACTGTTTCGCACTTCTATGTGACGGTAGAGAGGTTCCTAAGTTATAGCATAAACTTAAGCCCTTCATTAATGTAAATTGACAAAATTGTAGTATCTTTTCCTTTCGAGCGGTCTTTTGCAGCTACAAATTGCACTTCATTTGCTGCTGCATTTTGAATACAAAGATGACTACCTCCATCTAAAACTGTGTCAATTTTAGAGGACAGTCTGTTCTTTTTTTTTGCATTTTTTTTCTTTATATCGTTTACACAACGCCAGTAACTCGCATCTTCTTCCATGATAAATTCCAATAAATACTAATGCCCGACGTAAATCAATAAAGACTTCCCTTCGTTGAACACCATGTCTACAACACACAGATTTCAGAACATAACTTGCCAGTCAGAGATTATCTGCAGTACTCATCCCTGTATCTCCACATTCATAGTTACTCTGTAATTCAAAATTAAGTGCCTGGCAGAGGTTTCATCGAATTACCTGTCTAGCGTTCTGGTCTCGAACACCATGCGGGAAAACGAACACACAAAACCTTCTGAGAGGGGTCTGATTTCTCGTATTTTGTTATTATGTTGCGCCATCTAAGTGTTCTACCAAGGAAATCGCGTTCTTTGGTTCGTGTCCCCTGCAGAATTATCTATGTATCGTTCCAATTTAAGTCATTCGTAATCGTATTCCAAAGTACCTTGTTGAAAACACAGTCGCTAGGCTGCTTTTATTTAGCGTGTAACCGACATTTAGCAGATTCGTTTTAGTGCTCATGTTAGCGGAGGGTCTACAACACTTTCTTGGTGAACACCAAATATTACTTCTGTTCAACTTGATGATTCTCCGTCAGTTACTAAAAATTGCGATCTTTCTGAGTGGAAATGAGAAATACAGTCGCACAACTCGGTAGACACACACTTTAGAAGTAGCTTGTGAAGAACGGTGACAAAAGACTTCCGGTAACCTAAAAGTGTTGAATCAGTTTGACATCCGCTGTCGATAGCACACATTACTTCGTGAGAATGCAGAGCTAGTTGTGTTTCCCAAGAACGATATTTGTCAATAAACAGTTTTCTTCGAGAAAATTCGTTCTGTTCGAACGCAGTATATGTTCCGCACAAGTGTCACAGAGTCTTCCTTCTGAAAAACTTAAAAAGTCGCAACCACTTCTCTTCCTTCTAAAAATGATTCATTCCTTGTCTAGAGCACGGTGTCTTTGTTGTTGGAATTTATATCCTGACCGCAGTTCTGCTAAAGATTCACTGCATCACATTTCACACTTTTGTTTTAAACTCGTCAACCGTTCTCGTTTTTTGTCCTTTCAGTTTCGCCTAAATCAGAGCCACATGTCGCTTCAAATACTCCCGCAGTGTGAAAGTGATCAGGTGCGTCTGAAAAGACTTATTTTTTCTTTAAGCTTTTGTTTGCTGACAGGTATAGGCTGTGTGTGCACTCTGAGATCGCCGCACCGCAGGAACCTAGCACGCCGCTACAAGAGCCAACATACACAACTAGCCAGTAAAATTGCTACACCAAGAAGAAATGCAGATGTTAAACTGGTATTCATTAGACAAATATATTGTACTAGAACTGACATGTGATTACATTTTCACGCAATTTGGATGCATAGAGCGTGAGAAATCAGTACCCAGAACAACCACCTCTGGCCGTAATAGCTGCTACGATACGCCTGGACATTGAGTCAAACAGAGCTTGGATGGCGTGTACAGGTACAGCTGTCCATGCAGCTTGTACGCGATACCACAGTTCTTCAAGAGTAGTGACTGGCGTATTGTTACGAGACAGTTGCTCGGCCACCATTGACCAGACGTTTTCAATTGGTGAGGGATCTGGAGATGTACTGGCCAGGGCAGCAGTCGAACATTTTTTGTATCCAGAAAGGCCCGTACAGGACCTGCAACATGTGGTCGTGCATTATCCTGCTCAAATGTAGTGTTTCGCGGGGATCGAATGAAGGGTAGAGCCACGGGTCGTAACACACCTGAAATGTAAGGTCCACTGTTCAAAGTGGCGTCAATGCGAACAAGAGGTGACCGAGACGTGTAACCAATGGCACCCCATACCATCACGCCGGGTGATACGCCAGTATGGCGATGACGAATACACGCTTCCAATATGCGTTCACCGCTATGTCGCCAAACACGGATGCGACCATCATGATGCTGTAAACAGAACCTGGATTCATCCTAAAAAATGACGTTTTGCCATTTGTGCACCCAGGTTCGTCGTTGAGTACATCATCGCAGGCACTCCTGTCTGTGATGCAGCGTCAAGGGTAACAGCAGCCATGGTCTCCGAGCTGATAGTCCATGCTGTTGCAAACGTCGTCGAACTGTTCGTGCAGATGGTTGTTGTCCTGCAAACGTCCCCATATATTGACTCAGGGATCGAGACGTGGCCGCACGATCCGTTACAGCCATGCGGTTAAGATGCCTGTCATTTCGACTACTAGTGATACGAGACCGTTGGGATCCAGCACGGCGTTCGGTATTGCCCTCCTGAACCCACCGACTCCATATTCGGCTAACAGTATTTGGATCTCGACCAACGCGAGCAGCAATGTCGTGATATGATTAACCGCAATCGCGATAGGCTACAATCCGACCTTTATCAAAGTCGAAAACGTTATGAGACGCATTTCTCCTTCTTACACGAGGCATCACAACAACGTCTCACCACGCAACGCCGGTCAACTGCTGTTTGTGTATGAGAAATTGGTTGAAAACTTTCCTCATGTCAGCACGTTGTAGGCATCGCCACCGGCGCCAACCTTGTGTGAATGCTCTGAAAAGCTAATCATTTGCATATCACAGCATCTTCTTCCTGTCGGTTAAATTTCGCGTCTGTAGCACGTCACCGTCGTTGTGTAACAATTTTAATGTCCAGTAGTGTAAATCGCCATAGCAGTAGCCCACTGATGCAGTAACTTGATCTCGGCGACATGAAAATGAAATATCTCACGATATTGCACTTCATCAATGGAGCGCAGACCTCGCCGTGTACATTGACTGCATGCATGCACCTGAAAATACACAAAAAATTAACTACGTAACTTTATTTTTCAGAGGTGATACCAAAACTATATGACCGACCGTCGTATTTACAGAGACCTAAAGCTAGTACTGAACCTTCTTTACAGGTTGCTACATTTCCTTCTTTTCGCTCTCAGAAGTTTTGTCTTCGCTTTCCATTAGTTCTACACTCCTGGAAATGGAAAAAAGAACACATTGACACCGGTGTGTCAGACCCACCATACTTGCTCCGGACACTGCGAGAGGGCTGTACAGGCAATGATCACACGCACGGCACAGCGAACACACCAGGAACCGCGGTGTTGGCCGTCGAATGGCGCTAGCTGCGCAGCATTTGTGCACCGCCGCCGTCAGTGTCAGCCAGTTTGCCGTGGCATACGGAGCTCCATCGCAGTCTTTAACACTGGTAGCATGCCGCGACAGCGTGGACGTGAACCGTATGTGCAGTTGACGGACTTTGAGCGAGGGCGTATAGTGGGCATGCGGGAGGCCGGGTGGACGTACCGCCGAATTGCTCAACACGTGGGGCGTGAGGTCTCCACAGTACATCGATGTTGTCGCCAGTGGTCGGCGGAAGGTGCACGTGCCCGTCGACCTGGGACCGGACCGCAGCGACGCACGGATGCACGCCAAGACCGTAGGATCCTACGCAGTGCCGTAGGGGAACGCACCGCCACTTCCCAGCAAATTAGGGACACTGTTGCTCCTGGGGTGTCGGCGAGGGCCATTCGCAACCGTCTCCATGAAGCTGGGCTACGGTCCCGCACACCGTTAGGCCGTCTTCCGCTCACGCCCCAACATCGTACAGTCCGCCTCCAGTGGTGTCGCGACAGGCGTGAATGGAGGGACGAATGGAGACGTGTCGTCTTCAGCGATGAGAGTCGCTTCTGCCTTGGTGCCAATGATGGTCGTATGCGTGTTTGGCGCCGTGCAGGTGAGCGCCACAATCAGGACTGTTTACGACCGAGGCACACAGGGCCAACACCGGCATCATGGTGTGGGGAGCGATCTCCTACACTCGCCGTACACCACTGGTGATCGTCGAGGGGACACTGAATAGTGCACGGTACATCCAAACCGTCATCGAGCCCATCGTTATACCATTCCTAGACCGGCAAGGGAACTTGCTGTTCCAACAGGACAATGCACGTCCGCATGTATCCCGTGCCACCCAACGTGCTCTAGAAGGTGTAAGTCAACTACCCTGGCCAGCATGATCTCCGGATCTGTCCCCCATTGAGCATGTTTGGGACTGGATGAAGCGTCGTCTCACGCGGTCTGCACGTCCAGCACGAACGCTGGTCCAACTGAGGCGCCAGGTGGAAATGGCATGGCAAGCCGTTCCACAGGACTACATCCAGCATCTCTACGATCGTCTCCATGGGAGAATAGCAGCCTGCATTGCTGCGAAAGGTGGATATACACTGCACTAGTGCCGAAATTGTGCATGCTCTGTTGCCTGTGTCTATGTGCCTGTGGTTCTGTCAGTGTGATCATGTGATGAATCTGACCCCAGGAATGTGTCAATAAAGTTTCCCCTTCCTGGGACAATGAATTCACGGTGTTCTTATTTCAATTTCCAGGAGTGTATTTACGTTAATTCGAGCTCTAAAGCAGATATGTCTCCAAAGAGTGCCTGGAATTTTACAGCTGTATTATAGTGTAACAGTTTTTTTCCATTTTCTACATTTTTCAAGGCTTATAGATGTTCATTTTTTATTATAAGTTCACTCATACCTGCACCATTCGAATACTGTTGTAAACATATGTAAACGGACATCCTGAGATTTCTTGCTGGTTGCACACTGCAGTAAAACTTTTTAGGAAGTTTTTGATTGATAAGGCGTCAGAGAGCAGAGCCTTCTAGAAATGATGACGACGCAATACAACGGAATGTGTGTTGTTATACTGCATCTGTAGCAAACTGACCGGAGGTGAGGCACAACACCAGGGACACAGAGGCTTTGCGCCCTTTGTCAGGGTATCTAATCATTTTCAGAAATGCGTGAAAATGTTGACTGTATCCTATGCACGTCCTGTGTCCGCAGATACAATTTCTACTCCTCATTTCTACACATTCCACTAGCAGTTGAGATTATATCCCACCTACAGAAGGCCGATGGGTAGGGTAAGTTAACCAGTCGATCAGCTATTACATCATGTGAATACTCGTACGGTCAAACAGCAGAATATGATCATTTCATTGCAATAAACTTCAGAATCTTTGTTGATGCCTGAGAACAACTGCAGCGAATGCGAAACACCAACTGCTTATCAACATTTGTGGTCTACTTAGCACGAATAATGACGCTACCTGTTTCACTCAGACAACTCTCATCAGAGACGACGAACAGATGACGAAAGCAACAAGAAAGGTACGATACATCGGATCACATCATTGATTTCTAGTAATAATGAAATTAGCTATACTTTCTATATTAATGCCACAAAGTGACACAGTCGTGTGAGTTTAGAGTGTCGCTTTCGGGAAGAGTAGCTTTGGCTACTCTAGATCGAATCCGCTCTGTGGATTGCCGAAGAATGTCGCTGAGCCAGCGAACCTGGATGTGGTTTTTAGACGGTTTCCCATATCCCATGTGCTAGAAAGTTCCGCCTCAGGTACAGGATTCACAAACTTTTCGAAAAAGTCCGTTCAGATTCACATGATTAACTCTACACGCAGACAGTTGAGCTACACATATTCCCTCACGGTGGGTGGTTAGGCGGGAGGGGGGCGGCTGACAGGGTGGCGACAGGAGGGGCACCCGACCACCCCTTAAACCGACCTCGCCTCACCCGTTAATAACGGCACCGAGCATGTGCAGATGCGGTACAAAGGCACAAGCAAAAGACAGAGAATGATAGAATCAGGTTTCATTGTCAACACTTTTTAATGTTTCAAATCTGTATGGAGACGTCTGTGTGGAATAGAGAAAAATACCGCTGAAATAAGGAATAATTGTTACAACATTTTATAACGCAGTGATATCCAAGAACACACACATCCTCATTACGATGATTTTTAGTAGATGAACTCTAAGCAGCACTTGTTGCAGTGGTTAACGTATCTGGATCAGGGAGCCCTGGGTTCGGTTCCTGGCCTAGCCGGAGATTCTCTCCAACAGAGGACTGGGTGTTGTGACATCTTCATCATCCTTTCATTGTCATCGATGTGCACGTCGCCCATGTGGCGTGCAATAAAATCACTTGCGCCAGGCTGCCCAAAAATCTCAGGTGAAGTCTCCCGACCCAAAACGCCGTACGTCCATTTCAGTTACATTAAATGAACTGTAATTTTGCAGGATAATAACGTTTGTAAGTAGCTTTCCGCATAAAGAGGTTCATGTTATTTTGGACTAAATTTTCAAAGTTTCCTCTCAATGTTAAGTTGTAGACCTGTCAAGATAATTATTTCGCCCATCTTATAGAAATGCGTTTATGACGAAAACCTGACGGAGACTTACAACATAAAGATTTGAAAACAGATAAATCATCAGATCCGGATATAATACCAATTCGCCTTTGCAAAGAGTACCCTATGGCATTGGCCCCTTACCTAGTTTTCGTTTATCGTGAATCTTTCGACGAGCACAAAGCCCCAAGCGACTGGAAACAAGCGCAGGTGACTCCAGTATAAAAGGTAAACGAGCGGACCCGCGAAATTACAGACTAATATATCTAACTTCTGTTTGCTACAGAATCCTTGTACACATTCTCAGTCCCAATGCAGTATACTTCCTGGAGGCTAAGCAGCTTATGCCCATGAATCAGCGTGGTTTCAGAAAGCAATACTCTTTCGAAACTCAGCTTGCCCTTTTCTCACATTATATACTGAGAACTATGGATGAAGGGCAACAGGCAGATTCCGTATTTACAGATTGCTGCAAAGCCTTTAATCGGGTGCTCCATTGCAGGCTGTTAACCAAGGTACTAACATACGGAATAAGTACACAGATATGTGAGCGGCTCGAGGCCTTTTTATATAATACACTCCTGGAAATGGAAAAAAGAACACATTGACACCGGTGTGTCAGACCCACCATACTTGCTCCGGACACTGCGAGAGGGCTGTACAAGCAATGATCACACGCACGGCACAGCGGACACACCAGGAACCGCGGTGTTGGCCGTCGAATGGCGCTAGCTGCGCAGCATTTGTGCACCGCCGCCGTCAGTGTCAGCCAGTTTGCCGTGGCATACGGAGCTCCATCGCAGTCTTTAACACTGCTAGCATGCCGCGACGGCGTGGACGTGAACCGTATGTGCAGTTGACGGACTTTGAGCGAGGATGTATAGTGGGCATGCGGGAGGCCGTGTGGACGTACCGCCGAATTGCTCAACACGTGGGGCGTGAGGTCTCCACAGCACATCCATGTTGTAGCCAGTGGTCGGCGGAAGGTGCACGTGCCCGTCGACCTGGGACCGGACCGCAGCGACGCACGGATGCACGCCAAGACCGTAGGATCCTACGCAGTGCCGTAGGGGACCGCACCGCCACTTCCCAGCAAATTAGGGACACTGTTGCTCCTGGGGTATCGGCGAGGACCATTCGCAACCGTCTCCATGAAGCTGGGCTACGGTCCCGCACACCGTTAGGCCGTCTTCCGCTCACGCCCCAACATCGTGCAGCCCGCCTCCAGTGGTGTCGCGACAGGCGTGAATGGAGGGACGAATGGAGACGTGTCGTCTTCAGCGATGAGAGTCGCTTCTGCCTTGGTGCCAATGATGGTTGTATGCGTGTTTGGCGCCGTGCAGGTGAGCGCCACAATCAGGTCTGCATACGACCGAGGCACACAGGGCCAACACCCGGCATCATGGTGTGGCGAGCGATCTCCTACACTGGGCGTACACCACTGGTGATCGTCGAGGGGACACTGAATAGTGCACGGTACATCCATACCGTCATCGAACCCATCGTTCTACCATTCCTAGACCGGCAAGGGAACTTGCTGTTCCAACAGGACAATGCACGTCCGCATGTACCCCGTGCCACCCAACGTGCTCTAGAAGGTGTAAGTCAACTACCCTGGCCAGCAAGATCTCCGGATCTGTCCCCCATTGAGCATGTTTGGGACTGGATGAAGCGTCGTCTCACGCGGTCTGCACGTCCAGCACGAACGCTGGTCCAACTGAGGCGCCAGGTGGAAATGGCATGGCAAGCCGTTCCACAGGACTACATCCAGCATCTCTACGATCGTCTCCATGGGAGAATGGCAGCCTGCATTGCTGCGAAAGGTGGATATACACTGTACTAGTGCCGACATTGTGCATGCTCTGTTGCCTGTGTCTATGTGCCTGTGGTTCTGTCAGTGTGATCATGTGATGTATCTGACCCCAGGAATGTGTCAATAAAGTTTCCCCTTCCTGGGACAATGAATTCACGGTGTTCTTATTTCAATTTCCAGGAGTGTACATACAATCATAAGATTTTTTGATCTAACGTTATGATAATGTCGAGATTTAAAATACTGTATCGGTGCAGAAGGCAGCCGAATACTCTGTGGAACACTGCAGGCTGAGATGCAAACGAGTTTCCAAAGTGTGGGCAACTCACAGAAGGAACACATACCGGATAGCGTCGAATTTTGATCCTAATATGATAGAGTGGTGACGTTAAAAAGCTTTCACAAGTTTTCGAAATACGCCGGCAACTTGTGAGCTATGGTTTGCAGACAGCGCGTGCGCTAAGCTCGACACTTACTGCAAAACAGCTGACAGAGGGTCAAACTGAAGCCGGGCACCAAACAACGGCTCTCCGGCGAGCAGACACTAACCGTCGCCGTATGCTCGCCCCAGAAAACGGGCTACTGACTCCCTGCTCTGACACTCTTCTCTAATTTACCGTAGGAGGGGACGAGATCCTACACTGGCAGCTGGAAACCTTCCTCTCTCTTCCAGTCAAGTGCGCCCATACCCGAGGGCGAAGAAGGGGCCACCCTTCCCCGCAAAGCTTTTAGGGAAAGGCAGAAATATTGTACAGTCAGGTACTTTTCTTCCGAGAAAATGATATAGTAGTATTATGTAGGTTTTTAACAATGTCGGAACCGGAACTTTTTTATGGCAACTAACAAGTCTCCGTTCCTCTTCCAAAATAGTGAAAACACTCCATAGCTCCTCTGTGTAGGTCCTCCCCCTCTCCCCCCTTTAAACACACACCAAACGAATTATCGTGTGAGGATCTAGCTTCCTCCATGCAGGGGAAACTTCCAGAATTTTCTCCTCCAGAGCTCTTTGTTCTTTCTTTCAACGAAATAAAAGTAGGCAGTGTACCTGACACGCTATTAGACTGATTTCCAAAACGTTTTCGTTCATCAGTGCATATAACAGGTACTTGAATAATGGACGTGATATAGTGTAACTTTTGAAGGCCTGAACTATGTACTTAAGGCTGCAGCACGACTCTAGTATCACATATGTCTTTTCTAAAAGAGAGTCTGTGATCCTATTACATGACTTAAGAGATTATGTGCAAGTCATCACATTATGATAAAAAACCTTAAAGCAGTATTCCTATGCGAAGTGTGGTCTTGTTGCAATAAAAGTAACGTAAAAATATATTTAATCAGAAATGGGGAGGGAAAAAAATAGGATTTCTTCATTCATACGACTATACGAGTTTGAATCGATATTTTTGATTCGTCTACATCTACATCGATACTGTGCCCTGTACCACTATTTGTCATTTCCCTCCCTGCTCCACTCGCAAATACAGCGACGCCAACATGACTGTCTGTACCCCTCCATATGTGCCCTAATTTCTCGTATCTTATCTATGTGGTTCTTACGGATGTGGGCGGGAGCAGTATCGTTCGCAGTCTGTTTCAAATGCCGTTTCTCTAAACTTTCTCAGTAGTGTTTCCCGAATTGAAAGCCGCCTTCCCTCCAGGGATTCCCATCTGTGTTCCCGAAGCATCTAAATGATACCTACGTTTTGTTAGAACCTACGGGCAACAAATCTAGCAGCCCGCCTCTTAATTGCTTCGATGTCTTCCTTAAATCCGATCTGGTACGGATTCCAAACACTCGAGCAGTCCTCAAGAATAGGACGCACGAGCGTCCAATATGTGGTTTCCTTTACAGGTGAACCAGTCTTTAAAAATACTCCCAATAAACCAAAGTCGACCACTTGACTTCCTTACGATTGTTTTCACTTTCTCATTCCCCATCATTTCGCTTTGCATCGTTACGCCGAGATGTTCAAACGACTTGACTGTGTCAAGCAGGACACTAGTAATGCTGTATCCGAACATTACGGGTTTGTTCTTCCTACTCATCCTCATTAACTTACATTTTTCCACATTTAGGACTATATTCCATTCACCACACCTACTGGAAATTTTGTCTAAGTCGTATTGCATCGTTCTACAGTCACTAAACTTCAACGCGTTATCCCACACGACGGCATCGTCAGCAAACATTCGCAGACTCCTAGCCACGCTGTCCGCCGAATCATTTACGTATAGAGCACAGCGGCGGTCCTATGACACTTTCCTGGTTCACTCCTGACGATAACCTTGTCTCTGATGAACACTTGCCGTCCAGGGCAACGTGCTGGTTTCTACACTCCTGGAAATTTAAATAAGAACACCGTGAATTCATTGTCCCACGAAGGGGAAACTTTATTGACACATTCCTAGGGTAAGATACATCACATGATCACACTGACAGAACCACAGGCACTTAGACACAGGCAACAGAGCATGCACAATGTCGGCACTAGTACAGTCTATATCCACCTTTCGCAGCAATGAAGGCTGCCATTCTCCCATGGAGACGATCGTAGAGATGCTGGATGTAGTCCTGTGGAACGGCTTGCCATGCCATTTCCACCTGGCGCCTCAGTTGGACCAGCGTTCGTGCTGGACGTGCAGACCGCGTGAGACGACGCTTCATCCAGTCCCAAACATGCTCAATGGGGGACAGATCCGGAGATCTTGCAGGCCAGGGTAGTTGACTTACACCTGCTAGAGCACGTTGGGTGGCACGGGATACATGCGGACGTGCATTGTCCTGCTGGAACAGCAAGTTCCCTTGCCGGTCTAGGAATGGTAGAACGATGGGTTCGATGACGGTTTGGATGTACCGTGCACTATTCAGTGTCCCCTCGACGATCACCAGTGGTGTACGCCCAGTGTAGGAGATCGCTCCCCACAACATGATGCCGGGTGTTGGCCCTGTGTGCCTCGGTCGTATGCAGTCCTGATTGTGGCGCTCACCTGCACGGCGCCAAACACGCATACGACCATCATTGGCACCAAGGCAGAAGCGACTCTCGTCGCTGAAGACGACACGTCTCCATTCGTCCCTCCATTCACGCCTGTCGCGACACCACTGGAGGCGGGCTGCACGATGTTGGGGCGTGAGCGGAAGACGGCCTAACGGTGTGCGGGACCGTAGCCCAGCTTTATGGAGACGGTTGCGAATGGTCCTCGCCGATACCCCAGGAGCAACAGTGTCCCTGATTTGCTGGGAAGTGGCGGTGCGGTCCCCTACGGCACTACGTAGGATCCTACGGTCTTGGCGTGCATCCGTGCGTCGCTGCGGTCCGGTCCCAGGTCGACGGGCACGTGCACCTTCCGCCGACCACTGGCGACAACCTCGATGTACTGTCGAGGCCTCACGCCCCACGTGTTGAGCAATTCGGCGGTACGTCCACCCGGCCTCCCGCATGCCCACTATACGCCCTCGCTCAAAGTCCGTCAACTGCACATACGGTTCACGTCCACGCTGTCGCGGCATGCTACCAGTGTTAAAGACTGCGATGGAGCTCCGTATGCCACGGCAAACTGGCTGACACTGACGGCGGATGTGCACAAATGCTGCGCAGCTAGCGCCATTCGACGGCCAACACCGCGGTTCGTGGTGTGTCTGCTGTGCCGTGCGTGTGATCATTGCTTGTACAGCCCTCTCGCAGTGTCCGGAGCAAGTATGGTGGGTCTGACACACCGGTGTCAATGTGTTCTTTTTTCCATTTCCAGGAGTGTATATTGCTATTTACATTTTTCGACGAAATTAATTCAAATGAGTCTAATTTCTACTTGAACAATACTGACTGAGAGCAAATAAATAAGTATTTTTAAGATAAATTTTTCTCAGTCTGTCATTTCCTTCCACAACCATCGCATGAAATGGTCCTTTACGTTAAACGCATATCGTGAGAGGTATTTAGTTTACTGCATTGCAGTCGCAGCGACGCAGGTACCGTTACGAGAAACATATGCATTTCTTTTAATGTGCAATGTTAGCTGGGTCACTTTTAATTACATGAATTGCATTAAAGTTTACTTTATGTATAGTGAAACTTCAGCTGGATTAGCACTCAGCAGCGTACATAATTATCTGTCTAACAGTTGTACGATTGTATTTCTGTCTGAGCACAGAGTCGCTTGCTTGGTTGTGTGTGTGTGTGTTGAGTTCGCGAGTGCGGCAGGCAGCTTGCACAAGCTAACTACCAAGTGGACTCGCACGCACGTAGAAGTACGGCAAGAGACGTATCACTTTAATTAACTTATTGGACGTTGGTTTCACCTTTACAGCCGGTCCAAACAAATAGCGTCTTAGAAAGTTACAACAATAAATTGGCCTCTTAAGTTAACAAACAGGCTGCAAACAGTTCTAAAGAACGCCTTTGAACTGTGTGTGTGTGTGTGTGTGTGTGTGTGTGTGTGTGTGTAAGAATTACAATTTAATGCAAATCTCAAACTAATCGCACTAATAAATAATTATTGCCTAAATCCTTCGTGAACGGAGTACCAGCTTTATGAGGCTCCATTCGGATGTCCTGAAAGGTAGGTTGCAGTGGGGAATGGCTCAAGAAGCTGTCAGGTTTGACCGCCAAAAAGGAAAAGTGAGAGCTTATACTTTACATCATGTCATCTTTCTGAACTCTGAAACTCGTCCTTCTCTATCGAGACCATCAAGCCAAGTAACCAATGTTGCAGAGGTCGCAGACACAGGTCCGCCCAGACACTGTGTAATGTCCAGCACTGCGAACACGCCCTCTCACATTCATTTATTATATCATATCGGGTTCCTCATACCTTCCCCTTCGAAAACGGTTTTAAAGGGGACGCTCCAACTCTGGCATTGTCCACTTGGAGATAATCCTGCTTATGTGGTAAGAATACTTAGGAAGTTACCCGTGCCTCTTTATAATTTCCGTAAGTCTTGTCGTTTCACTCACGTATCAAATGATCTGTCACCGTAAATACCTCTTTTACAGTGCGTAATTTTTAAGAATTAATCTCTTACTAATCGCTTTTAGTTATTTTCATCCTTACTCTTTCATTCTACTTAATAGTTTTAGCGTATTCCCTTTTCATCTGTGCTGTTATTACATAAGATTGGAATACTATCTCCTATGATGCCTTCCCTTAAAAATTTCTTTTCCTTCTTATTTCTTATGTCTCTTGACTTGAATGAATGACTTATAAATGGTTCAACTGTTAATACAGTAGCAGTGCACTGGTCCGCCACCACCAGCAGCCATCTCCCCCTGGTGCCTGAAGAGCCACCCCACCGCTGCAGTTGAAGCTGGCCGACTTCACTGCGCCATCCGCTGCAGCAAAAAGTGTGTCACGATCACCGAACGCAGCTGGCGCTATTTAGGCCCCACGAAGCCACGTGACGCCGGTCGCTTGCTGCTATCTGTTCGCTGGGCGGCCTTTATAGGAGCACCCTCACATTTCTCCGTAAGTCCAACGCCGAGCCTGACGCAGTGTGTGATTCTGAGTAAACGAATTGATCACAACGCAGCGCTGCTTTGCCAAGACAAGACCGTTGCACCACCGAATGGTGACAGAGACCAATTCTGACCTTACGAAGTACCTTTTTTCCTGTGCCAACTTTTCCATCCCACAGCAGCAATTACAATCTACGCCCTCAATTATTTCTTGGATGTATTCAAACCTCTGACTTCTTCTACAGCTCCATCTAGCATCGAGTTCCACAAGAACTTATTTCCTGATGACGTAACCCATGTCCTATTATCCTGTCGCTTCTTCTTTGCAGTGTTTTCTATATTTTCCTTTCCTCGCCGATTATTCGCAAGACCTCCTCATTCCTTACCTTATCAATCCACCACATTTTCAACAATATTCATGAGCACTACATCTCAAATTCTTAGATTCTCTTATGTTTCGGTTTTAACACAGTCCATGTTTCACTAACATTCATTGCTGTCCTAAAAATGTATATTCTCAAAAACTTCTTCCTCATACTAAAGTCTCTGATTGAGACTAATAGACTAGACTTCTCTTGATTAGAAAGCCCTTTTTGCTTTCGCCAGTCAGCTTTTTATGCCTTCCTTGCTCGTCCGTCATGGCTCATTTCGCTGCCTAGATAGCAAAATTTCTTAACTTAATCTACTTCATGATCACCAATTTTGATGTTAAGTTTCCTGCTCTTCTCATTTCTGCTACATGTCATCACTTTCATCTTCCTTCGATTTATTCTCAATCCATATTTTGTACTCATTAGACTGTTCATCCCATTCAAGACTTCCTGTAACAGGGCCGGCCGTTGTGGCCGAACGGTTCTAGGCGCTTGAGTCAGGAACCGCGCGATTGCTACTGTCGCAGGTTCGAATCCTACCTCGGACATGGATTTGTGTGACGTCCTTAGGTTTGTTTACTCTTGAGTAGTTCTAAGTTCTAGGGGACTGAAGACCTCAGATGTTAAGTTTCATAGTGCTCAGAGCCATTTGAACCATCCAGTAACTCCACTTTCACTGAGGATAGCAATATAATCAGGAAACCTTACCTTTGTCTTTTGACCTCGAATTTTATTCCCACTCTTCAAACTTTCTTTTATTTCCATCATTGCTTCTTCCAAGTACTGCTTGAACAGTAGGAGCGAAAGACTACCTCCCTGTCTTACACTTTTAATCCAATCACTTGGTTCTTGGTCTTCCACTCTTATTGTTCCCTCTTGGTTTTTGTACATACTGCCAATCGTCCGTCTTTTCCTATAGCTTACCCCTGTTTTTCTCATGATTTCGCACATCTTGCACCATTTTATAATGTCGAAACCTCTTTCTAGGTGGACAAATCCTCTGAGCATGTCTTGATTTCCTTCAGTCTTCCTCCGTTTGTCAACCACAATGTCAGAACTGCCTCTCAGGAGCCTTTACCTTTCCCTAAGACAAACTCAGCGTTATATAACCTCAATTTTCTTTTTCATTCTTCCGTATATTGTTCTTGTCAGCGACTTGTATGTAAGAGCTGTTCAGCTGATTGTCCTATAATTCCCGTCGTAATCGGCTCTTGTAATCTACGCGATACGGTGAATGATGTTTTTCAAAAGTCTGATGGCATATCTAAAATGTTTATACATTCTGCACGCCGTAGTGGATAGTAGATTTGTTGCCGATTCCCACGTGAGATTAGTATTTAACGTCCCTTCGACTACGAGGTCATTAGAGACGGAGCACAAGCTCAGATTAGGGAAGGATGGGAAAGGAAAGCGGCCATACGTTTTCGAAGGAACCATGCCGGCATTTGCCTTAAGTTATTTAGGGAAATCACGGAAAACTTAAATCAGGAGGGTCCGTCCCCCCGACAGAAAGTCCAGTGCGTTAACCACTGCGCTACTGCGCTACCCCGCTCGGCCACTTGCCCCAATGACTTTGGAAACTCCGATGGGATGTTATTTACCCCCTCCTGAATTATTTTACATAAAGTCTTTCAAAGCTTGATCGTAGTACTGGATCCCCTGTCTCGTCCCCGTCGACTCCAGTTGGTTCTTATAACACGCCATCAGACAAGTCTTTCCCCTCATAGAATACTTCAGTGTACTCTCTCCGCCGGCCGGGGTGGCCGAGCGGTTCTCCGCGCTACAGTCTGGAGCTGCGCGACCCCTACGGTCGCAGGTTCGAATCCTGCCTCGGGCATGGTTGTGTGTGATGTCCTTAGGTTAGTTAGGTTTAAGTAGTTCTAAGTTCTAGGGGACTGATGACCTCAGATGTTAAGTCCCATAGTGCTCAGACCCATTTGAACCATTTTTTGTACTCTCCACCTATCCCTCTTCTCCTCTGCGTTTAACGGTAGAATTCCCTTTTGCACTCTTAATTTTACAACCGTTGCTTTTCATTTCACCGAAGGGTGATTTGACTTCTCTGTATGCTGAGTCAGCCCTTCCGACAATAATTTATCGATTTCTTCCCATTTTTCATGCAGAATTTCACCTTAACGTCCCTGCTCTACCTATTGATTTCATTCGTGAGTGGGTCCTATTTCTGTATTTCTGAATTTTCTTGAACAGTTTTGTTCTTCTTTCGTTCGTCAATCAACTGAAGTATTTGCTCTGTTATCCGTGGTTTCTTCGCTGTTATCTTGCTAGTACCTATGTTTCTCTTCCAAATCTGCGGGTGCCCTTTTTAGAGATATCCATTTCTCTTCAACTGAAGTGTCTACTAAGCTATTCATTAGCGCCGTATTTATAGCCTCAGAGAACCGGATGAACCACACAGATATTTAGTGGGCGCTAGACTGCCAAGACACTGTCACCCTACAGAGATTTGAGCCCAGTTCTTCCCAATACCAGTGCATCAGTCACAGCGTCTCCGTTGTCGGTAGGCATTAACGCAGCGTTTCTCAGCTTTTCGGTATTGGCTACGTCTAACTGGTAGTTACCGTTATTACATTTTTGACGAAACAATTCCTCAACGAATTTCATCTCGTTTATATATTCTTCGCAAGAGGAGCTACAACAGCCTTTGTCTACCGTTTCCAGTTTTCTTCACTTTTGACTAATACTGAAGTTTAGCCAGAATACTGTGTGTGATCACGGATTTGCCTGCTCGTGTTGGTTCCTCATCTTTTTGTGATACATTCTTGGTCCTCAGATTCGACATCTTGGCTTTTCTGTGGTGTAGCGTCAAGACTTCGGTCTTAATGACGGTGATGATTCTTCATTCATTCGATTTCCCGTCTCGTCGCACGATGTCACATGCCCAGTTGGCGCTTTTGACGTGCTGTACTCTTTATTCATATGACGCGTCTACCACCGACAGTGTGGATAGAGCGGTTGGCAACCCACTCCTTCCCTGTTCTCAAGGAATACCAATAAAAGCCTCTTTCTCCACGTCTTGACGAGCAATTGTAGATAGCAGCTCGATCGAGTTTTGTTAGCAACCTCTTTTGGGGAAGAAGTGTTGCGAAGTTGACCTTAGTTTGGGATCTCCCTCCGCACAGCAACAAATTACGTGATTATAACTGATTTCACTGATTGACTGGCGATGGTTAAATCAAAGTCTGTCAGCTATAAAACAATCGTGACGCTAGACAAATGTACTAATGCCAATAAAAATTAAATTTTATTTGGTTTTCTTCGTAATCGCGAGCCACATGCTGCAAATTGAACATCCATTAAATCTGCAATCCGCCCTGCGAGCCTTGACTAAATACCTCCCAAGCCAGCCTATGAATCAAGGGAACTAACAAACGTGCTGCATTTTCCACAAACGAACAGCTGCTGCACCTGAATCCTAACAGACAAAAAGACAGCGTGTCCTAAGTTGCCCTGTGAACTTCTGCCTGCCTCTTACACAGGACAAACACGAAACGAAATACAAAATGTTTCAATGAACGTACGGATGCATTTCATTTATTTCAATAAATAATCTGTACACACACACACACACACACACACACACACACGTGGGATACCAGACTCAAAGTCCTGGTCTTTTCTCAGACCCGTCTATTCCTTATATCTGTTAATATCATCCTTCCATGTCGTCCGCGACAATCCTCCGCTGCTTCTACCCTCCATGAATGCTGAGAATGATACCCGCAGTAGTCTTTCCTCTTCCATCCTAACTAGGCGTCCAGCCCACATCAGTCTTCTTTCCTCCATCCTTCGCACATCAGCTTTTCAGTATAGGCCTGCCAGTTCCTGTTTCTTCCTTTTTTAATATCGCCCATTCCTGTGACCGGGTGTCTCTCTTGGGGCCAAATCTATTCCTTAATATCTTTTTTAGAAGACTAGCAGCTTTTGTTCATTTGTTTTTCGTAATGGAGAATAAAAGTTTCACACCCACACATAGCTACGAGAAGTATTACACTCCGGTAGAGCCTGATTTTGAAAATTCTGGAAACAGTTCTACTGCACAGCACGTCACGTAGGCCAAAATATGCTCTGTTTGGCACTGTGATCCTTGCCTAACTCTGATTCCATTCCGTTCTACAAGCTAAAAATGTCCCTCAAAAGTTTGTGTCTATTCTTTTAAAAGTGATTTCGTCAGCTGGCAATAGGGTACCATTATTGGCTGCCCTACACGCGTCCATGTACTCAGTTTTGTCATCATTAATTTTTAACCCTGATTTACTTGAAATATTTCTGGAAGAAGTTGCCATTAGTCGCATGTCTCTTTTGCTACTATTTATTAGAGCAACGTAATCCAAATAAGCAAGCCGGTATATTGTGTTATGACCCAGTTTTATTTCAGCTTGGTTTAATGTGTGGAGTTCTCTGTCTACATTTACTAAAATTAAACTAACAAGTATTGGAGCTAATGGTTCTCCCTGTCAAAAACCAGTTCTGAGATGAAAATGCTCCGACATTCCCGTAACGATCATTACTCTGCAAAAGGTTTCCGCTAAACACGTCTGTACTATACGTATCAACTTTTGTGGAAACTGAAATTCTTTCAAAACAAGGGTATCATTCCTCTATGTATGCTGTCATAAGCTTTTTTGAAGTCAACAAAAACCATGTGAATATCAATGTTCCCAATCTTGCTCGGCTACCTGTCTGAGAGCAAAAATCTGGTCTGTAGTAGATCTGTTCCTTCTGAAACCACATTGCTACTTCCACATAATTGCTTCTGCAATTGGGATGATTGTCTTCAGTAGACCTGAGATAGAATTTTGTAGCTTGCCTTAAGGAATGCAATCCCTCAATGATTATCGCATACCAGGGCAGATTACGGTCAGTTTAGAGTAATCAGACAAATTCCCACAATACCATACGTTCTTTAAAAGTTTGGTAATTATTTTTGTCACTACAGGTGCCCCATTATTTATTAGCTCTCCTGCAATTCACCGGAAGCCTTATTGCTCTTTGGTTTTTATTATTGTCTTGTTTCTTCTTCGTTGAAGGTCTGTACATGGCTGTCATGGGATCATCACAGTTAGGTAATATTGCGATGAGCTCTACCGATCAATATTCTATTTCAATTTCATTCGTATCTTCCTCTATGTATCTTTAACAAATGATTCTTTTTTCTTATATTTTTGCGTCACTTTCTTTGCTTTCTGGTACGTTTGCCTTGTCCTTTGATAGATAAAGTCCTCTTATGCTTCTTCTATTACTTCCTTGTAATCTTTCCGTTTCTCCTGCCTCCGTATAATTGCCGTTTCCATCCTTATTGTGATGTGCCTGTGTTTTAGCTCCTGACCGTTCACATCTTCTAACAACCTCTTCCCCGCGAACCTTCTCTCTTCAGTGCTTTGCTGGCTGGCTTCACTGAAACACACCGTGTGTGACCTCCTGCGTTTGCCTAGAATTTAGGATTCTACCCTGTTTACTGTTTCTTTAATTTGAGACCAGTTGCGTTTGATATCACAGTTTCCTGCCCTTTTCCTCTCAGTTACTTAAGTTTTCTGCCACCGTTGAGTCTTATTTTCTTTTAATCTCTCCCTCTTTTAATCTATTTACATGATAATGAGGTGTGCCTAGCTATTCCACCCACCTTAAAATTTAATGTCTATCTTACCTACCAGCAGGAAGAAATCAGTGTCACCATTTGTTGCTCTATAGATTTACGTATATGTGATGCTGTTTGCGTAGCACTTCTGGATATATACACTCCTGGAAATTGAAATAAGAACACCGTGAATTCATTGTCCCAGGAAGGGGAAACTTTATTGACACATTCCTGGGGTCAGATACATCACATGATCACACTGACAGAACCACAGGCACATAGACACAGGCAACAGAGCATGCACAATGTCGGCACTAGTACAGTGTATATCCACCTTTCGCAGCAATGCAGGCTGCTATTCTCCCATGGAGACAATCGTAGAGATGCTGGATGTAGTCCTGTGGAACGGCTTGCCATGCCATTTCCACCTGGCGCCTCAGTTGGACCAGCGTTCGTGCTGGACGTGCAGACCGCGTGAGACGACGCTTCATCCAGTCCCAAACATGCTCAATGGGGGACAGATCCGGAGATCTTGCTGGCCAGGGTAGTTGACTTACACCTTCTAGAGCACGTTGGGTTGCACGGGATACATGCGGACGTGCATTGTCCTGTTGGAACAGCAAGTTCCCTTGCCGGTCTAGGAATGGTAGAACGATGGGTTCGATGACGGTTTGGATGTACCGTGCACTATTCAGTGTCCCCTCGACGATCACCAGTGGTGTACGGCCAGTGTAGGAGATCGCTCCCCACACCATGATGCCGGGTGTTGGCCCTGTGTGCCTCGGTCGTATGCAGTCCTGATTGTGGCGCTCACCTGCTCGGCGCCAAACACGCATACGACCATCACTGGCACCAAGGCAGAAGCGACTCTCATCGCTGAAGACGACACGTCTCCATTCGTCCCTCCATTCACGCCTGTCGCGACACCACTGGAGGCGGGCTGCACGATGTTGGGGCGTGAGCAGAAGACGGCCTAACGGTGTGCGGGACCGTAGCCCAGCTTCGTGGAGACGGTTGCGAATGGTCCTCGCCGATACCGCAGGAGCAACAGTGTCCCTAATTTGCTGGGAAGTGGCGGTGCGGTCCCCTGCGGCACTGCGTAGGATCCTACGGTCTTGGCGCTGTCCGTGCGTCGCTGCGGTCCGGTCCCAGGTCGACGGGCACGTGCACCTTCCGCCGACCACTGGCGACAACATCGATGTACTGTGGAGACCTCACGCCCCACGTGTTGAGCAATTCGGCGGTACGTCCACCCGGCCTCCCGCATGCCCACTATACGCCCTCGCTCAAAGTCCGTCAACTGCACATACGGTTCACGTCCACGCTGTCGCGGCATGCTACCAGTGTTAAAGACTGCGATGGAGCTCCGTATGCCACGGCAAAGTGGCTGACACTGACGGCGGCGGTGCACAAATGCTGCGCAGCTAGCGCCATTCGACGGCCAACACCGCGGTTCCTGGTGTGTCTGCTGTGCCGTGCGTGTGATCATTGCTTGTACAGCCCTCTCGCAGTGTCCGGAGCAAGTATGGTGGGTCTGACACACCGGTGTCAATGTGTTCTTTTTTCCATTTCCAGGAGTGTATATTGCTATTTACATTTTTCGACGAAATTAATTTAAATGAGTCTAATGTCTACTTGAACAATACTGACTGAGAGCAAATAAATAAGTATTTTTAAGATAAATTTTTCTCAGTCCGCCATTTCTTTCCACAACCATCCCATGAAATGATCCTTTACGTTAAAAGCATATCGTGAGAGGTATTTAGTTTACTGCATTGCAGTCGCAGCGACGCAGTTTCCAATGTAACACAGGTACCGTTACGAGAAACATATGCATTTCTTTTAATGTGCAATGTTAGCTGGGTCGCTTTTAATTACATGAATTGCATTAAATTTTACTTTATGTATAGTGAAACTTCAGCTGGATTAGCACTGTTTAACAGTTGTACGAATGTATTTCTGTCTGAGCACAGAGTCGCTTGCTTGGTTGTGTGTGTGTGTGTTGAGTTTGCGAGAGTGGCAGGCAGCTTGCACAAGCTAACGACCAAGTGGACTCGCACGCACGTAGAAGTACGGCAAGAGACGTATCACTTTAATTAACTTATTGGACGTTGGTTTCACCTTTACAGCCGGTTCAAACAAATAGCGTCTTAGAAAGTTACAACAATAAATTGGCCTCTTAAGTTAACAAACAGGCTGCAAACAGTTCTAAAGAACGCCTTTGAACTGTGTGTGTGTGTGTGTGTGTGTGTGTGTGTGTGTGTTTGTGTAAGAATTACAATTTAATGCAAATCTCAAACAAATCGCACTAATAAATAATTGTTGCCTAAATCCTTCGTGAACGGAGTACCAGCTTTATGAGGATCCATTCGGATGTCCTGAATGGTAGGTTGCAGTGGGGAATGGCTCAAGAAGCTGTCAGGTTTGACCGCCAAAAAGGAAAAGTGAGAGCTTATACTTTACATCATGTCATCTTTCTGAACTCTGAAACTCGTCCTTCTCTATCGAGACCAACAAGCCAAGTAACCAATGTTGCAGAGGACGCAGACACAGGTCCGCCCAGACACTGTGTAATGTCCAGCACTGCGAACACGCCCTCTCACATTCATTTATTATATCATATCGGGTACCTCATACCTTCCCCTTCGAAAACGGTTTTAAAGGGGACGCTCCAACTCTGGCATTGTCCACTTGGAGATAATCCTGCTGATGTGGTAAGAATACTTAGGAAGTTACCCGTGCCTCTTTATCATTTCCGTAAGTCTTGTCGTTTCACTCACGTATCAAATGATCTGTCACCGTAAATATCTCTTTTACAGTGCGTAATTTTTAAGAATTAATCTCTTACTAATCGCTTTTAGTTATTTTCATCCTTACTCTTTCATTCTACTTAATAGTTTTAGCGTATTCTCTTTTCATCTGTGCTGCTATTACATCAGATTGGAATACTATCTCCTATGATGCCTTGCCTTAAAAATTTCTTTTCCTTCTTATTTCTTATGTCTCTTGACTTGAATGAATGACTTATAACTGTTAATACAGTAGCAGTGCACTGGTCCGCCACCACCAGCGGCCCTCTCCCCTGGTGCCTGAAGAGCCACCCCACCGCTGCAGTTGAAGCTGGCCGACTTCACTGCGCCATCCGCTGCAGCAAAAAGTGTGTCACGATCACCGAACGCAGCTGGCACTATTTAGGCCCCACGAAGCCACGTGACGCCGGTCACTTGCTGCTATCTGTACGCTGGGCGGCCTTTATAGGAGCGCCCTCACATTTCTCCGTAAGTCCAACGCCGAGCCTGACGCAGTGTGTGATTCTGAGTAAACGAATAGATCACAACGCAGCTCTGCTTTACCAAAACAAGACCTTTGCACCACCGAATGGTGACAGAGACCAATTCTGACCTTACGAAGTACCTTTTTTCCTGTGCCAACTTTTCCATCCCACAGCAGCAATTACAATCTACGCCCTCAATTATTTCTTGAATGTTTTCAAACCTCTGACTTCTTCTACAGCTCCATCTAGCATCGAGTTCCACAAGAACTTATTTCCTGATGACGTAACCCATGTCCTATTATCCTGTCGCTTCTTCTTTGCAGTGTTTTCTATATTTTCCTTTCCTCGCCGATTATTCGCAAGAGCTCCTCATTCCTTACCTTATCAATCCACCACATTTTCAACAATATTCATGAGCACTACATCTCAAATTCTTAGACTCTCTTATGTTTCGGTTTTAACACAGTCCACGTTTCACTAACATTCAATGCTGTCCTAAAAATGTATATTCTCAAAAACTTCTTCCTCATATTAAAGTCTCTGATTGAGACTAATAGACTAGACTTCTCTTGATTAGAAAGCCCTTTTTGCTTTCGCCAGTCAGCTTTTTATACCTTCCTTGCTCGTCCGTCATGGCTCATTTCGCTGCCTAGATAGCAAAATTTCTTAACTTAATCTACTTCATGATCACCAATTTTGATGTTAAGTTTCCTGCTCTTCTCATTTCTGCTACATGTCATCACTTTCATCTTCCTTCGATTTATTCTCAATCCATATTTTGTACTCATTAGACTGTTCATCCCATTCAAGACTTCCTGTAACAGGGCCGGCCGTTGTGGCCGAACGGTTCTAGGCGCTTGAGTCAGGAACCGCGCGATTGCTACGGTCGCAGGTTCGAATCCTACCTCGGACATGGATTTGTGTGACGTCCTTAGATTTGTTTACTCTTGAGTAGTTCTAAGTTCTAGGGGACTGAAGACCTCAGATGTTAAGTTTCATAGTGCTCAGAGCCATTTGAACCATCCAGTAACTCCACTTTCACTGAGGATAGCAATATAATCAGGAAATCTTACCTTTGTCTTTTGACCTCAAATTTTATTCCCACTCTTCAAACTTTCTTTTATTTCCATCATTGCTTCTTCCAAGTACTGCTTGAACAGTAGGGGCGAAAGACTACCTCCCTGTCTTACACTCATTTTAATCCAATCACTTGGTTCTTGGTCTTCCACTCTTATTGTTCCCTCTTGGTTTTTGTACATACTGCCAATCATCCGTCTTTTCCTATAGCTTACCCCTGTTTTTCTCATGATTTCGCACATCTTGCACCATTTTATATTGTCGAAACCTCTTTCTAGGTGGACAAATCCTCTGAGCATGTCTTGATTTTCTTCAGTCTTCCTCCGTTTGTCAACCACAATGTCAGAACTGCCTCTCTGGAGCCTTTACCTTTTCCTAAGACAAACTCAGCGTTATATAACCTCAATTTTCTTTTTCATTCTTCCGTATATTGTTCTTGTCAGCGACTTGTATGTTAGAGCTGTTCAGCTGATTGTCCTATAATTCCCGTCGTAATCGGCTCTTGTAATCTACGCGATACGGTGAATGATGTTTTTCAAAAGTCTGATGGTATATCTAAAATGTTATACATTCTGCACGCCGTAGTGGATAGTGGATTTGTTGCCGATTCCCACGTGAGATTAGTATTTAACGTCCCTTCGACTACGAGGTCATTAGAGACGGAGCACAAGCTCAGATTAGGGAAGGATGGGAAAGGAAAGCGGCCATACGTTTTCGAAGGAATCATGCCGGCATTTGCCTTAAGTTATTTAGGGAAATCACGGAAAACTTAAATCAGGAGGGTCCGTCCTCCCGAAAGAAAGTCCAGTGCGCTAACCACTGCGCTACTGCGCTACCCCGCTCGGGCACTTGCCCCAATGACTTTAGAAATTCCGATGAGATGTTATTTACCCCCTCCTGAATTATTTTATTTAAAGTCTTTCAAAGCTTGATCGTAGTTCTGGATCCCCTGTCTCGTCCCTGTCGACTCCGGTTTGTTCTTATAACACGCCATCAGACAAGTATTTCCCCTCATAGAATACTTCAATGTACTCTCTCCGCCAGCCGGAGTGGCCGAGCGGTTCTCCGCGCTACAGTCTGGAGCTGCGCGACCCCTACGGTCGCAGGTTCGAATCCTGCCTCGGGCATGGTTGTGTGTAATGTCCTTAGGTTGGTTAGGTTTAAGTAGTTCTAAGTTCTAGGGGACTGATGACCTCAGATGTTAAGTCCCATAGTGCTCAGACCCATTTGAACCATTTTTTGTACTCTCCACCTATCCCTCTTCTCCTCTGCGTTTAACAGTAGAATTCCCTTTTACACTCTTAATTTTACAACCGTTGCTTTTCATTTCACCGAAGGTTGATTTGACTTCTCTGTATGCTGAGTCAGCCCTTCCGACAATAATTTATCGATTTCTTCCCATTTTTCATGCAGAATTTCACCTTAACGTTCCTGTTCTACCTATTGATTTCATTCGTGAGTGGGTCCTATTTCTGTATTTCTGAATTTTCCTGAACAGTTTTGTTCTTCTTTCGTTCGTCAATCAGCTGAAATATTTGCTCTGTTATCCGTGGTTTCTTCGCTGTTATCTTGCTAGTACGTATGTTTCTCTTCCATATCTGCGACTGCCCTTTTTAGAGATATCCATTTTTCTTCAACTGAAGTGTCTACTAAGCTATTCATTAGCGCCGTATTTATAGCCTCAGAGAACCGGATGTACCACACTGATATTTGGTGGGCGCTAGACTGCCAAGACACTATCACCCTACTGAGATTTGAGCCCAGTTCTTCCCAATACCAGTGCATCAGTCACAGCGTCTCCGTTGTCGGTAGGCATTAACGCAGCGTTTCTCAGCTTTTCGGTATTGGCTACGTCTAACTGGTAGTTACCGTTATTACATTTTTGACGAAACAATTCCTCAACGAATTTCATCTCGTTTATATATTCTTCGCAAGAGGAGCTACAACAGCCTTTGTCTACCGTTTCCAGTTTTCTTCACTTTTGACTAATACTGAAGTTTAGCCAGAATACTGTGTGTGATCACGGATTTGCCTGCTCGTGTTGGTTCCTCATCTTTTTGTGATACATTCTTGGTCCTCAGATTCGACATCTTGGCTTTTCTGTGGTGTAGCGTCAAGACTTCGGTCTTAATGACAGTGATGATTCTTCATTAATTCGATTTCCCGTCTCGTCGCACGATGTCACGTGCCCAGTTGGCGCTTTTGACGAGCTGTGCTCTTTATTCATATGACGCGTCTACCACCGACAGTGTGGATAGAGCGGTTGGCAACCCACTCCTTCCCTGTTCTCAAGGAATACCAATAAAAGCCTCTTTCTCCACGTCTTGACGAGCAATTGTAGATAGCAGCTCGATCGAGTTTTGTTAGCAACCTCTTTTGGGGAAGAAGTGTTGCGAAGTTGACCTTAGTTTGGGATCTCCCTCCGCACAGCAACAAATTACGTGATTATAACTGATTTCACTGATTGACTGGCGATGGTTAAATCAAAGTCTGTCAGCTATAAAACAATCGTGACGCTAGACAAATGTACGAATGCCAATAAAAATTAAATTTTATTTGGTTTTCTTCGTAATCGCGAGCCACATGCTGCAAATTGAACATTCATTAAATCTGCAATCCGCCCTGCGAGCCTTGACTAAATACCTCCCAAGCCAGCCTATGAATCAAGGGAACTAACAAACGTGCTGCATTTTCCACAAACGAACAGCTGCTGCACCTGAACCCTAACAGACAAAAAGACAGCGTGTCCTAAGTTGCCCTGTGAACATCTGCCTGCCTCTTACACAGGACAAACACGAAACGAAATACAAAATGTTTCAAAGAACTTACGGATGCATTTCATTTATTTCAATAAATAATCTGTACACACACACAGACACACACACACACACGTGGGATACCAGACTCAAAGTCCTGGTCTTTCCTCAGACCCGTCTATTCCGTATACCTGTTAATATCATCCTTCCATGTCGTCCGCGACAATCCTCCGCTGCTTCTACCCTCCATGAATGCTAAGAATTATACCCGCAGTAGTCTTTCCTCTTCCATCCTAACTAGGCGTCCAGCCCACATCAGTCTTCTTTCCTCCATCCTTCGCACATCAGCTTTTCAGTATAGGCCTGCCAGTTCCTGTTTCTCCCTTTTTTAATATCGCCCATTCCTGTGACCGGGTGTCACTCTTAGGGCCAAATCTATTCCTTAATATCTTTTTTAGAAGACTAGCAGCATTTTTTCATTTGTTTTTTGTAATGGAGAATAAAAGTTTCACACCCACACATAGCTACGAGAAGTATTACACTCCGGTAGAGTCTGATTTTGAAAATTCTGGAAACAGTTCTACTGCACAGCACGTCCCGTAGGCCAAAATATGCTCTGTTTGGCACTGTGATCCTTGCCTTACTCTGTTTCCATTCTGTTCTACAAGCTAAAAATGTCCCTCAAAAGTTTGTGTCTATTCTTTTAAAAGTGATTTCGTCAGCTGGCAATAAGGTACCATTATTGGCTGCCCTACACGCGTCCATGTACTCAGTTTTGTCATCATTAATTTTTAACCCTGATTTACTTGAAATATTTCTGGAAGAAGTTGCCATTAGTCGCATGTCTCTTTTGCTACTATTTATTAGAGCAACGTAATCCAAATAAGCAAGCCGGTATATTGTGTTATGACCCAGTTTTATTTCAGCTTGGTTTAATGTGTGGAGTTCTCTGTCTACATTTACTAAAATTAAAGTAACAAGTATTGGAGCTAATGCTACTCCCTGTCAAAAACAAGTTCTGAGATGAAAATGCTCCGACATTCCCGTAACGATCTTTACTCTGCAAAAGGTTTCCGCTAAACACGTCTGTACTATACGTATCAACTTTTGTGGAAACTTAAATTCTTTCAAAACAAGGGTATCATTCCTCTATGTATGCTGTCATAAGCTTTTTTGAAGTCAACAAAAACCATGTGAATATCAATGTTCCCAATTTTGCTCGGCTACCGGTCTGAGAGCAAAAATCTGGTCTGTAGTTGATCTGTTCCTTCTGAAACCACATTGCTACTTCCACATAATTGCTTCTGCAATTGGGATGATTGTCTTCAGTAGACCTGAGATAGAATTTTGTAGCTTGCGTTAAGGAATGCAATCCCTCAATGCATACCAGGGCAGATTACGGCCAGTTTAGAGTAATCAGACAAATTCCCAAATTACCATACGTTCTTTAAAAGTTTGGTAATTATTTTTGTCACTACAGGTGTCCCATTATTTATTAGCTCTCCTGCAATTCACCGGAAGCCTTATTGCTCTTTGGTTTTTATTATTGTCTTGTTTCTTCTTCGTTGAAGGTCTGTACTTCGCTGTCATGGGATCATCACAGTTAAGTAATATTGCGATGAGCTCTACCGATCAATATTCTATTTCAATTTCATTCGTATCTTCCTCTATGTATCTTTAACAAATGATTCTTTTTTCTTATATTTTTGCGTCACTTTCTTTGCTTTCTGGTACGTTTGTCTTGTCCTTTGATAGATAAAGTCCTCTTATGCTGCTTCTATTACTTCCTTGTAATCTTTCCGTTTCTCCTGCCTCCGTATAATTGCCATTTCCATCCTTATTGCGATGTGCCTGTGTTTTAGCTCCTGAGCGTTCACATCTTCTAACAACCTCTTCCCCGCGAACCTTCTCTCTTCAGTGCTTTGCTGGCTGGCTTCACTGAAACACACCTTATGTGACCTCCTGCGTTTGCCTAGAATTTCGGATTCTACCCTGTTTACTGTTTCTTTAATTTGAGACCAGTCGCGTTTGGTGTCACAGTTTCCTGCCCTTTTCCTCTCAGTTTTCTGCCACCGTTGAGTCTTATTTTCTTTTAATCTCTCCCTCTTTTAATCTATTTACATGGTAATGAGGTGTGCCTAGCTATTCCACCCACCTTAAAATTTAATGTCTATCTTACTTACCAGCAGGAAGAAATCAGTGTCACCATTTGTTGCTCTATAGATTTACGTATATGTGATGCTGTTTGCGTAGCACTTCTGGATATATACACTCCTGGAAATTGAAATAAGAACACCGTGAATTCATTGTCCCAGGAAGGGGAAACTTTATTGACACATTCCTGGGGTCAGATACATCACATGATCACACTGACAGAACCACAGGCACATAGACACAGGCAACAGAGCATGCACAATGTCGGCACTAGTACAGTGTATATCCACCTTTCGCAGCAATGCAGGCTGCTATTCTCCCATGGAGACGATCGTAGAGATGCTGGATGTAGTCCTGTGGAACGGCTTGCCATGCCATTTCCACCTGGCGCCTCAGTTGGACCAGCGTTCATGCTGGACGTGCAGACCGCGTGAGACGACGCTTCATCCAGTCCCAAACATGCTCAATGGGGGACAGATCCGGAGATCTTGCTGGCCAGGGTAGTTGACTTACACCTTCTAGAGCACGTTGGGTGGCACGGGATACATGCTGACGTGCATTGTCCTGTTGGAACAGCAAGTTCCCTTGCCGGTCTAGGAATGGTAGAACGATGGGTTCGATGACGGTTTGGATGTACCGTGCACTATTCAGTGTCCCCTCGACGATCACCAGTGGTGTACGGCCAGTGTAGGAGATCGCTCCCCACACTATGATGCCGGGTGTTGGCCCTGTGTGCCTCGGTCGTATGCAGTCCTGATTGTGGCGCTCACCTGCACGGCGCCAAACACGCATACGACCATCATTGGCACCAAGGCAGAAGCGACTCTCATCGCTGAAGACGACACGTCTCCATTCGTCCCTCCATTCACGCCTGTCGCGACACCACTGGAGGCGGGCTGCACGATGTTGGGGCGTGAGCGGAAGACGGCCTAACGGTGTGCGGGACCGTAGCCCAGCTTCATGGAGACGGTTGCGAATGGTCCTCGCCGATACCCCAGGAGCAACAGTGTCCCTAATTTGCTGGGAAGTGGCGGTGCGGTCCCCTACGGCACTGCGTAGGATCCTACGGTCTTGGCGTGCATCCGTGCGTCGCTGCGGTCCGGTCCCAGGTCGACGGGCACGTGCACCTTCCGCCGACCACTGGCGACAACGTCGATGTACTGTGGAGACCTCACGCCCCACGTGTTGAGCAATTCGGCGGTACGTCCACCCGGCCTCCCGCATGCCCACTATACGCCCTCGCTCAAAGTCCGTCAACTGCACATACGGTTCACGTCCACGCTGTCGCGGCATGCTACCAGTGTTAAAGACTGCGATGGAGCTCCGTATGCCACGGCAAACTGGCTGACACTGACGGCGGCGGTGCACAAATGCTGCGCAGCTAGCGCCATTCGACGGCCAACACCGCGGTTCCTGGTGTGTCCGCTGTGCCGTGCGTGTGATCATTGCTTGTACAGCCCTCTCGCAGTGTCCGGAGCAAGTATGGTGGGTCTGACACACCAGTGTCAATGTGTTCTTTTTTCCATTTCCAGGAGTGTAGATGGTCCATCTGATATAGGGTTTGCCTGTCTGGTACCATACATATTCCTTTATGCATCTTTTATATTGAAGCAGTGTAACCACGATGCAGATATTCACTGGCGAGTGCGGAATTGCTCGTATGGCTGCCACTGTCACTGCTCTATTTATGATGTTCGGTATTACCGATCACCGGCTTATACATGCCTTCCTGACCCAGTTTGGGGTTAAAATCACCCAGTACTATTTTAACATTATGATTTGACAACGAGTGATGCACGCAGTCCAATTCAGCGTAAAATTCCACTTTACTAATTTCCTGTTTCTTTTTGCGCAGATAGCGTTTACGTTGTATCAACGTTACGCCACTTTTGTGGAAAGCGATGGTAATTTAGCGGATTTGGTTGTTAACAGATTTAAATGACTGCTAAGTCATGTCATAAATGCTAGTGTGTAATTGATGGCACTCACCACAGTTGCCATAAAGGATAATCCCATCGCTTATCTTGATTAATTTGGTACCCTTCCATCTATCACTTCCATTTATCACTAAGAAAATATATTGTACGTATACTCTAATGAAATGACCCAACCCACTGAAACACACGATGAGCTCCAGTTCGTGTCGCGATCTGTTACCGAGTGTGGAAATTCAGGCAGCTCACTCCGGATTCGTCCCGCAAAACGCTCATTAAATGTTAAATGAGCGGGGCCTCCGTCGACTTCCAAAGACACCATTCTTCGACGACCCAGGCCAGTTATCAGTTGTTCGGCATATGCAAAGTCGGTCCACAAGAATAACTTCCTGGGTCACCAAAGTCATCATAAAAAATTAAATTCAAACTGTCTTCCCTGTCAAAGGGAAAAGAAGTCTGTCTTAATACCCCAACACACACTGCACGAATCGCTCCCCTCACCTGTGCCCTCGCCACAGAAGGCAGCCCAAGCTGCGACTTCAGCGCACCTTCGACGCACCGTATCAGAGAGAATGATCAGGAAATCTCTAGAGTCCAAAACACATGAAAGATGTACCTCCCTAATCGAAATCTTTCTCACGGAGTTAACGACTCATCTTCCTTCACAACCAACCCCACTCACTTTCCATTGTTTTCTCCAGTAGTATGCCTCCTATTTCCAATAACAGTCATTGCGATTCCCTCTCTTTAGAAGCGCGGTTCTATGCTTTGAAATTTACAATCTAGTTCACACACAATTTCCATTTTAATCTCTTCCAGTGGCTGAAATTCTAACATGGTTTGCACATTTTCTTGCAGTTTGGGATTGTCCACAGATAAATCTGTCCTGAGCTTCACGTTATCCAAACACAGATCTTTAACTGGACTATGCAAATCCGATAAGATTTGGCCCATATTCGCCAATTCCATCGCTTGCTTGTGGCACTGCAAGTTGCGGATTCTGCTGCCGCTCCGTTATTACTCTGTGAATTTGCTGCGTTACTTTGATTTTCCTCACTTGTTAGAGGAGCCTGCTTCTCAAGTTTAGGACTGCACTAATGAAACCTGCCTCCCTAATCTGTTAATCAGTTTCCATATTTGCTGGAGAAACTCTTGCATCACTCCTTAATTCTCTATATGTTCGAAATCAACATTCCAGAACAGAACCTCTCGGGCCATGCTACACTCAGGATTATTACATCTGGGACTGCTCTTCGAGAGGCTGCGTGTATCCACGTTTCACAAAAAAAAATCTATTATGAAAAATTATTTCCTCCGAAGTACAGTTTAACACTAGACACAATTTAAACCATAAGAGAACTTCACAAGCAACCGAACGTATAGAGCTATGAAAAATGCACACGCAGCCGTACAAGAAAAAACCGGCACACTCAAATCACAAAAATAAAATCCCACGAAATAAAATACAATAAATGAAACCCCCAATAGAAAACGATGTAGAGGTAGCAAACCAAACTTTAGAAAGGCGAAGTGACTTCACACTTACAGTGTTTTTGAGAATGCTATTCCAACAAGGAGTAAATCTTCATAACACGAAATTTTTTCCTGAAAACTAACATATGTCTGTTTTTGTTACTAAATGACCGTCTGTAATGGCCTCAGTGTCAATGGCAATTTCAACACCCGTCTTAGAATCTATAGAAATTATGCAGGGTCAAGGCAGACCTCAGTGTGTGCTACCTTGGAGGTACCGTATTTTCTGATGTTCAGGTGTCTGGTGTAACATATGTAGTGTTTTTGATTATGTCCTGAAATGGTTTCTTTGTGTAACTATGCGGCTTGTAAGTGTTGTCCTTTGGGCATATTTCCTCGTTTTAAATTTTTTTTAATTTTCATGAGTGAGGTCTTAGTCATATGTCTTGATATTTTCTTCCGTATGAGTGGCAATACAGCCAACGGTCTTGCCACATTGGATTTCACACATTCAAAAAAATTCAGCACTGTCAGGCCTGGTTAGTATATGGATGGGTTATCTTCTGGATATCCCAGGTGCTATTGGATTTGAGAGAGTGACACTTGGTTGTTGCACAATATGACAGTTACTACTACAGTTATAACATGTGATGAAGAATTTAGTACTCTTGGGGATTACTGTTGATGAGAGAGTGTTCAGTAATTTTCTTAAATATGAGGCCAAGTGAGATGATGTACAGTGCTCTTACACATGATTTGATTAGAGATGTGGTTACCATATGTAATGAGACAAATTTCCACATGCGTTGTGCAGCTTCTTATTTTAGTGTCAGGTCCGATTTGATAAACGACTAGTCTTACAATATGATTTTCATGAATGTTTTGATGTTGCGGTATTGGATTTATCTGAATAATGTACGATACAGTGAGAAGGTACAGGGTAAAAACATGTTTCTTGTGAACCTGAAACTGTGACGTGTGATTATGAGTGGATATTTTCTATGTTGTAAGGTTCAATATATGCTGTGAATGACATGTAGGATGATTTATGACAGTTACGTTTAGCCTTTACTTGATACTTTATTTTATATTTCCTTGAATGAGTGTTATTCTTCTTTGACAGAAAACAGTCCTTATGGAAAATATACACTCCTGGAAATGGAAAAAAGAACACATTGACACCGGTGTGTCAGACCCACCATACTTGTTCCGGACACTGCGAGAGGGCTGTACAAGCAATGATCACACGCACGGCACAGCGGACACACCAGGAACCGCGGTGTTGGCCGTCGAATGGCGCTAGCTGCGCAGCATTTGTGCACCGCCGCCGTCAGTGTCAGCCAGTTTGCCGTGGCATACGGAGCTCCATCGCAGTCTTTAACACTGGTAGCATGCCGCGACAGCGTGGACTTGAACCGTATGTGCAGTTGACGGACTTTGAGCGAGGGCGTATAGTGGGCATGCGGGAGGCCGGGTGGACGTACCGCCGAATTGCTCAACACGTGGGGCGTGAGGTCTCCACAGTACATCGATGTTGTCGCCAGTGGTCGGCGGAAGGTGCACGTGCTTGTCGACCTGGGACCGGACTGCAGCGACGCACGGATGCACGCCAAGACCGTAGGATCCTACGCAGTGCCGTAGGGGACCGCACCGCCACTTGTCAGCAAATTAGGGACACTGTTGCTCCTGGGGTATCGGCGAGGACCATTCGCAACCGTCTCCATGAAGCTGGGCTACGGTCCCGCACACCGTTAGGCCGTCTTCCGCTCACGCCCCAATATCGTGCAGCCCGCCTCCAGTGGTGTCGCGACAGGCGTGAATGGAGGGACGAATGGAGACGTGTCGTCTTCAACGATGAGAGTCGCTTCTGCCTTGGTGCCAATGATGGTCGTATGCGTGTTTGGCGCCATGCAGGTGAGCGCCACAATCAGGACTGCATACGACCGAGGCACACAGGGCCAACACCCGCCATCATGGTGTGGGGAGCGATCTCCTACACTGGCCGTACACCACTGGTGATCGTCGAGGGGACACTGAATAGTGCACGGTACATCCAAACCGTCATCGAACCCATCGTTCTACCATTCCTAGACCGGCAAGGGAACTTGCTGTTCCAACAGGACAATGCACGTCCGCATGTATCCCGTGCCACCCAACGTGCTCTAGAAGGTGTAAGTCAACTACCCTGGCCAGCAAGATCTCCGGATCTGTCCCCCATTGCGCATGTTTGGGACTGGATGAAGCGTCGTCTCACGCGGTCTGCACGTCCAGCACGAACGCTGGTCCAACTGAGGCGCCAGGTGGAATTGGCATGGCAAGCCGTTCCACAGGACTACATCCAGCATCTCTACGATCGTCTCCATGGGAGAATAGCAGCCTGCATTGCTGCGAAAGGTGGATATACACTGTACTAGTGCCGACATTGTGCATGCTCTGTTGCCTGTGTCTATGTGCCTGTGGTTGTGTCAGTGTGATCATGTGATGTATCTGACCCCAGGAATGTGTCAATAAAGTTTCCCCTTCCTGGGACAATGAATTCACGGTGTTCTTATTTCAATTTCCAGGAGTGTATGTAGGCACGATGTGACATGTTGTGGATATTTATACTCTTCAAAAGTTTCTGTTGCAGCTGTGGGGTCCCACAGTCGTCTGGGTGAAGAGATGGCTCTGTCCTAGTATGCTGAAATGTGAGTTTTGACTGGCAGTGGTTGTCTCTTGATCTGTGTCAGATATGATGCGAAAGATGCCTCGTTTGTTCGACATTTGAGCCAGAGTGAGTACACTGTGTGGATGAAAGTGAATCTGATGTGCAGTGAGGTTACCACTTGGCACTCAGCGCGTCATAGTAACTGTGTATATGACGAGTGTAGAAAGCTCCAGATCACTCCTGTCGAGGCAGTGCATATTTCGCCTTCCATTTTCTGTGCTTTTTTCTAGTATTGTTCTGCACTATGTCTAAGTGAATGTAGATTTATTCAAGCACTGAGTATTGTCTGAGAGTTGTTTGTAAAGGTTGAATATCTACAAGATACTGTGTACCTCCACATGATACAAAATGAAATGATTCATTGGGGTTGAGTGAGGCAAGGTGGGTTGCGTCAAGGAAAGTAATAAGGTCTCGATATGGATTTCGTTTAACTGATGCTTGACTATGTTTTATGATGGTTTCTCCAGATTTTCGTCGTGTTCAAGACTGTGCAACAAAGCAAGAAGCAGTAATAATTATGTCCGAGATTAATACTAGTATAATTTTTGTAGCTGGTAGATTTTGCGAACTTTGGTAGCTCATATTTGACGTCCGACTGAAGACAGTGATGAAACATCGTTTACATTTGCCTACGTCAGTTAGTGATCATGGCCTTCTTCTGTTGAGGTATCCTGTTGTTCCTGTACGTCCATGTAGCATTTGAACTTCTTTGTCAACCTTCCATCTTCTTCTGAGGAACACAGCTTCTCAGTCGTCTCTTGCAACACTCTTTCTTTCTAAAAACATTCGAGTTGTTGTTCCTGAACATTTCTCTTTCACTTAAATGAAATAACTTATTGTGTGCTTCAAGAATTGTAAATTCGTGCAATTTATATCCTTGTATAAGTAAATCATTTCAGTCTTGCTATTAAGAATTACTAATCGCTTTAAAGTGTAACGTAGTGAAAGAAGTACGGTAGCTGTGATTTGTCTCCTACGGTTTCCACCGACGAGACATTACATGGTGAGTTTGAGTGAAGCTAGCAACACTATACCTGGATATACTGCCAACAGACTTGATAACATCCATTATTTGTACCCCTTGGCTGTGTTGTGCAATACTACGCAAAGGGAAATTTTGAAGAAATAAGGTCTTATTATTTTCAACACTACAGACTTCTAATAAGTACCTGAGAGTCTGGTAAAGATTAATGTAATAGGCACGTATTCTACAAGCTCGTAATCATAGAACACTGTTGTAGAATTTTACTGCAGAGCAATCCATGTTCACCAATACTGCAGTAGGTCAATGTTCTTTTTAGTTTTTTTTTCAGAGCACATCCCAGAAAGTTAACAAAATCACGGTGCAAGTTGTAACGAACGACAAGGAGGCCACCAACATCCGCGTATCCACAGGAACGACGCCGTAAAGCTGGTGAGTGGGACTCTGGCTGCGGGCGAGTCGGCAGAAGTGACGCAGCTCTGCCGTTTCTGGGCTGCGGAGAGACGAACCCAGGAGTAGCCGGCACAGAACAGGAGCTGTCTGCGCCGCCTCCCTGGACAGCGCGTGCGAAGCTAGTGTCACTACTAACACCAGTGACGACTGCCACGATAAATGCAAAAGAAATCTCACCACCCACTCTTTCTGGTGATGTAATGAAACAGCGGCAACTGCACTCCAAGATATACTGCACAGCGCTGTCACCATGAATAGAACTAAGAATATCTGGTGGGCCGAAAGGACCTCCTGGGACAGGTTGCACAGTGCGGAGTAGACTCTCCTCAGCTTGCGGTAGCGGTTCGCAAGTGGTCGCCGCTGGCATCTCACTCGGGCTGTGGCTCTCAGACACTGGTTGAGCTGGCGTAACTCACTCCTCACAAGAAGAACGAGGCCCACATACCTGGCAAAAGCGGTAAGTGCAATACAACTTGAGAGCAGTGTTAACATGCGTGTCCATTTCATTTCACTACCCAGAAAATCCAACATCATAGCAGCTACACGTAGCGCGAGAGAGCCTGCAAACACCACTTTGCTGGAGATCCTCACCGCCGCACTGGAGAAAGGGCGTGACTCCAGGATGCCCCTGTCCCGATACGACAACAGACAGAGCATCCTCTGGTACTTGTGGGTGTTTCCAAACAGGTCTGCGGCGACCGCTATCACCGTGGTGGCGTAACGCGTCGTCATGTGGGCTATCAGCCACACAAAGGTGATGGAATCCTTTTTACTCGCGTACATACTTTGAAATGAGTTTAACACATGTGCTGTTACTGCCAGGTTGATGACGAGAACAGCAGCTGCGTACAGTGTACCAGCACGTGTCTTCCGTAGCTCACACTTCTCAGTGTCCACTGTGAACGGCGTCAGCCCGAAAACCCTGCAGACGGTGTGGTATGGTGCTGCACATCTTAAGAGGTCTCGTCTATTCGCCATTTCAACATCGGCTACCACTCCAGGGTGCCTTCGTTACCTGTGATGAAAGAAAAACGTTTCCCAGTTAGAGTAAGCAAGATGCTTGCATTAGAAAGAGAATTAATCTAAAAGCATCGACATACAATTGATTAACAGAATACACTCAGCCTTAAGATAGAACTTGCACGAGAAATGAGCTTCCCTTGACTCATGTTTTCATAAAGCAGTTTGAGCACAATGGAGTAAACATAGGCATGATTAAGAAACACCTTCATATTCACCTATGAAACTCATTGCAAGAATTACTGTTACGAATATCTTTAACGAGTCTTGCTTACACCTCAGAGGGAGACTGAAAGATTTACACATTCTGGGTAAAGCAAAGAAGTAAATAAAATAGCAAAGAAGGAAAGTTAAGAGGAGATATGGGATCATAGTCGGAACCGTCACAGACGGCGCACTAAGTCGTTCGAGAGAGAAGTGGTGGTTGCCACTTGAAGGAGTAGTGTCGGCAGTCATCAATATAAGCCAAGCAAACCTAAATCATCTGGCAGGATAGAACTTCATATTCCGCTTCACCCATACACTAGTTCAGTAAGTCAGATTTAATCGACAATTTTTTTCCCAATATGATATGAGAGTGAACTGAGCTTTTTTGTTATCATGTTAATGTAATGCTGCCTTTTACTTTATTTTACTTCTATTTAGGTGTAGTTTTTTATTATACGCTTTTTCGTGTACAGTGGAATGGCAGCCATCGTTTTCTGCTATACTTTTCTATTTAAGTTAGATCTAAAAAGTTTTTTTTATTATGGTGTTCATGCGCGATTGTAAATATATTTTTGTGTGAATTCAAATAATGGAATAACAATATGTTAAGAACGGAAGGCTACTCACAACATGAGCAGACATTGAGCTGTGGACATGCACAATGAAAAAACAACCTAAATACTGTGCTTTAGGACAAAGTCCTCCTCCAGGAACAGAAACCATACACGTGTTCAGACAAGCAAAACTCACACACGCATGACCAATACCTCTGGCCACTGGGGCCTGACTCATGCCAAGTCGTGCTCCAGCACCCAGAGACAGGGGCCACGTATGTGTTGGCTGTGCTTGTGTGAATGAGTGTGTGTCTCTTATTTCTGAAGAAGAATTTTGCTCTATAGCTCAGTGTTGTAACAGTCATTTTGGTCGAACCTCTCTACGACTCAACGCCTCCGGATGTGGTACGTAGTAATCTACCCTTTCCATATTACTTGTAGTTTTGTAGTCAACATGCAGGGTGCCGTAGGGTAACAGCCTGCAGCGCCAGTAAAGGCGAAGTAAATATTCCAGAATTCGAATCGACAACAGCTGCCACCATGAGTAACGTAGAAGTAAATATCCTCGGAGTAGTGAAGCAACTGTAGTCACTTAATAAAAGCAAGTCTTCTGGTCCACACTGCATACCAATTAGGTTCCTTTCGGAGTATGCTGATGCATTAGATCCATACTTAACAATCATATACAACCGTTCGCTCGACGAAACATCCGTACCCAAAGACTGGAAAGTTGCTCAGGTCACACCAATATTCAAGAAAGGCAGTAGGAGTAATCCACTAAATTACAGGCCCATATCGCTAAAGTCGATAAGCAGCAGGAGTTTGGAACATATATTGTGTCCGAACATTATGGATTACCTCGAAGAAAACGGTCTATTGACACACAGTCGACATGGGTTTAGAAAACATTGTTCCTATGAAACACAACTAGCTTTTTATTCACATGAAGTGTTGAGTGCTATTGACAAGGGATTTCAGATCGATACCGTATTTCTGGATTTCCGGAAGGCTTTTGACACTGTACCACACAAGTGGCTCGTAGTGAAATTGCGTGCCTGTGGAATATCGTCTCATTTATGTGACTGGATTTGTGATTTACTATCAGAGAGCTCACAGTTCGTAGTAATTGACGAAAAGTCATCGGGTAATACAGAAGTGATTTATGGCGTTCAACAAGGTAGTTGGGTTGTTTTGGGGAAGGAGACCAGACAGCGAGGTCATCGGTCTCATCGGATCAGGGAAGGACAGAGAAGGAAGTCGGCCGTGCCCTTTCAAAGGAACCATCCCGTCATTTGCCTGGAGCGATTTAGGGAAATCACGGAAAATCTAAATCGGGATGGCCGGACGCGAGATTGAACCGTCGTCCTCCCGAATGCCACAAGCTAGTGTTATAGGCCATTTGCTGTTCCTTATGTATTATATAAACGATATGGGAGACAATCTGAGCAGCCGTCATTGGTTGTTTGCTGATGACGCTGTCGTTTATCGACTAACAAAGTCATCAGAAGATCGAAAAAAAACTGCAAAACGATTAAGAAAAGATATTTGAATGGTGCGAAAAGTGGCAGTTGACCCTAAATAGCGAAAAGTGTGAGGTAATCCACATGAGTACTAAAAGGAACTCGTTAAACTTCGGTTACACGATGAGTCAGTCTAATCTAAAATAAGTAAATTGAACTAAATACCAAGGTATTACAATTACGAACAACTTAAACTGGAAGGAACACATAGCAAATGTTGTGGGGAAGAGTTACAGAAGACTACATTTTATTGGCAGGACACTTAGAAAATGAAACAGACCTACTAAGGAGACTGCCGACACTACGCTTGACCGTCCTCTTTCAGAATACTGCTGCGCGGTGTGGTATCCTTACCACATAGGACTGACGGAGTACATCGAAAAAGTTCAAAGAAAGGAAGCACGTTTTGTATTATCACGAAATATGGGAGAGAGTGTCACAGAAATGATACAGGATTTGGGCTGGACATCATTAAAAAGGGGACGTTTTTCGTTGCGCCGGAACCTTCTCACGAAATTCCAATCACCAACTTTCTCCTCCGAATGCGAAAATATTTTGTTGGTACCGATCTATATAGGGAGGAACGATCACCATGACAAAATAAGGGAAATCAGAGCTGATGGGGAAAGATATAGGTGTTCATTCTTTCCTATACGAGATTGGAATAATAGAGAATTGTGAAGGTGGTTCGATGAACCCTCTGTCAGGCACTTAAATGTGATTAGTAGAGTATCCATGTAGATGTAGATGTAGATGTAGATGTAGATGTAGATGTAGTAGGTACGCGAGATCGCTCCCCGGCCCCGCCCTTGCAGAAGGCGGCTCGGAGTCCTTCGGACGACGCCAGCCAGGGAGCGGAGGCCGGCTGCCCCCCTCCTTAAATGTGATTAGTAGAGTATCCATGCAGATGTAGATGTAGATGTAGATGTAGTAGGTCCGCGAAATCGTTCCCAGGCCCCGCCCTCGCAGAAGGCGGCTCGGAGTCCTTCGGACGACGCCAGCCAGGGAGCGGAGGCCGGCTGCCCCCCTCCACACCTTCGCAGTGAAGCGCAAGTGTTGGACCCGCCTCGCCACGGCTGTGTCGCGTCTGTACGGCGGAGCTTGGCGGTTGGTACAGCGGGCTGGTAGGTCCGCCAGTATGCACTACTAGAGGGTCGCCGTGGTTGGCCTGCTATTTAAACAGTCGTTATTCTCTCCAGTTGTAGAGCCGGACAGAACGACGACACATGTGATTGCCTTGAGCCTCTGGGCTCCCTTACATATACTCATTTTCCTATACCTGTGACGTAGTCCCTCTGTAAGGGTGAGTGGTATGTCCCTTAAGAATTACAAAATCTTGTTTTTCTTGCTCACTTTAGACCCGACGTACAGGTAGTTAGGAGCCGCAGTATTCGTCCTCGTCTCCACAAACGTTTATAGTGTTTGTGAGTGGTTCCATAAACCCGCCACGTGAAACCTTTGCGCAATAACAACATTGCCAGTGCCTGCTACATGATGTGTTCATCGCTCTGCTAACTTCTACCTTCTGGAGATAGCTGTCCTAAATTTTCGAGAATTTCATGAATCCATGACTACATTATTCGTGGCGCAGCATTCCTCATCACTTCCGAGAAGAACTGTCCAAATCTTCAATAACTTGCTCCCACTCAACTACCTCAATCCCCCCCAACGCACAGTGTAATGTCCCCACACTCAGCTGGTTCCCGCACTTGCATTCCATACTTAACCAAATGCCACATAGCCCTATTATGCCCTTACATACTAAATGAGTGCTTAAAAGTTATTACTTCCAAGGTCAACGTTGGTCAACAAATCCACTGGTAATTGGTGTATTGGCACGTCTAAGCGTGTGCCTGCTTGCATATTACGCAGGAATGCAGAAACACGCCACTAATGGCAGCCGAAACGCTTACTACTAGCACACCGTGCTGCTGCTGTTTCGGGAAATGGTGTATAACGCTTCCAGATCTGTTCCCTCGAAAGTCTCGCTTACTGGGACTTTATTAATTTTCCCCACGAGTGCATACGATATGCATTGAGCCTGTTATTTAAACAGGTTAAATTTTGAATTCGGATCTATTTCCGTTCAGTTACAATAGAATCTGAATCGCCTTCCCACCTTTCAGCTCACGATAAATTTCGAAATTTCTCTGCCTCTCGTGCTCCAATTCATCTCTTAACGCTGCTTCTCTTAACGCTGCTTTCGTGTTAGTGATAACACGTGTTTCCGCCATTTTCTGTACTGTAGTTGTACCCTAATTCAAGTGTTTAAAAAACACACACATTCACTTTTAACTATCGCAGACACAAGAATCTAACCACACATTAATCCTTCCAGTGAATCATCGAACTTTTTCACTCAACACAGTTACTATCCAGATGACAAATTCGACTACACTTAGAAAAATTAGATGCTGCAGCTGTGGTATATGGCAGTTCGTGCCCCGACAAAATACAAAATTTACGCCTCAATGGCACTAAATTATCATGCCCATCACTATCCATTAACAAATATATGTAAACAGGGTTCTGTGGTTTCACAAAAGGAGCCCCAAATATGGCGTGGCCGAGCTCACGCAATAACCTCTGACACCAAAAGCAAACATCAAAAATAACATAAATATAACTTGGTAGGAATGCAAGTTTAATCAGTTGTTTACTTTTGGTGTGACAGGACTGCTTTCATTATTAATTTTTGGTTGGGTCCAGAGTTTAGGAGAAGATGGGTTCATCATGTTCCATTAATATTCTTTGTTAAACAGAAGTTCCGTTTTACCTAGGAATAGGACATTGAATTGATATTTTCGGTGTCTTTTTTGTGAATGACGTTTTTTGCTGAATAACCTTAGCTTTCTTTTGATACACTCTGTTTTGAACACGTTTCTGCCATATACTAATTGTTAGCTTTACTAATGTGGCCTTTATACTTCCTATTTTTTGTCTAATTGTAAAAATATTTGTTAGCTTTACTAATGTGGCCTCTATAATTCCTATTTTTTGTCAAATAGTAAAAATATTTCCTACGTTGACGAAAAATAGCTGATCTAATTAAACTTACAGCTCAAAAAACCCAGTCTGAGAAAAACCATCATAAAAAACCATCATGTGATCAGAAATTTGCCATTCCCTAGGTCAGTCCTGTAAATTTACACGGCCATGTCTTTATAAGTTGACGTATGGCAGTTAGAAGCAAATATACATTAGAATATACACAAGGAATTTTCAAAACGATATTTTATCATATCTGAATCTGAAGTTTCTTGGCAGATTAAAACTGTGTGCTGGACTGAGACTCGAACTTGGTACCTTTGCCTTTCGCGGCCAAGTTTTCTACCATCTCGGGTAGTTCTACAAGGTTTGCAGAAGAGTTTCTGTGAAGTTTGGAAGGTAGGAGGCGAGGTACTGTCAGAATTGAAGCTGTGAGAGCTGGTCGTAAAGTCGTGCGTGGGTAGCTCAGATGTTAGAGCACTTGCCCGTGAAAGGCAAAGCTCCCGAGTTCGAGTCTCGGTCCGGCACACAGGTTTAATCTGCCATGAAGTTTCATATCAGCGCACACTCCGCTGCAGAGTGAAAATCTCATTCTGGAAACATCTGAATATCACTGACATGAAATTATCTTCATTGGCTCAAAGTTAAAACAACAAGTTCAATAACAGTATACAGTGCTTGTCAGTTACACCTACCAACGAAAAAGGATTTGTGTTAAATGTTTTACAAGAAATAGAAAGTTTCATATATATGACGAAACATCCAGACAGTATTTTCAACGAACAGGTCTAGCCAAAAAAAAATGCATTGTAAATTTCAGCAGTGTTATTCTAAACGTTTCATGTTGAAACACATTCCCTTCTTTAGATAAATTATTAACATAAACAACCTTATTTAGGAGGAAATTACATAGTCTGTGACATAACAAAGTTAATCATTATCTTTTTATGTAAAGTACACTGTCATTGAAAACTACACAATCTCCAACTCTATGTGTTGATTAACACTGGCACATAACCAGTTCAGATTATATACGTTACTGGCTAATTCTCTGACATGTGCTAAGAAGACAGTATATGTAAGATGTGTGAAAATACAGTTTTCACGTTAAGTAATAAGAAACACTACCACTCGACGTAAACCTGTCTGGAAAGATATTTTGTCATCTTTAATGCCAGTAGCGCTAATGATGGACATTTGTACTTGTTCTTTTCGCAGCAATGTGTAAATAATGAAATTCTTGATTGTTCAGTTTATAACACCAAATCCAACAGCCTGATGCCACGTACGTTTCGTAATGCAGCACAAAACCTCGTTTTCCCGGTTCAGTTTTAATAAGCACCATTTCCCAATGTAGTCTCAGAGACCTACCTATATTTTAAACTCTAATACAACACACTCGTCACATCACAAGTGGAAGCTCAAAATTATTCTCTTCCTGCAGAACTTAAATATTACATACCTCCTAGTTCTTAGATACTAAAAATTAGTTCCTTCCCTCATCAGCACGGAAATACTTTTTTCTTCTAACTATATTGCCAGTACTGTCCTGATCATGATTCCTTACTTATAGCCACGAGCAGTCCCCACTATCAGCAGCTTGATTCATAACATAAATGACTGGAATAACTAGATGGAAAACTGCAGGTGCACAAATTTTGAATGCTATACAAAATTATTCTCGCTTCTGAGTAATACACATACCCCAAAGACCTTTAAGCAGTATGAAAATCAAAGGATCCTGAGTGAGAATTGATGGAAAACCTTACAGGTTGGTAGATTTATCGCTTTCGAGCTCAAACAATTTCTACATCTAAGGAACTTTGTGGCTAGAAAAAGAATTTAACAGTGTTAGATGGGGGTCGGCCAAATTCCATGAATTCTGCTGCAAGCGCAGAATATAGTAATCGGGAAACTGAAAAAGCAAGTGCCTTACATAGAGCTCCATCGACATTAGCTAATTTTTTGACCTGAAAGTAATCTTTTATTATCAAGTGAGGAAAGATTCACATAAAGTCCGTCCATATCTTAATACATTCTGAAGATAAAATACGGTTTCTGTCGGCATGATCCCCTGCTTTGTTTTATAAAAGTCAGTTGAATTCGTACTGGTATTCCCACCTCGACGTTTCTTTCATTAAGCGTTTGGCTCTTACGACGTCTAACACTGTCAGTAGAGAACAATATATCTATGATGATCTGTTTACTTAACGGTAGGTTGATTCAATCCAAATCGTGATAATCACAAACAAAAAAATTCAGTTTTGATTGTGAGCCACGTAACAAACTTTTCGTATTATTTGCAAAACCTAGATAATTTATAAATCAGAAACTACTTGCCTGCTTGAAGGCATGTTTACAAGCAGACATCGGTCTTTCCCCTTTTGTAAATGTGTTTAGTTATGTTACAGCTTTCTTGGATTGTGTTTTACGAGATATTGGTCTATTTGGTAAGTGTAATAGTCTCTCGTATCCATTCCGGTGGCTAATGTCACGTTCCTCTCCAGTGACCAAGAGCACCTGGGTTTTGCCAGTCTACCACTTTACCTGCTCCCTGAAACAGCAAGGGCCTCCCACTGTGGAGGATACCTCGCATGGCATTGGATATGAACCTGTTGATCCTATCAGTTCCATAGTCTCAAGACTGTCGAGGGACTCCGATTAACGCAAACAGCAGTGTTGTGGAACAATAAGATGCGGTCTTGATAAACCAAGATTCTGATGCTGTCGACATCCGGCAGGTAATGTTATATCTTACACGAGGCATATCTCAGCCATCTCAGAAACAAATAACGTAGAAATACGGTTTGTGAACAAGAGACACCGTGCTTGTTCTTCAGTTACATTCAATCTGTAGATGGCATTATTCCTATCCACGTTGTGCGTTTGCGCTGATATGCAAACCATCTGCATCTAAAATCATGTAGCGCACTTCAGTTAATTTGCCGTTTATTGCATGATGCCTTCGAGGTTAAAGTCCTATAGCTTTAATGACCATGGTGTAGATTTGTTTCATCCGTACTAAATTACAAACTACATGGATGGGATTACTGAAGCCACTGTTTCGTAGTATAGTAATTGTAGCAATTATTTTAATTTAATTTGAATTATTTATTTGAGGTATTAAGTCAGTTTTTTGAAATTTACAAGTTTATTAACATAATAAAATAACGTACGTTTTTTCAAGGAAGGTAAAGTCTTCAGAATAACAAGTAAGTTTTTCAGTGTTTTGTTTTTAACGGTAGAAGTATATGTTTCAGACTATAGCTATATCTTCTGCTCTGTTAGCTCTCCCTCAGCCAAAATCTCGGTTACATTTATGTTTGGTGTTGAAAAGTATCATTTGTGAAAGTTTCGTTTCGTAGAAGTTACGAATAAAACAGAATCAAAAGTAACCTCTGATTCAGCTTCGTTATTTAAGGATTTTAGTATGTGCCTGTATTGAAGTGTTACGATCTTACATTTGAGGCTGACTGGTTTAAAAATACTAGACTGCACTCATTATAATTTTGAACTCCAGCTCAATTCAACAGCAGTTAAACGATTTTCATGAGAAAGTTAACTTCCGATCGCACCACACAGCGATCGGTCGTTTGTTTGAGGAATTTGACCGACTACATTGTAACAACCTTTGTGACTTCCTGCTTGTAATCTGACGTGAAAACTTGATTACGACGAATATAAAGTGTCAAGACATTTGTTTTCAATTCTGAGTGCTTGAAATTAATTATAATTAAAAACAAATAGTACTTGTACGTCGAATTAGACAGAGCTTGCTTAATAACGTGTTCTGAATAAACCATTTACGACGATATCAAGTTACGTTACGTCTGCTGTTAGTGTTTCAAGAGATTTTAATGAAGTTTTTGACTCGTCCTGCCAGCTTTAAATAAAGATAAACTGAACAGGCCCTGTGTATCAAAGGCATCGTCACCCGACATCTTAATAAACTATATTTTAGCATTAACGCAAAAATACGAAAAGGAGGAGGACCTACATTACTCGTCATTCAGTATTGTTATCTACGAAAGCACTAACCTGCTTCCCAAGAGCACGTAGTCCATTTGCCTCACCAGTTACGGCTGAGAGTTTTGACTGAGCCTTCCTCGGCATTTGTGGTCGCGCTGAGAGTTTTCACTAAGACTTCCTCGGCATTTATGGTCGCTGGTATAACATCTGGGAGGTGACTGATAAGTGTGTTGCGACTGAGAGGAACGACACAGAAGGTTTGAGTTGTCTCTCAATAGTACGTTCATAATGCAAGAGAAACACATTGATTAAAACATGAAAAATGAAGTGGTCTGAAACTGACATAGTGTAGGACGGAAGTAATATTTTAAGGAAGTAGTATTTCTTAAGGTGGCTGTCATTTTAATAGCCACCGCAGGAACCGTCAAGTCAATACAGAAGAATAAAAGCCACACGTATTTTTTTTCTGCTCATTTTTGTTTGCCCATAACAACATTTCGTATCTTCTCAAAGACTTTGGGGTCAATGTTACATTTTATCGTTCTTCGTACAATCGGAATTAATTATCCGATGGTTATGTTACACTACGTAGGCTCATATTCATCTTACGAGAGAAACACACATGGGCAGAGAAGTAACAAGGAGGGAGTTAGCACTTTGAATGGAAGCAGTGAGAACCTGTTTCTGGGTCACACAGCAGGAGCGACGAATGTTGCGGCAGTTTTTTTTATTATTATTCACCTATTGACTATTTTTAATCAGTTATTTTAGCTCTATGATACCACATACGTAGCATATGAAAATTTTCATACAACCCATAGTATATTAAGATACATAATGAAACAAGATCCCACTCTTTATCACAAAACAGCAAAAGCTCACCTGGGCACAGCTGCAGTATGTCTAGGCATGAGCCTCCAAGGGCAACAAGAAATTTTTTACGTTTATATAGTGTAATTATTGAAATATTTAAAACGCTGCCATATTATAGTCATTAAGAAGTATACGACTGTTCTTAAGTCAGATGTTTAGCACAATATGTCAATATTAATTCGTTTATAAAGTGATGTTGAAGATGTATACCAATGGGAAATTGATTCATTAACTAATCAGGATATTTATGGGGAGGGGGGAGGAACAGTAGCAAGTTAATTACGTAAAAATAAAATATGTAGGATCTGAGAGAAACAAAGAGGATAAGATAAATTAATTGTTACGGAAACAAATTAGCATACTAACTACGGATTGTTCCTGTGACAATCAACCAGGTGTAGGACCCAAATAGCACGCAACATTCTAGTACACTAAAGTAGTCTTCCCTTTTATTACACAACAGATTCCCAAATGTAGAGTTTTGCAACACTTAACGTCACTGCTGTATTGAGTAATTTAATCTCTCGTTGAAGCAGACATACTTTAAAGTGAAATTTTCTATTGTTTCTGTGCAGGTTCATAACAATTACTACTTTGTTCTGTATTTACCAAAGCTCTTTGCCTTACAGAATGACATTACCGATTTCAAAGATCTGTCTGAGAATAATAATACTTACTTGTAATTTTTCTCTCTTGAGCTTCGAAACCTGCCGTGCTCGTGCGTAAACGTTATTGCCAATGTCGATATCTTCTTGGGGTTCCATCCGTGAAGCATTGTCGAAATTCCGCGACATTTTCATGAATGTCACTCCCATCACCGTGTCGCGAAATGTCGAGATTGCGTGGGTGTACAATATACATGATGTAACGGATATAAATGCTGTGGTACCTTGACAAGTACGCCCATGAAGGTGTTGGTTGTTTTCCCTCCATCTTACAGTATTCTCACAAAGACGTCTCAAACTTTACGAACTGATGTTTCCTTCATTGTCTTAACAACACCACTAAGTTGACTACACGCTTCAGAGTAGTCTAACCGTTTTACGTCCACGTGTCCACACTTCAAAACCTGACCTGCTGCCCAGGGGAAATAAGCATTAATGGCTTCCTCTTTCCACACATACTTGGAGACGCTAACCAAACTAAAAGCGTAAAATGCTATAATTATGAGTCTGCTGATGACGTGAATACTGACGTAATGTCGTTCATACCACCGCCCTCAACCAACAACAGGATTACCTGCACTTATAGCCGCTACATCCTGTATACACGCGAGTGGTGGCCGACTCTCCCCAGGTGTGCCGTGTGTGGGGGGGGGGGGGGGGGGCACGGACCACCACTGGACCCTCGGTGCATTCAGTCTTGATCCCGAACTCGCGAAGCGTCAACTGCTGGTTGTGGCCTCGGCGTAAGGCTACCAACACAGGGTCCCTTGCCAAACTTAGCTGATGGTCCTTGTCTTTCGACGAGACCGTCATGGAGCTTAACCTCGCTAAATTCGTTGATAATGCTCTCCCGAAATTCACTTTCTCGCACAACATGTTTGCTTTCTCAAATTGTAACGTAAGCTCTCATTGAGGCTGTAACCTCCCCACAAATATATATGAACCATGAACCAAGAACCAAGTGTAACCTCCGCACAAAAATAATAATTAAATGAATTTTTAAAGCATTGTAACCTCTGAACAAAACTAATTTTAATGTAACCAAAAAATTCAATTCGTAAATCCGGAAATAATAAAAAAATTCAGTAACCTGGTAAATTTTTTGACGACAGCAGCGCTGCGCCTCGGCCCTGTATTATGAATAAAAAAAAGGAAAGAGTCTTACCTCAATAAAAACTGCGAATATATCTGCTCTTACTTAAAAACTTTTGGGCACAGCTTCGTGCAATGCTGGCCTATATTTTTTTCTGTTTCTTGGAAGGAATGATCATACATTGGAAATATTCTTTAACTTGAAATGAATGCTTTTCTTAAAATAATTACTTTATAATATAAAAATTATTATTGGGGCCATTTTTTTAAAGAAATTAATGACAGTTAATATACATTACTAGATATGCGCAAGGCTGCTTCTTTACCTTCTACAATAATACTCATCCTCCAGAGTCCCGACCAGAGCAGACTGCCGACACGCGCAGGCACGCGCCGACTACTGTCGACTACTGCCGACTCACGCAGACTACTCAAGACTAATGCCGACTAGCGACAAGCAAAAACTAACTACAAGCATCTCTGGTCAGAGATTCTGCCATGCCTCGCCCATCGCCGGCAACGCATACGTCTTACAAGGCTGAGTTTAGCCAGTGCTTATTTGTCTTTATACTCTAGACGTACGCATCTAATGTGTTCCACCCACCGTTACGAGATGCTGTGTGCTGTGCTGCGTTTCTCCGATCTGTTGGCAGCGACATTTTTGAGGAATGTCATATAAATCCGGCATTCGCAAGTGAATTATGTCCTCTACCGACCTAAACATACTTTTCGTTTTTCATATTGATCGAAAAAAGGCCATTTTTTCCCCAGAGTTTCTCCCAGTTTTTGATTATAGAGTCCCAACACAGGTAATAAAGGCACGTTTCTGTTCCTCTTTCTCTTCCTCTTATTTGTGGATTGCTGTATCATTCAATGCACGTCAGTCTGCCCTTCGCTGTACTATTTTCTTGGCAGCATACAGTCTAAGCTTTTGCAGAGCATCTCTGCGCCAGTGATGTCGGCTCGTTGCATAAAGGTACAGATCTGAGTGGGTCTTTTTGCCGTAAGCTGCATGTTCTAGGAGACCATCTGTATTTCCTCTTATCAGCATGTCCAAAACGGGAAGACATCTCTTATCTTCTGGCTCCATTGTCAACTATATGTTTCTGTGGACGCTGTTCAGGCGATCCAGTAACTCAGTCAAGGCCTCTCTGTCATGTTCCCACAGGACGAATGGACATCCACGTAGCTTATTGGCTCTTTATTTGGAACAGTTTGCGATGAAAGTTATATCTACCGTCGAGCTAAAGTGTATGAAATCACCAAGGGGAAATGGTTCATTTATTAGCCCATTCACTACCGATGGGATATATGTGCCGCTTAATGGGTTGTCAGACAACCAGTGGGCATTTGCTGTGGGGTATTACTATGTGTAGTATAGGCCGATGGAGAATATTAGAGATTCCACCTGCCCGCGCGGTTTGAGGCGTCACGTCACGGGTTGCGCGGCCCCTCCCGCCGGAGGTTCGAGTCCTCCCTCGGGCATGCGTGTGTGTGTTGTTCTTAGCGTAAGTTAGTTTAAGTAGTGTGTAAGTATATGGACCGATGACTATGCAGTTTGGTCACTTGGGAATTCACACACATTTGAACATTTTGATTGTCCCTGAAGGTTGTCCTGTCTTAATTATTAGCTAGGAATGGGACTATGTGGCAGGTGTTATCTTTTTATTTTTTGTGACGCGATTGCTTTCCACCACTGAGTGTTTTAAGAGTGCCTATCATGGAGCTCTTACGTTGTTGTCGTAAGCACTGACCTACCTGTTGTTGTTGTTTTGGTCTTCAGTCCTGAGACTGGTTTGATGCAGCTCTCCATGCTACTCTATCCTGTGCAAGATTCTTCATCTCCCAGTACCTACTGCAACCTACATCCTTCTGTATCTGTTTAGTGTATTCATCTCTTGGTCTCCATCTACGATTTTTACCCTCCACGCTGCCCTCCAATACTAAATTGGTGATCCCTTGATGCCTCAGAACATGTCCTACCAACCGATCCCTTCTTCTGGTCAAGTTGTGCCACAAGCTTCTCTTCTCCCCAATCCTATTCAATACTTCCTCATTAGTTATGTGATCTACCCATCTAATCTTCAGCATTCTTCTATAGCACCACGTTTTGAAAGCTTCTATTCTCTTCTTGGCCAAACTATTTATCGCCCATGTTTCACTTCCATACATGGCTACACTCCATACAAATACTCTCAGAAACGACTTCATGACACTTAAATAAATACTCGATGTTAACAAATTTCTCTTCTTCAGAAACGCTTTCCTTGCCATTGCCAGTCTACTTTGTACATCCTCTCTACATCGACCATCATCAGTTATTTTGCTCCCCAAGTAGCAAAACTCCTTGACTACTTTAAGCGTCTCATTTCCTAATCTAATTCCCCTGAGCATCACCCGACTTTATTCGACTACATTCCATTATCCTTGTTTTGCTTTTGTTGATGTTCATCTTATATCCTCCTTTCAAGACACTATCTATTCCATTCAACTGCTCTTCCAAGTCCTTTGCTGTCTCTGACAGAATTACAATGTCATCGGCGAACCTCAAAGTTTTTATTTCTTCTCCATGGATTTTAATACCTATTCCGAATTTTTCTTTTGTTTCGTTTACTGCTTGCTCAATATACAGATTGAACAACATCGGGGAGAGGCTATAACCCTGTCTCACTCCCTTCCCAACCACTGCTTCCCTTTGATGTCCCTCGACTCTTATAACTGCCATCTGGTTTCTGTACAAATTGTAAATAGCTTTTCGCTCCCTGTCTTTTACCCCTGCCACCTACAGAAACTGAAAGAGAGTATTCCAGTCAACATTGTCAAAAGCTGTCTCTAAGTCTACAAATGCTAGGAACATAGGTTTATCTTTCCTTAATCTAGCTTCTAAGATAAGTCGTAGGTTCAGTATTGCCTCACGTGTTCCAATATTTCTACGGAATCCAAACTGATCTGCCCCAAGGTCGGCTTCTACCAGTTTTTCCATTCGTCTGTAAAGAATTCGTGTTAGTATTTTGCAGCTGTGACTTATTAAACTGATAGTTCGGTAATTTTCACATATGTCAACACCTGCTTTCTTTGGGATTGGAATTATTATATTCTTCTTGAAGTCTGAGGGTATTTCGCCTGTCTCATACATCTTGCTCACCAGATGGTAGAGTTTTGTCAGGACTGGCTCTCCCAAGGCCGTCAGTAGTTCCAATGGAATGTTGTCTACTCCGGGGTCCTTGTTTCGACTCAGGTCTTTCAGTGCTCTGTGAAACTCTTCACGCAGTATCGTATCTCCCATTTCATCTTCATCTACATCCTCTTCCATTTCCATAATATTGTCCTCAAGTACATCGCCCTTGTATAGACCATCTATATACTCCTTCCACATTTCTGCTTTCCCTTCTTTGCTTAGAACTGGGTTTCCATCCGAGCTCTTGATGTTCATACAAGTGGTTCTCTTATCTCCAAAGGTCTCTATAATTTTCCTGTAGGCAGTATCTATTTTACCCCTAGTGAGATAAGCCTCTACATCCTTACATTTGTCCTCTAGCCATCCCTGCTTAGCCATTTTGCACTTCCTGTCGATCTCATTTTTGAGACGTTTGTATTCCTTTTTGCCTGATTTAACTTACTGCATTTTTGTATTTTCTCCTTTCATCAATTAAATTCAGTATTTCTTCTGTTACCCAAGGATTTCTATTAGCCCTCGTCTTTTTACCTACTTGTTCCTCTGCTGCCTTCACCACTTCATCTCTCAAAGCTACCCTTCTTCTTCTACTGTATAACCATTTTAAATATCATTTTGTTTTATTATTTCAGTTTCTTGTTTACATTTCTAGGTAATATTTCATATCAGATTGCCAATGTATTAAAACTAAAAGACACAAACATATATTTTACCAGAGACAACAAGATTGGACAGAAGTTAACTCACAACAGCAACGAACAAAACCCACTTCATCACACAAGTGTGTACAAAATTAAATGTTGGACAGTGGCTACTTCTTCATAGGCCAGACAGGTAGATCATTTGAGATTAGATTCAAAGAACATTCGCTAAAGGACAAAAAATAACTCACATGAGCAATAGCCAGTCATTTGTATGAAACAAAGCACTAAGAACGCAAGCATCAGCATCCTACAGATGCAACCTAAAGGCAAAAAACTAGACTTCCTTGAAAGGTTTCAAATATACAAGCACCAAACAAAACAACCTGAATCCATCTAAAATGAAAAAAACGGCAATATTTACAACAGTATCATCTCTGTTTTCAGCAACTGCCTACGTTAATAAATTTGCAGTGAGCACACACACACAATCACACCTTAATATTTACCATAATTGTTTAGTAATGTTAACGTGTCATCACCCAGATGTACAAGGGGTTTGACCTCATTTACAAGTATACCATCATACTAACAGCTTGTACCCCCTGTCAGAATGAAACTATATGTACATCAACTAATAGCACAAATTGTACATCCGTTTCCATATTTAAAAGCATTAACCAACATATCACCACAAGCTACCCCCTACTTGTCAGTTATAACGCTGCTGCCAGTCTTTCACAATAGTTTAAAAGATTCTCCTTCGACAGTGTGTACCTCACTCCCCGACTATACCATACTGTCTGCGGCCTTCATTTGCAGAGAGAGTGAACTACAACCTGAAGGCAGCCTTAATTATTTCCCATTCTCATTCAAGCCACAAGTGGGGTTCTTTACTACCATGGCTTAATTTGGCGTGGAATTCCGCCATCCATGTAGGATGTTAAAACCTCCTTCACTTGTGTGATGTTTGGTCGTAGTCTCAAATCATCCTTGGCCAATCTGTGGTCAGTTAAGGACCTGCTCCCTGACAAAGTGCCATCTGGTCTGATTTAGGAGAACTGGTGACAACAATGGTAAAATGTTAGTATTACACCCCAGAGGCATACATGCTGTTATAATCTTCGCAAAACGAGTTAAAGATGCGTGACGGTGATGGAGGTTTTGTCCAAAATCTTGCTCTCTGGGGTCAAAGTAAGACCCCAATGTCTGATAAAATGGCACCTCGCTTTGTAAAACCTTGTGAGGTAAACCAAGTTTCATTACCCAGTCACGCTATTGTTATTTCACTTTGGTACTGGGAAGTTTGCTAGAGCACATGTCAACAAGGTAAAGGGAGAGAGGTAAATTTTCTGTTCTTTGTTTGACATAAATTCACTGACGTGCTGTGTTAGGTTTTTGGTGGGGAAGGATGACCTGTAGCACTCTATTCGATACATCGGTAGCGGGCTGGGTCGCGATCCTTACATTCACAATTGGCTGGATGGTGATATGAGGAAAGTCAGAGAGATGGTGCAAGTGTACGTTGGCAGCGAGTGAGGCCATGGGATACAGAGGGGGCGCCACACTGTGCCAAGAGCAGAGGCAGTCAGGAACTTGGAGTGGATGCGGCGAGTGGCATGTGTGGAGCTGAGGAGGGGGCCGATGCCTTCGTCAGTCGGGTTACTACCGTCGTGCTCGCGTGTGTGATGTCTGAATGGAGATATCACTGCTGGGAGGAGCGACAGCCTTCAGGTGCTAATTCCCATCCAGGACTTCTCGGCACGCGCGACCGCTACGGTTGCAGGTTCGAATCCTGCCTCGTGTATGGATGTGTGTGATGTCCTTAGGTTAGTTAGGTTTAAGTATTTCTAAGTTCTAGGGGACTGATGACTTCAGATGTTAAGTCCCGTAGTGCTCAGAGCCATTTGAACCATTTGAACTTCTCGGCAGCCCGTGTGTCCAGTTCCATTTTCTGAATCTGGTGAGTCGTTTCGTCAGGTAAGGCCATGTTTACATCCAAAGGATATAGCTTACAGACAAGAATTCTACAATATGTTGAAGAGTAGTAACCCGCCACTTAAGACACCCAATACAACGAAGTAGTATAATATGTCATAGTCACAACGTTACATAGCTGTGTCCACGAGACACATCGCAATGCTATTGCAAGCGTAATATTCTGCCTTGGGTCTGGTGCCCGGTATAGATGTTCCGAGGTCCTTGATGTTCCCAGTTTCTTGTAATTTGAATTCAAAGCCATTGCTAATGCATTGCTAATGAGTACAGACAGTGTTTCTGCGGAGCTACGTGAGAACGTCACTCTCACTTCCCTTTCGTGGAATGGGTTTGTTGTCCATTTGTAATTGTTCATCCTTGTGTGTGTAACAACTTGTTCATTTAGAATTTTAATCTGTTGCAGATTGGTCCATCAGGGGGCCAGTGTCATCTCCCTGGTTAACAGGCGAGACCTTAGGGCGGGTTCCCGCTGCCCTGGTCGACCACGGGTCTGGCGCCGCTCTCTTAGCGACCGACCGATAGATGTGTCGGTCTGCTGACAATTCGAGGTCGGAGCTGTAAAACTGTAATAACTTTATTGTGTGTATCTTACTTTGTTAAACACCTCTGGCTTTATTGTGATGGCAGTTAACGATTAAGTTGGGAGCTTATTTCGCACTGACCTATTCGTATTTAATTAATCATCTTATGAACGCCGTGGCGCACTATGATCTTAAACACTTTGTAAGCGGAATTGCTATAAGGTAACCCTTTCGCTGCTGCGGGCGTATATGTATGGCCGCCATGTAGAAAGACCGGACGTCTACAGGCGTGGATGCACGCCCAGTGGGTGGGAAGTCCAGATGGCTACTGGTATTCGTGTATGCCCAGCAGGCGGAAGTTCCAGATGGCTAATGGCATTCATATACGCCCGAGCTCGGGGGTAGGTAAACGTACACAATAGAACGACTACTCGCTGTTGTCCGCATTCCTGACAACAGTATCATTATCTGGTCTTCTCTGTTATCTAGAAAAGCACTTTAGTTTTCCCCTGGGCCCTTTCTGCTTACAAGTCTACCAATCGGCCAGTCCTCCTTTCGCTTCTGGTGGGACGACAGCGTTCGCACGCGTACCCTTTGCCATGTCGGGACACAATTTATCGGACAATGAAATCAAGGATATTGTTATGAATAGCTGCAACGAAGATTGTAGAGATGCTTCGGAGCTTCCTTCCGACAGAGAATTGAGTGCGTCTGCAGGTATTGCTGAATTCTCGACATTACGAATAGAAAATTCGTCCTCTAAAGACGGAAAAGATGATGACGTGAGTGAAATTATGACTCGACGGAGAATCATCCAGTGACGAAACTACAGCGTTTTGTGAACACATTTAGCAGGTTAAAAGCAAGAGTCAGCAAGTCATTTAGGTTTTTTTTACTTCATGTCATCTGTACATTGATGAATAATTATTGTAAATTTATTACTGAAAAAATGACGACAGTACCCAGGAGATAAGCGCGCTGGAAACATAAAAAATGGTTCGAATGGCTCTGAGCACTATGAGACTTAACAGCTATGGTCATCAGTCCCCTACAACTTAGAACTACTTAAACCTAACTAACCTAAGGACATCACACACATCCATGCCCGAGGCAGGATTCGAAACTGCGACCGTAGCAGTCGTGCGGTTCCGGACTGCGCGCCTAGAACCGCGAGACCACCGCAGCCGGCTGGAAGCATAAAGAACTAGCAAAATTTTATTGCTTGTTAGCATATTCTCTGCTTATGCCTAGAAGTAAAACGTTAGAAGTGAATGAATATTGGTCGACAGATTCTTTGCTTCAAAAATCAATATTTTCTAACATAATGGCCAGGGACCGGTATAATTTGATCCTGCGTTTATTGCACATCAATGGCAATTGCACTACATCTCAAGATACTCTTGTAAAAAGACGTGTCGTCGTAGATTACACAAAAAATAAATTTCGCGAGGCAGTAATACTCTTTGAAAATCTAGTGATCGATGAAAGTCTGCTACTTTTCAAAGGAAGAATCCGATTTAAGCAGCTCGTACCAAATAAACGTAACCGTTTCCGCATTAAAATTTTCGTCCTCCGTGACGTACAAACTAATTTTATTTTGGATGATATTGTCTACACTGGTGCCGCCCCGAAAATAGAATCTGCAAATGCTGATTGGGGAAAATCTGGCGATGGTTTTGTGCGTTTCTTATGGCCATACCTTAACAAAGGTCATACCATTTATTTAGACAATTGATATTCGAGCTGCGAATTATTCCTGTGGCTCCATAATAACTGTACAAACGCCGTCGGAACAGTACAGAAAAACAGGAAACATCTATCAACGTTGCAACATAAGCTGAAAAGTGGGGAAGTACAGTTCAAGTCCTGTGGAACAATAATGGAACTAGAATGGATGGATAAGAAAGAAGCCTGGATGCTTTCCACAGTAAATGGATCAGAGTGTGTGGAGACAGACAAAAAAGAACATCCGACATGCGAAAACAATCTGAAACCTACCTGTGTTGTCAGCCGTAATAAATCAATGGGTGCAGTTGATAAGACAGACATGCTATTATCATCTGTATAGTACATCCGAAAGACAATGAAATGGTACAAGGAAGTATTCTTTCACTTGACTGACTTGTGTGTTTAATACAAAACCTCTTTTTGAAGTACAGAAGCAACAGAAGATACCACTGGCGAAATACCACTTGGAGCTAACCCGTCAGTTGCTTGAAAAATTTCATAGTGAACCGTGTAAAAGTGTGATCTCACGGACAGCCAAAGAAGAAATCCCTTTCTGATTGCAGGATAAAGGCGGACATTGTCCAGGGTTCTTCGTAGCAACGGAGAAAAAGGAGATTCCTCAGAGACGCTGTGTAGTATGTACTCCTCATTCACAACGAAAAATAACACGCATAAGTTGCAGAAAGTGTGATGTGGCTTCCTGCATGGTGCTGTGTTTCGAAAAATATCACTCACTAAAGGAATATTAGGATGTTTTGGTAACTGTGTACGTTTCAAGTAAAGGAAGGTAAAAAATAAACATAAGAAAGTAAATAAAAGTAAAAAAAATGGTTTTTGACCCAGCCAGCGTAGCCCAAAGCCTGCGTCAAAACAGAGAGTGGGAAATTACTGAAGTAAAGCGAACTGAACGTGACTAGCTGGAAAAGAAAACAGCGAGCAAGAAGAAGGTAGACGTTTACTATCCGACTTCGTACTGAGAATCGAATTTAGGCTTTAATTACAAACGTAGCCATGGGCCTATCGCAAAATGAGCTGTCCAGATATATTCTTTGTTTAACTCTGAGTCCGGATACATGACACAAATTTGGTTTTAAATTTCGGTTATTAGTTTTTAAGATAGTAGCAAGAAGTGTCCGAGATTTGGGCGTTTCTGATACCCACTACTCACAATGTATCTTGAAACAGATTCGTTCAGTTTTAATGAAATTCTAATATGTTGTAGACCCATACATCGATGGTCTAAGTCACTAGTTACAGGAATTACTACTCAAAGAGTACCCATCATTTTCTAAAGAAACTGTTTTTTAGCCCGTAATAAACATATAACTGGAAGCGTTGGTTAGTTTCGAAGCTCTATTTCGCGGTTGTCAGAAACTGTACCCACATTGACCATAGAGGGTCGGTCGCAGGTTCGAATCCTGCCTCGGGCATGGATGTGTGTGATGTCCTTAGGTTAGTTAGGTTTAAGTAGTTCTAAGTTGTAGGGGACTGATGACCAGTAGTTAAGTCCCATAGTGCTCAGAGCCATTTTGAACCATAGAGGGTGCACTGCTTTCAGGAAGAACACTGCTGAGCAGTGGCTGTGAGCGCGCCGGAAGGTGCGGGAAGCCCGCAGCGGCCGCAGGCGGGCCTGGCTGGGTCGGCCGCCGCTCTGCACTGCGCTCCCTGCTCGGCCCCTGCAGCCGCGGAGAGGATAAGGGCGTAGCAGGCGCAGTGGCGCGTGTCTCTTAATCACACTTGTTAACTGGAAGGTTATTAACAGAGTTTGATAAATGCCAGTCGCACATTTTTCTAAAATTTCAAACATTGATGAAACTGTTTTGAGAACCTAAATTGTTGTTGACAGGTAAATGTCAAATTTATTGAAATTCCGGCTAAGGCATGCTTTACCGTGTGTTGTGAGGTACTTTTCTTAATTACAGACTGTTTGGTGTGTAATTACATTTCATTTGTGTATTTCATGCAGTAAAAAGTTTTCTTAATTGTGTCCATGCACTCACTGGTCAAGTTTGTTCAGATAAATTGTCATCATGCCAACTGTGAATGACATTGCTGTTGCTGAGATAGCTCTCCCACTTCACAGCCTTGTGTGGTAGTCTGCCGCTACGACAGTCATTTCATTTAACAGTTGTGGGGCATTGCGGCTTCACTACTCCACTATTTGTATTCATTTTTTTTTCTCGTAGGATGAATTCGAAATAAAATTCGGAAGATTGCAGCCTCTAGCGTAAATATACATATACTCGCGAAACAACTGTGACACAGGTGAGTAATAATATTTTGAAATATAAGGATTCTGTGTCTACAAGAACAATAATTTGTGTCAAAAAATCTCACAGCGCTTGTTCCCTTTATTCGATGCAATACGTATTTTACAATATGACGATGCCCTCACAGTGCATTTTTAATCGCTTGATGTGCGAACTTCATTTTACTTGGTCTACTTTAATGAAACGTAATTTATACGAACTGAAATATACTGTAGTGAAAGCTATTACATTCATGCATATTAATTCTATTCACGCTCAACCCATAATCTTAATAATTTTTTTCTACTTTGCTCATTAAATGCTGGCACAGTAATAGATACACATGTGTATGAACTGTTAGTGGAGGCTGTTGAGTAAACACTGAGTGGAGTTTACATTCACATTTCACAAAGTGCATTTATGTTGCTTGTTGCTAAGCTACCATCTATCTCTTCTTTTGGGGTACCATACGTGTTATGAGTAGATAAATAGCCAACTATCAGGGCTGACATATTAATATGTTGGGTTGATTTCATGAAAATAGGTTTCTGCATAGTACTGACGTTATTAGTCTGTACTTGGATATTTTTATGTTTTCTCCTTATGTTTAATTTGGAGGGGCAAATGTTCGTGTGCTTTCCAGCAAAAGGAACTTGTAATTCCATTGAGTGGTCACATGTCAGTTGCTAGTCCATTAATTTATGTAGACATTCTCCGTCAGGTCAGTTGGTATAAGACACTTCTGATTGTTTGTGTAGGGGACTGATATTTTGGAATAGTGAATGGCTCAAGAGATTTGTCAGGGTCAGTAAAGTTAGTAATACCGGTAGGTGATGTTCCTGTTAGTGATGTTCCGATAGGTAGAACTTCGTAAGTGATATTACTGAATAGGATAATATTTTCTGATCTTGTGGAATCAATACTATATTAGTGGTAAGCAGAGCTGTGATAGACAATTGAAGGTCAGTGCTTATGGACAGAGCTAACAGTGTGTCAGGAGGAGCTGGTGAGTGCACCTGCTGACCATACGGTACGTGTCAAACCTGGATTGAGAGATGAATCTGAGCTAGGATTATTAACAGTAAATGTAAAACATGAGTTAGGCGTTAACGTGGTAGAGGAGGAACAGGTTGAGCTATAGAACTTGTCATGGGCCTTGATGAAACTGAATTATTACTAACTAGGGAGGTAGCAAACCAAAGTTGAGTGAGGAGAAGCAACTTCAAACCTACAATGCTTTTGTGAATGCTGTCCCATCAAGGAGTAAATCTTGAAAACACCAATTTTTTCATGGATACTACCATATAACTACACCACTGGCCATTAAAATTGCTACACCAAGAAGAAATGCAGATGATAAACGGGTATTCATTGGACAAATATATTATACTAGAACTGACATGTCATAGATTTTCACGCAATTTGGGTGCATAGATCCTGAGAAATCAATACCCAGAACAACCATCTTTGGCCGTAATAACGGCCTTGATACGCCTGGGCATTGATTCAAACAAGAGCTTGGATGGCGTGTACAGGTACAGCTGCCGATGCAGCTTCAACACGACACCAAAGTTCATCAAGAGTAGTGAGTGGCGTATTGTGACGAGCCAGTTGCTCGGCTACCATTGACCAGACATTTTCAATTGATGAGAGATCTGGAGAATGTGCTGGCCAGGGCAGCAGTCGAACATTTTCTGTATCCAGAAAGAGCCGTACAGGACCTGCAACATGCGGTCGTGCATTTTCCTGCTGAAATGTAGGTTTTCGCAGGGATCGAATGAAGGTTAGAGCCACGGGTCGTAACACATCTGAAATGCAACTTCCACTGTTCAAAGTGCCGTCAATGTGAACAAGAGGTGACCGACACGTGTAACCAGTGGCACCCCATACCATCACGCCGGGTGATACGCGAGTATGGCATTGACGAATACACTCTTCCAATGTGCGTTCACCGCGATGTCGCCAACACGGATGCGACCGTCATGATGCTGTAAACAGAACCTGGATTCATGCGAAAAAATGACGTTTTCCTATTCGTGCTCCCAGGTTCGTCGTTGAGTTCACCATCGCAGGCGCTCCTGTCTGTGATGCAGCGTCAAGGGTAACAGCAGCCATGGTCTCCGAGCTGATAGTCCATGCTGCTGCAAACGTCGTCGAACTGTTCGTGCAGATTTTTGTTGTCTTGCAAACGTCACCATCTGTTGACTCAGGGATCGAGACGTGGCTGCACGATCCGTTACAGCCATGCGGATAAGATGCCTGTCATCTCGACTGCTAGTGATACGAGGCCGTTGGGATCCAGCACGGCGTTCCGTATTACCCTCCGGAATCCACCGATTCCATATTCTGCTAAGAGTCATTGGATCTCGACCAATGCGAGCAGCAATGTCGCGATACGATAAACCGCAATCGGGATAGGCTACAATCCGACCTTTATCAAAGTCGGAAACGTGATGGTACGCATTTCTCCTCTTTACACGAGGCACAACACTATTTCACCAGGAAACGCCGGTCAACTACTGTTTGTGTAAGAGAAATCGGTTGGAAACTTCCCTCATGTCAGCACGTTGTAGGTGTCGCCACCGGCGCCAACCTTCTGTGAATGCTCTGAAAAGCTAATCATTTGCATATCACAGCATCTTCTTCTTGTCGGTTAAATTTCGTGTCTGTAGCACGTCATCTTCGTGGTGTAGTAATTTTAATGGCTAGTAGTGTATTTTTGCTACTAGATGACTGTCTCTAATGACCGCAATGTTAACTGGAAGTTAAACACTAGTCTTAGAACGTATAGAATTTATGCAGGGTCAAGTGCAGAGCTGAGTGTGTGGAGGTAGTGTATTTCCTGATGAGGTATCTAGCATAACATATCTAGTGTCTGCGTTTCTTTTTGTAACTAGGTTGTTTCCATGTGCTCTCTTTTGAGTATATTTTCACGTTTGAAAGACCTTTTTTCTTTGCATGAGTGAGGCATTAGTCACGTTTCTAGCTAGTTTCTTCTGTACGAGTGGCAATATATCCAATGATCTTGCCACATCACATCTCACACGATCAAGAAAGTTCAGCAGTGTCAGGCCTTGGAAGGAGATTTGTATGCCGGAAGTGCCAAAGATGGCGGACTCTGTGATACCATAATGGCAGACATTTCAGAGTTCATGTAGAAATTAATAGTAGGCTGAGGAATCATGATACCTCAAAAAGAAATATGTACGTTACCATTATTTGCACGACAATTCTGATGGTGTAATAAGATTTTTAATATCTTTATTAGTTTGAAGTTTAGTATCTAATTGTAAATTATACAAGTAACACCCAGCAACGAATTTCCAAAATCTAAAAGGTTCATCCGATTTTGTCGATCAATGTGTCTTTAGGAAGCTGTTAGTGTAAACCTAAATCGGTATGAATTACAGGCGTGTATATTGAATAATACATGAGTTATTGGAGGTCAAAGTGGCCAATTACTACTGATCACCTCACGCCATAAGTACTCCACAGTTACAAGAAAAAACGGTAGTAGCATCCTTGTTGTTGTTGTTGTGATCTTCAGTCCTGAGACTGGTTTGATGCAGCTCTCCATGCTACTCTATCCTGTGCAAGCTTCTTCATCTCCCAGTATCTACTGCAACCTACATCCTTCTGAATCTGCTTAGTGTATTCATCTCTTGGTCTCCCTCTACGATTTTTACCCTCCACACTGCCCTCCAATGCTAAATTTGTGATCCCTTGATGCCTCAAAACATGTCCTACCAACCGATCCCTTCTTCTAGTCAAGTTGTGCCACAAACTTCTCTTCTCCCCAATCCTATTCAATACCTCCTCATTAGTTACGTGATCTACCCACCTTATCTTCAGCATTCTTCTGTAGCACCACATTTCGAAAGCTTCTATTCTCTTCTTGTCCAAACTAGTTATCGTCCATGTTTCACTTCCATACATGGCTACACTCCATACAAATACTTTCAGAAACGACTTCCTGACACTTACATCTATACTCGATGTTAACAAATTCCTCTTCTTGAGAAACGCTTTCCTTGCTATTGCCAGTCTACATTTTATATCCTCTCTACTTCGGCCATCATCGGTTATTTTACTCCCTAAATAGCAAAACTCCTTTACTACTTTAAGTGTCTCATTTCCTAATCTAATTCCCTCAGCATCACCCGACTTAATTTGACTACATTCCATTATCCTCGTTTTGCTTTTGTTGATGTTCATCTTATATCCTCCTTTCAAGACACTGTCCATTCCGTTCAACTGCTCTTCCAAGTCCTTTGCTGTCTCTGACAGAATTACAATGTCATCGGCGAACCTCAAAGTTTTTACTTCTTCTCCATGAATTTTAATACCTACTCCGAATTTTTCTTTTGTTTCCTTTACTGCTTGCTCAATATACAGATTGAATAACATCGGGGAGAGGCTACAACCCTGTCTTACTCCTTTCCCAACCACTGCTTCCCTTTCATGCCCCTCGACTCTTATAACTGCCATCTGGTTTCTGTACAAACTGTAAATAGCCTTTCGCTCCCTGTATTTTACCCCTGCCACCTTCAGAATTTGAAAGAGAGTATTCCAGTTAACATTGTCAAAAGCTTTCTCTAAGTCTACAAATGCTAGAAACGTAGGTTTGCCTTTTCTTAATCTTTCTTCTAAGATAACTCGTAAGGTCAGTATTACCTCACGTGTTCCAACATTTCTACGGAATCCAAACTGATCTTCCCCGAGGTCGGCTTCTACCAGTTTTTCCATTCGTCTGTAAAGAATTCGCGTTGCAGCTGTGACTTATTAAACTGATAGTTCGGTAATTTTCACATCTGTCAACACCTGCTTTCTTTGGGATTGGAATTATTATATTCTTCTTGAAGTCTGAGGGTATTTCGCCTGTCTCATACATCGTGCTCACCAGATGGTAGAGTTTTGTCATGACTGGCTCTCCCGAGGCCATCAGTAGTTCAAATGGAATGTTGTCTACTCCCGGGGCCTTGTTTCGACTCAGGTCTTTCAGTGCTCTGTCAAACTCTTCACGCAGTATCTTATCTCCCATTTCGTCTTCATCTACATCCCCTTCCATTTCCATAATATTGTCCTCAAGTACATCGCCCTTGTATAAACCCTCTATATACTCCTTCCACCTTTCTGCCTTCCCTTCTTTACTTAGAACTGGGTTGCCATCTGAGCTCTTGATATTCATACAAGTGGTTCTCTTCTCTCCAAAGGTCTCTTTAATTTTCCTGTAGGCAGTATCTATCTTACCCCTAGTGAGACAAGCCTCTACATCCTTACATTTGTCCTCTAGCCATCCCTGCTTAGTTATTTTGCACTTCCTGTCGATATCATTTTTGAGACGTCTGTATTCCTTTTTGCCTGCTTCATTTACTGCATTTTTATATTTTCTCCTTTCATCAATTAAATTCAATATTTCTTCTGTTACCCAAGGATTTCTATTAGCCCTCGTCTTTTTACCTACTTGATCCTCTGCTGCCTTCACTACTTCATCCCTCAGAGCTACCCATTCTTCTTCTACTGTATTTCTTTCCCCCATTCCTGTCAATTGTTCCCTTATGCTCTCCCTGAAACTCTCTACAACCTCTGGTTCTTTCAGTTTATCCAGGTCCCATCTCCTTAAATTCCCACCTTTTTGCAGTTTCTTCAGTTTCAATCTGCAGTTCATAACCAATAGATTGTGGTCAGAATCCACATCTGCCCCAGGAAATGTCTTACAATTTAAAACCTGGTTCCTAAATCTCTGTCTTACCATTATATAATCTATCTGATACCTACTAGTATCTCCAGGATTCTTCCAGGTATACAACCTTCTTTTATGATTCTTGAACCAAGTGTTGGCTATGATTAAGTTACGCTCTGTGCAAAATTCTACAAGGCGGCTTCCTCTTTCATTCCTTCCCCCCAATCCATATTCACCTACTATGTTTCCTTCTCTCCCTTTTCCTACTGACGAATTCCAGTCACCCATGACTATTAAATTTTCGTCTCCTTTCACTACCTGAATAATTTCTTTTATCTCGTCATACATTTCATCTATTTCTTCATCATCTGCAGAGGTAGTTGGCATATAAACTTGTACTACTGTAGTAGGCATGGGCTTTGTATCTATCTTGGCCACAATAATGCGTTCACTATGCTGTTTGTAGTAGCTAACCCGCACTCCTATTTTTTTATTCATTATTAAACCTACTCCTGCATTACCCCTATTTGATTTTGTATTTATAACCCTGTAATCACCTGACCAAAAGTCTTGTTCCTCCTGCCACCGAACTTCACTAATTCCCACTATATCTAATTTTAACCTATCCATTTCCCTTTTTAAATTTTCTAACCTACCTGCCCGATTAAGGGATCTGACATTCCACGCTCCGATCCGTAGGACGCCAGTTTTCTTTCTCCTGATAACGACGTCCTCCTGAGTAGTCCCCGCCCGGAGATCCGAATGGGGGACTATTTTACCTCCGGAATATTTTACCCAAGAGGACGCCATTATCATTTAATCAAACAGTAGAGCTGCATGTCCTCGGGAAAAATTACGGCTGTAGTTTCCCCTTGCTTTCAGCCGTTCGCAGTACCAGCACAGCAAGGCCGTTTTGGTTAATGTTACAAGGCCAGATCAGTCAGTCAGTAGCATCCTTATAAATATATATTTATTAGTCTATGTCTTTGTTTACATCTGATTTATACTATTCATGAAGAAATTGGTCAAATATGTACTGTGTTTCAGAAGGCACAGAGACAGTAGGCAACTGGCCTACTTTTGATTCTATTCTTTCGATGTGCGTTCATGTATTTTGTTTATGTATTTAATAATGTCTGTTAGAGCGTGTTTATGGTCCAGCCATAGGAATTTTATTTAATTTGAAGTTATTTAAATGTAAATCCAGTATTTAATACGTGTTTCAATATTTTTGTGACTGTACATTGGCATGGAGACATGGCGGGAGCGCTCTAACCAATCACAGCGCTCGTTACAATGGTAGGCGACTACTGAAGACAATGCAGAGACTGTAGGGCAGTGGGGGAGCAGCACAGGACACGAGGGGGCTCTGGACGGAAAGGCGCGACGGAGGGTCGCGTGAAATACACTCCTGGAAATGGAAAAAAGAACACATTGACACCGGTGTGTCAGACCCACCATACTTGCTCCGGACACTGCGAGAGGGCTGTACAAGCAATGATCACACGCACGGCACAGCGGACACACCAGGAACCGCGGTGTTGGCCGTCGAATGGCGCTAACTGCGCAGCATTTGTGCACCGCCGCCGTCAGTGTCAGCCAGTTTGCCGTGGCATACGGAGCTCCATCGCAGTCTTTAACACTGGTAGCATGCCGCGACAGCGTGGACGTGAACCGTATGTGCAGTTGACGGACTTTGAGCGAGGGCGTATAGTGGGCATGCGGGAGGCCGGGTGGACGTACCGCCGAATTGCTCAACACGTTGGGCGTGAGGTCTCCACAGTACATCGATGTTGTCGCCAGTGGTCGGCGGAAGGTGCACGTTCCCGTCGAACTGGGACCGGACCGCAGCGACGCACGGATGCACGCCAAGACCGTAGGATCCTACGCAGTGCCGTAGGGGACCGCACCGCCACTTCCCAGCAAATTAGGGACACTGTTGCTCCTGGGGTATCGGCGAGGACCATTCGCAACCGTCTCCATGAAGCTGGGCTACGGTCCCGCACACCGTTAGGCCGTCTTCCGCTCACGCCCCAACATCGTGCAGCCCGCCTCCAGTGGTGTCGCGACAGGCGTGAATGGAGGGACGAATGGAGACGTGTCGTCTTCAGCGATGAGAGTCGCTTCTGCCTTGGTGCCAATGATGGTCGTATGCGTGTTTGGCGCCGTGCAGGTGAGCGCCACAATCAGGACTGCATACGACCGAGGCACACACGGCCAACACCCGGCATCATGGTGTGGGGAGCGATCTCCTACACTGGCCGTACACCACTGGTGATCGTCGAGCGGACACTGAATAGCAACCGTCATCGAACCCATCGCTCTACCATTCCTAGACCGGCAAGGGAACTTGCTGTTCCAACAGGACAATGCACGTCCGCATGTATCCCGTGCCACCCAACGTGCTCTAGAAGGTGTAAGTCAACTACCCTGGCCAGCAAGATCTCCGGATCTGTCCCCCATTGAGCATGTTTGGGACTGGATGAAGCGTCGTCTCACGCGGTCTGCACGTCCAGCACGAACGCTGGTCCAACTGAGGCGCCAGGTGGAAATGGCATGGCAAGCCGTTCCACAGGACTACATACAGCATCTCTACGATCGTCTCCATGGGAGAATAGCAGCCTGCATTGCTGCGAAAGGTGGATATACACTGTACTAGTGCCGACATTGTGCATGCCCTGTTGCCTGTGTCTATGTGCCTGCGGTTCTGTCAGTGTGATCATGTGATGTATCTGACCCCAGGAATGTGTCAATAAAGTTTCCCCTTCCTGGGACAATGAATTCACGGTGTTCGTATTTCAATTTCCAGGAGTGTACTTGAAAAGTGTTGAGAAGTTTGCGCGTGGTCACGGGAGGCAGAAATATTTCGTAGTGCCGATTTGTGCATTTGTGAGATTTCCATGGCTTCTGCAGTGAAGACGTAGTATGCGTTTAGAAGTGAATATCTCGTGAGCTATGTTGTTGTTCATAACTAATTATATGAAGTAGAAATCTATTGTTTCCTAGTTAATCAACTTTTATTTTATTTAATTGCTGAACCATCGACATCAATAAGTGTTTTGCTGAAATAAACGGCATTCCTTAAAGTACTTCTGGTGTGGTATTCAACATTTAAAGTCGCTAAAGTAGAACCTGCAAATTTTATATAATAGCAATCTTTCATTTACAAATTTCTATTTTACATTCACAACACGTAGTTGCCGAGTGACAGGAATCTTCGACCATTCGATTCATATGTGTATTCGTATTGTATACTGTAGACTCAGCAGTTTGTGGTAAGTAATGTGGAAACTACGTACCCCATCCCTTAGACAACGAAACTAGCCAAAACTTTAAATATTTCAACTCCGAGGCTGAGGGTACGTAGTTGAGGGTCACGTTTTTTTGTTTTTTTGTTTTTTTTGTTTTTTTTAGCATAATGACGAGTGAGATAGTTTGAGGTGCTCTTACAGCATGTAAAATATATAATTTCTTAAAAATTTAAATGAAAAGTATTAATGTTCCACAATAATACTCATTAGTTCGTTATGAACTGGCTGTCGGGTTTTAAGGTCATCGTCATGTAATTTAATGCTAAATCGATACTCCACACACCTTCAGCAAGCGTTCATCGCTGTAAAAAGAATGCTGTACAGATATGTGACATTTTATAACTGTATCGATACAAACCACAAGCATGATGTAATACCTAAGGACTCTGGTAAAATAAATCTGATATTACAGCATATTCGAACATAGAACTATTTGAGTATACAAACAGAAATGTTCTACAAGTTAGTAATTTCATGGGCTACTATGTAATACGGGCAACTGGTGAATGTAATGAGCAGGCCAAATAAAGAGAGGGGAAGAAAGAAGTCTATGGGATGTGGGCGTGGAACGCTTATAACAAGCTTATTAGCCAATGATGAGGGGTATAATAACTGGATGCTACATTAATAAGGGTGGGTAATTGGACTGTGTCTAGTTATTAAGGACCAACTCGGGGTTCTTTGACCGTGGTTTATCATTGGGCAGAATTCAAAGTAATATTAGTTTTCTCCCCTTAGTTACTTTATGGAGGTCGCCACACTTTACATCATATGAATGACATTTACTCAGAGCATGTTCAGCAAAGGTGGAATCTATCTTTCTCGTCTCCAGCTACCTTCATGCTCAGTTAGTTTAGTACTTATAACTCTACTTGATTGACCTACATATAATTTGCCACACAGATTATAGGAAATTCTATAAATTCCACTCTGTTCTATAAGTTCATGGTCTTCTCCCAAGTCCATTGTGAACTTCATTTTACTCTGGTGTGAAATCAGCTGTTGAAAAAATTTACTCAGTTGTATGGGCGTACCTGTCCACTATCTGGGAGAAGACTCTAGCAACTTTTTAGGCCTCGCCATTGACATCAGGAACCAACAGCATGGATTTAAGATGTACAGGAAAGTAACCTCAGCATTCACAGTAGTACCAGATAGTTCCCAGCTTCCCTGAAGACATAAACATGCAACCTTCCACTCCAAGGTGGACCACATGCTATCTGCAATTAAAACCAATCCAGACTTTGAAAATGAAAAGAAAATAATTAAACAAACAGCATAAAGTAATGGTTATAGGCCTACACCTCATTGACAACACACTCAGCAAGACGAAGAGACAGAGGGTAACAGCTCTCCTTTATCCACTTCAGATAGTACAAAACCACATTGATAACAAATGGGACCTCTATGCTATATATGAACTTCACAGGCTCTTGCCAGAATCCAAAATCCAGGAAATATATTCCAGCTCCTTACACCAGAAATACTGTTGCCCACCTTCAACAGCAAAAATCAGATTCCACCTTTAGAACAGGATGGGATTTGTAGAATTTTCTGCAGTCTATGATGCAAATTATGCGTAGGTAAATCAGATAGGGCTATAACCACAAGACTGAGCATGAAGAGAGTTGGAGACTGAGAGAGACCTTCCACCTGCACTGAACATGCTTTGAATGAATTTTATTCATATGATGGGAAATGTGTTCTTCATAAAGGAACTAAATGGAGAAAACTTACATTACTTGAAATTTTGTCCATTAATGAACCCAGTCACAGAATTATGATTTGGTCGTTAGTGACCAAACACAGTTCTATTACTCAGCATTATTAAAGTTGCAGCCAGTTATTATTGCCCTCACCATTGGCTAATAAGCTTTCCATAGACTTTTTTTCTTCCTCTCCCATTATTTAGTCTGTTCATCACATTCACCAGTTTGTAAATAAGACACAGCACTCTGAGCCATTACTCATTTGTAGCACATTTCTTTTTATACACTCAAATAGTTTTAGTGTTTGAATATACTTTAATATAAGATTTATTTATTCAGAGTTTTTGTAGGTGTTACATCATGATTCTTCCGTGTTGATATAGTTTTAAAATGTCACATGTCTTTGTAAAGCATTCTTTATACACCTATAAATTCTCGCTGAAGTTGTGTGGACTAACTGTTTAGCATTAGGTTATCTGAGGATGGCCTCAGAAGCTGAAAGGCTGTTCGTAAAAACAGACTAATAAATATTCTTGTGGAACATTTATACTTTGTATTGAAGTTATTAATATGTCTATGTTGCTCAAAGAACTGACAGAATATTCCATAAATATTCATGTTTGTTTTATATTTGGTTTATTCCTTAATGAGGTAATTGGCTACATCCATTATGCAGCTTATTCTTTGAGTATCAGATCTGATTTGATGAATGTCGTGTTTCATCATATGTTTTTCATGAATATTTTGATATAGTGTATTGGATTTATGTGAATAATGTATGATATAATGAGAAGATACAGGCAAGAACTTGTTTGTTGTGGATCTCAAACTGTGACACGTGATTATGAGTGGATATTTTCTATGAAGGAAGGTTCAGTATATGCTATGAATGTTATGCAGGAGCATTTATGCCAGTTATGCTTAACCTTTACTTGATGTTATATTTGATGTATCCCTGAATACGTGACCTTCTTTGATAGAAATCAGGCTTGATGGAAGATAAGTGTAGGCACCATCTGATATGTTATGCGTATTCGTATTTTCAAAAGTTTTAGTTACAACTGTATGATTCCACAGTTGTCTGGATGAAGAGATGGTTCTGTCTCAGTATGTTGAAAAGTGAGATTTTATTTGCAGTGATGGTCTCTCGATCTGTGTGAGATGGGTATACAACGTGAAAGATGCCTCGTTTGGTCGATATTTGAGCCATAGTGAGTATCCTGTGAGGAGGGAAGGAATCTGTTGTGTCACAGTTTACCATCTTAACGCTGACTGTGTATGTGATGAGTGCAGCAGGCTCAATGTCACTCCTGCCGGGGTCGTGCATATTTCGTCTCTCATTTTCTATGCTGTTTCCGACTCTTGCTCTACACTGTGTCTGTATGAGTGTAGATCTGTTACAATCACTGGACTTTCTGTGAGAGTTGTTTAAAAAGGTTGGCCATCTAAGATGGTTCAAATGGCTCTGAGCACTATGGGACTCAACATCTTAGGTCATAAGTCCCCTAGAACTTAGAACTACTTAAACCTAACTAACCTAAGGACATCACACACACCCATCCATGCCCGAGGCAGGATTCGAACCTGCGACCGTAGCAGTCCCGCGGTTCCGGACTGCAGCGCCAGAACCGCTAGACCACCGCGGCCGGCGGTTGGCCATTTAAGAGAAAATTTGTATGTCCACATGATACAAAAGTGAAATGGTCCTTTCGGGTAGCGTGAGAAATAGTGTATTGTGTGGAGGGAAATAACAATTGTGATTAAGGTCTCGGTATGGATCTCATTTCACTAATACTCGATCAAGGTTTACGATGATTATTCCAGACTGCGATGGCCCCATCTCTCTATGCAACAAAGCAAGTATCACTCACCATTATGTCAGAGATTCACACTTGTATAATTTTTATAGAGATAGGTTTTTCATCCCGCAATAACTCATATTTGATGTCCGATTAAAGACAGTGAAGTAACGCCGCTTACATTCGCCTATTTCAGGTAGTGTTTGTGGCCTTCTTCTGTTGCCGCACGCTGTTCTTGCTTCCTGTAGCTCTGAGTCGCATTTGAACCTCCTTGTCAGCCTTCCGTCTTCTACTGAGGAACACAGATTCCCTAGAGTCTCTTGCGACACCCTGTCCCCGATAAAAAACTTTCCAGTTGTTTCTGAAATTTTATCTTCCAGTTAAAGCAATAACTCATTATGTGCCTTAAGAATTTCAAATACGTGCAGTTTATATCTAAGTAAACCATTTCAGCCTTTCTACTAATAATTACCAATTGCGTGAAAGTTTAACGTAGTGATGAAAGCGCAGCACTTTTAATTTTTCTGCTATGTTATCCACATATGGTAGGTTATATATTGGTTTCAGTGAAGCTAGCCACATTGTAACTGGATATACTGCACAACAAACTTGAATACGTCTATATCTGTAGCCTTTGGCCGTGTTGTGTACTGCTAAGCAAGAAAAAATTTTTAAGGAGAAAGGGCTCACCATTTACATCACTACAGAGTTTTAATGCCTGCTTGTGGTGCATGTGAAAATTAATGTAATAGGAGTGTATTCTACAAGCTCATTATCATAGCAACACCGCTATAAAATTATAGTTCAGAACAGTCCATGTTCACCAATGTTGCTGTAGTAACATTTAGCACACTCGACTTTTTTCTTCACAACACTTCCCAGAAAGTTAACAAAATCACGGTACAAGTTGTAATGAAAGACAAGGACGCCACCAACATCCTCGTATCCAAGGGAACGAAGCCGTAAAGTTGATGAGTGGGACTCTGGCTGCGGGTCAGGCGGTAGAAGTGGCGCAGCTCTACCGTTTCTGCGCTGCGGAGAGTCGAACCCAGGAGTAGCCGGCAGAGGGCAGGAGCTGTCTGGGCCGCCTCCCTGGACAGCGCGTGCGAGGTTGCTATCACCATTAACATCTGTAACGACTGCCACGACAGAACCAGAATCTGGATCACCACTGGTTGTTTCTGCTGCTGTGTTAAGACTGTGGCAACTGCATTCCAAGAAGTACCGCACAGCACTGTCATCACGAATAAAGCTAGGAGTAGCTGGTGCGCTGAAAGAACCTCCTGGGACAGGTGGCACAGCGCGGAGTAGACTCTCCTCAGCTTGCGGTAGCGATCTGCAAGTGGTCGCCGCTGGCATCTCACTTGCGCTGTAGCTCTCAGACGCTGTTTGAGCTGGCGCAAGTCACTCCGCACAAGGAGAACAAGTGCCACGTACCTGGAAACAGCTGTAGGTATAATACCACTCGAGAACAATGATAATAAATATGCCCAGTTCATGCCGTGCCACAAGTATTCCATCGTCACAGCAGCTACATGTAGCCCGAGACAACCTGCGTACACCAATTCGCAAGAGATTCTTACCGCCCTGCTGGAGAAATGGTTCGACTCCAGGACGCCACTGTCCCGATAAGACAACAGAGTGACGATCCTCTGGTACTTGTGGCTGTTCCGAAACAGGTCTGCGGCGACCGCCATCACCATGGAGGCGCAGTGTATCATCATGTAGGTTACCAACCACAGAAAAGTGATGGAATCTTTTTTTTCGCGTTCACAGCTTGCAACCAGTTTACCGTCAGCGCTGTTATTGCCAGGCTCATGACGAGAACAGCAGCTGCGTACAGTGTACCAGCACGTGTCCTCCGTATTTCACACCTCTCAGTGTCCACTGTGGACGGCGTCAGCCCGAAAAACTTGCAGATGGCGTGGTATGGTGCTGCAGATCTTAAGAGGTCTCTTCTATTGGCCAGTTCAACGTCGGCTACCATTCCAGGATACCTTCGTTACCTGTGATAAAAGAAAAAAGTTCCCCAGTTACAGCTGCTTGCATTACACACAGAATTAATCCAAAAATCTCGGCATATATTTGATTAATAGAGTAAACTCAGTCCTGAGATAGCACTTCCAACATAAATGTGTTTTCCTTAACGAATGTTTTCACAAACCATGATGAAATTGAGCGACGATAACCATGATTAATAAGCGCTGTCACAATTATTCTTTTCCTAAATGTGAAATCAGTACAAAGATATAACCTACGTAAAAACACCAAAAGTAGACCATCCAGTATAGTTGCCGCATCTCTGCAAATTGCAAATAGTGAATACTAAGATAACTCGAATCACTCACAAATTGTTGTGTATGATGTGTAAGTAAATCTTGGTTGTTTGGTCATATGTTCATTTAACAAAATTGAGAAGACTGACTTTGCTGTAATACGTTTATTAAGTACTACAAGTATTTTTACTGATTCGTAAAAATCACCTATAAAGCACATTGCAAATTTTCTTGTTTGCAGTAACTTTAAGGAGTCTTGGTTATATGACAGACAGAACGTGAAAGATTTAAACATTCTGGTTAAAATAAATGAAAGTAAATAAGACAGTAATGAAAGAAAGTTACGAGGAAATATTTGATCACAGTCGGGAAAATTACAGATGGCCCACTAAATCACTTAGAGATGGAAGCAGTGGTTGCCACTTGAAGGAGCAGTGTCAACAGTCATAAAGATAACCCAAGCAAACCTAAATCATCTGGAAGAATAGAAATTCATAGAACATTTCTCCCATATACGAGTTTAACAACTCAGATTTCATCTGAAAATTTTTGCCAATGTGGTATGACAGTGAACTGAGCTTTTTTGTTAACATGTTTCCCTGTTAGCATAATGTCGCCATTTATTTTATTTTTGTTTACGTATAACTTTATACTAAAAAATTTATTGACTAAAGTGGGATCGTAACCATTGTTTTCTGCAATTTTTGCTACTTAAATTAGATATAAACAGTTTATTTTACTATGATGCTCATGATCGATCATAAATTTGTTTTTATGTGAAATCAAATAATGGAATAATAACAATACAGGATGAATAGTTTACTACTCACCACGTATAGGAGGCATTTTGATGCAGACAGACACAATGAAAAAACGGCCTAAATACTAAGCTTTAAGACAAAGTCTTTCTTGAGAAATGGAAAACACACACATATTTACATAAGCACAACTCACACAGACATGGTCACTGCCTGTGAGTACCAAAGTGCGACTCATGCGAAGGCAGGCTCCATCGCCCAAACACAGTGGCCATGTCTGTGTGAGTTGTGCTTGTGTGAATGTGTGTGTGTTTTCTACTCCAGAGGAAGCTAAAGCTCAACATTGTAGCAGTCTTTCTGACAGAGCCACTTTGTGATTCAACGCTTCCTCATGTCGTGAGTAGCGGTGTATCGTTTCCATACTGTTCATATTTTTGTTTAATTATTCCATTCAGTGAAATATATCTATTTATTTTTCTGATCGGTCTTGTAATATTAATGTTTTATCTACATATCTTTAGAAATAAAGAATTTTTTAACCCTTTGTTGCCTGACGGTACTTAAAAGTACCAGTAAGTTTTGACTCTAATTATTTTCTCGTGGTGAAGTTTCGTGATCTGAGAGCCTGTCGGTACGTAACAGTAACTCTGCTCTACTGTTTCATAGATGTTATTGTGCAATACATAGACCTCTCTGGCGGTCAGAGCTTGAAATTGTTTTTCGCGCGCTGCTGTGAAAACAGAAGATTGTATGTGCTTGTTTCCATGGTGTTGCCTGAATTTGTGCGCAATTTATTGAAACTTCCGTTGAGTTTTTCATTGTACGTACTTACCTTCTTTCTTTTTTTTATAATAGTTTGAAGCATTACGTTACAAGTGAATGAGATAAAGTGGAAAATATAAAGCGGACTTATTAGTTCCGTCAGGTTGTGCGAACACTATTGTAGCAACAATGCGTTACCTCTCACTAGTTGTTCTGTCCACTTTTTCTCACACAGAAATCGGTAAATACATTTGCCTGTGGAACAATTAGAACAAACAGGAAAGGTTTGCCAGGGAATTTACCTAAAGAAAAATGTCTAAATCAAATCTTTAGACCTAACAGTATTTCAATGGAAGGAAAATAAAGTAGTATATTTTGCGTCAAACTTCCAGGGCATTGAACAGAGCGTAGTGACAAGAAAACAGAAAGATGGAACTAGTAGGACTATACCATGTCCAGTTATTGTATGTGATCACAATAAAAACATGGGTGGTGTGGATCATGCAGACAGATTACATTCAACTTATGGTCCTGACAAGCGATCAAAGAAATGGTGGCACCGTCTCTTCTGGGGAGCAATAGATATTGCTTTTGTCAATCCTTACGTCATTTTCAGTTATCTACATGTGGCACTGCCACTGCTGGAATTCAGGTGTGCTGTGGCACTAGGGCTAATGAATGAACAGCAAGTGCCAAATCTCAAAAAGAGAAACTCTGGTAAAGATGAAATAACTCTCCCAAAGAGAAGGAAGGATAACTTTTCTGTTCCGAAGGATGTACGTCTTGGCAACCGAGGAAACCATTTTGTAGTGTTCAGTTGTAAAAGAGGACGATGCGAAATGTGTGCGAAAAATAAAATTCAGTCGCGACCACATTGACAATGTAGTACATGTAAAGTGTATTTGTGCTGCAATGAGAAAAAGAACTGTTTCCTACAATTTCATGAGGTATCACTAACACTAAATATGTGATATGTATATACTGTCAAAAATGTATAGCTAAGTTACTATGTATTGTGAAGTTTCTCTAGAAGAAATTTATGCGAAATTTAAAAAAAAATTCTGAAATGTCATATTTCGGTTAATTAATTTTCTAATGTAAAAATATTTAATATTTATGTGGAATAAGGTACAAGTTATAAAAACTGTAGCATTTTTCTGCGCATGTTGTGATTCTGTACATGGAGTCTGACGGTACTTCTAAGTACCAGGAGAGAAAAAAGTTGTGAAAAATAAAATAAAATTTTACAAAAAATCCTACCGTCATTTGAGGCCACAATAGCATAAATTCTGCAAAGAAAATGTTAAAAAGTAATTTTTTTCTTATGTCAGGAAACAAAGGGTTAATCCATTTGGGGTGCTTATGAGGAAATTAGTTCTCAGTATGGCGTAATAAAATGTTGGGTAGTGTACCAGCAAGGTAATTTCCCATTACTTATTCTATTACATGAGTGGTTCATTGAACTTGGAATAGTTGTGGAAGACTTACGCTTCTAGTAAAGTAATAAAATTGGTCCACAGTTATTGCATTTGTATTATGATGTGCGGGTATATCATGTTTGACAATTTTAGTGGACTCACGCACAGGTCTGTTGCTGCACACGGTGATTTCATCCAACAAAATATGTTTTAAATGGTCTAGGATGTCGACATCTGAGTAAGTATATAAATTATTCTTTTAGTCAGAATGCGAGGCTATTTATACAGTTGATTACTGGAATGATAGGGTTTGTCTCTTTATGGATATTTGGTAGTGACTGCAATAGTCTTACCTTGGGGCGAAACGTTTTTTTCCTTCCGTCAAGTAAATGTTCTGTATTATTTAGGTATTTTTCATTAGGACAAACATTAACTGGTTGGCTATTTCTTCTATACATATGCTGTTTTTTTGTTGGAAACTTAAAGATTCTTCTTGTAGAGACTGTCTTGACTAGTACCGAATCTCCTTCGTGAGTTTCTACCGGATTGCTAGTGTTTATTATTCACAAATGGCGTCAATGTTTTCATATTATTCAAATTATCGGGTAATATAAATTGTTCATGTCGCAAGTTCAAGCTGGGGATAAGCATCAGAACACACACCAGAACACAACGTTGTCACTGCCCACAATAATGCTATAAACTCCACCATTCAGGAGGGTATAAGTTAAAATGCGGTAGCCTTGAAATAGCATACATAGCACTGACAGGATGATTTCAAAACAATATTGGTAGAAAACGTGAACGTCACTGACATGACAGTGTCTTCATTTAGTTCACACCTAAAACTAGAAAAACATTCAGATAGAGGCGTAGCACGGTGCGTCCAGGCTCAACCATTGCTGGAAAACGCAGCTAACTAAACATTTTAGATGAATTATGTAGCCCCACATACTCGACAAAACGTCTTGTCATTTTACGATTGAAATGGCACAACTTCAGAGACTTCTCTGGTCTCACACATTTATTATTTTACCTATACACACTCTAGAGGCAAGCGAAAATTTGTACCAAGTTCAGGAATCGAACCGAGATCTACTGTTTATCCGTTAACCACTACGCCAAATTTTCACTCGCCGCTTCAGTCGGTAGGTGATTGACAAATGTCTTTAGAATGTGCTGAAAACAATATATGTAACTTATTAGTTGCTTGCCGGCCGGAGTGGCCGAGCGGTTAAAGGCGCTATAGTCTGGAACCGCACGACCGCTCCGGTCGCAGGTTCGAATCCTGCCTCGGGCATGGATGTGTGTGATGTCCTTAGGTTAGTTAGGTTTAAGTAGTTCTAAGTTCTAGGGGACTTATGACCGCAGCAGTTGAGTCCCATAGTGCTCAGAGCCATTTGAACCATTTTATTAATTGCATGAAAAAATAACTGGTGTGGAACAGCACACACCGGAGGTAAACGGACTCTGCAGTGCTGATATCACTGATGGGTGGTATGTTTCCCAAGTGTCCCAATTGCAATCTGTAAATAAATATGAATATTATGTATTGGACAATTTCTGGGGGTCAGCCTAATTCTGTTTCGTTTCGTTTAGTGCAGTTATTATATCTGCACATTCAAATTGTCTTTCGTATCCCAATACTTTAAAGACTTTTTCCAGTTCAGTTTTATTGATCTCCACCTCACCTCACAAGGTATAAAGTAATCCCAGAGAGCATCTCATCGTACTAACTTTAATGTAGCACACTCACCCCATCAGAAGTGAAGACTCCAACTCATTCTCGTAACGCAGAGCTGAAATATTACGTATCTCCTAGTTGTTCTTCGTCACTTTTGCGTTTTTCCAGTCCCCTGCAGTATCGACATTGTTATATGGATTGAAGCAATGTTAGTGACTGTTGTTGATCTGGTTCCCTTCCTGACCCCACCGCTCCCTGAGGGACAGAGTGTGTGTATCAAATCTGTCTGTGTCTAGTGTACAGCTCATGCTTAAGTGCGAGAACATTCTTCTAAATGTGTACGTAGCAGGTATCTGACGCGGCACGGAGGTTACAGCGCAGTATCTACACAGGTGGATGTGGGAATCCGCATAAAAGCCACCTCTAGGCTGGCTGGGTGAAGAGCGCTCATAGCTAATCCAATAGGAAAGTTCCACCTGAGCCAGTGTCACCTGCCCGAATCAATGAAGCAGTGCGGTAACTCACTCGGATATCTGAGAAGGTACGTACCTCCTACTTACTACATTTCAGGTAACAGCTATTCCCAACATAAGCATCGCACATCCGTTTTCAAGCAACATTCCTCCCAACACTTTCCTGATCTTGACTCCTTATTTATACACTCCTGGAAATTGAAATAAGAACACCGTGAATTCATTGTCCCAGGAAGGGGAAACTTTATTGACACATTCCTGGGGTCAGATACATCACATGATCACACTGACAGAACCACAGGCACATAGACACAGGCAACAGAGCATGCACAATGTCGGCACTAGTACAGTGTATATCCACCTTTCGCAGCAATGCAGGCTGCTATTCTCCCATGGAGACGATCGTAGAGATGCTGGATGTAGTCCTGTGGAACGGCTTGCCATGCCATTTCCACCTGGCGCCTCAGTTGGACCAGCGTTCGTGCTGGACGTGCAGACCGCGTGAGACGACGCTTCATCCAGTCCCAAACATGCTCAATGGGGGACAGATCCGGAGATCTTGCTGGCCAGGGTAGTTTACTTACACCTTCTAGAGCACGTTGGGTGGCACGGGATACATGCGGACGTGCATTGTCCTGTTGGAACAGCAAGTTCCCTTGCCGGTCTAGGAATGGTAGAACGATGGGTTCGATGACGGTTTGGATGTACCGTGCACTATTCAGTGTCCCCTCAACGATCACCAGTGGTGTACGGCCAGTGTAGGAGATCGCTCCCCACACCATGATGCCGGGTGTTGGCCCTGTGTGCCTCGGTCGTATGCAGTCCTGATTGTGGCGCTCACCTGCACGGCGCCAAACACGCATACGACAATCATTGGCACCAAGGCAGAAGCGACTCTCATCGCTGAAGATGACACGTCTCCATTCGTCCCTCCATTCACGCCTGTCGCGACACCACTGGAGGCGGGCTGCACGATGTTGGGGCGTGAGCGGAAGACGGCCTAACGGTGTGCGGGACCGTAGCCCAGCTTCATGGAGACCGTTGCGAATGGTCCTCGCCGATACCCCAGGAGCAACAGTGTCCCGAATTTGCTGGGAAGTGGCGGTGCGGTCCCCTACGGCACTGCGTAGGATCCTACGGTCTTGGCGTGCATCCGTGCGTCGCTGGGGTCCGGTCCCAGGTCGACGGGCACGTGCACCTTCCGCCGACCACTGGCGACAACATCGATGTACTGTGGAGACCTCACGCCCCACGTGTTGAGCAATTCGGTGGTACGTCCACCCGGCCTCCCGCATGCCCACTATACGCCCTCGCTCAAAGTCCATCAACTGCACATACGGTTCACGTCCACGCTGTCGCGGCATGCTACCAGTGTTAAAGACTGCGATGTAGCTCCGTATGCCACGGCAAACTGGCTGACAGTGACGGCGGCGGTGCACAAATGCTGCGCAGCTAGCGCCATTCGACGGCCAACACCTCGGTTCCTGGTGTGTCCGCTGTGCCGTGCGTGTGATCATTGCTTGTACAGCCCTCTCGCAGTGTGCGGAGCAAGTATGGTGGGTCTGACACACCGGTGTCAATGTGTTCTTTTTTCCATTTCCAGGAGTGTAGTTTCGATCAGCCCCGTTATCACCAGCCAGTTATGGAGGATTTCAGGAGTAAGTTGAAGAAAAATAATATGTTTAGGCAATGTGAAAATCGAAGAATCTTGAGTGTGAAACTCATGCTATTAGCAAATGAAACGATCTGGCGACCATGGTGGGCAGAGCAGCTATATCAACGTCATCACAGACGCCGACGCTAGCGTCTGCGCGAGTGCCGACGCTCTGCCTCCAGCGGATACCCCGGAGGGAACGACAGGGATATAAGACAGCCCAACACCCTCAGAAGCTCAGTTCATCAGCGTGACTGACGATGGCGACATGTCTGACCGCTGAAATATTGTGCCCGCTGGACACTATGAACCGGCAGTACATTCGTCATGTTCGATCGAGCAAAAAACTTGTTAGGATCCCCCAGCCGCAGGGGACCTAACGTAGCAGGATGGCTGAGAGATGTGCTGTGGGAGAGAGGGGAGAATCACGCCAGGGTGTGCGGAAATACACAGACAAGCATGACACTGACGCTTATTCCGCCAAAGAAAACACAGTGCCTCTGCTGCAAGTGTTAGTAGTCTCTCGTTTCCACCATGGTGGCTAGAACGTCACGTTCCTCTCCAGTGATCAAGTGCACCTGGGTTTTCCCAGCCTACCGGTTTATCTGCTCCCTGAAACCGCAGCGCCCTCCTTGTGTCGAAAATACCCTGCAAGATGTCGGATATGTACCCTCTGATACTATCAGTTCCATCTTCCCATGACGGTCGAGGGATTCCTATTAACGCCAACAGCAGTATTCTGGAACAAAAAGATGCAGTCTTGATAAACCTAGATTCTAATGCTGTCGACATTCAGCAGGTACTGGCATTTCTACTTTTTACACGAGGCATAACTCAGCCATCTCAGAAACAAATAACGTGGAAATACGGTATATGAATGAGCAACTGCATGCTTGTTCTTCAGTTATATTCGATATCTAATTTACATTATTCCTATCCACGTCGTGCTTTTGCACCGATATGCAAACCATCCGCATGTAAAGCGTGTAGTGCACTTCAGCTAATTTGCAGTTTATTGCGTGTCGCGTTCAAGATCAAAGACTTGCAGCTTTAATGAACATTGGTGTAGATTTGTTTCTTCGGTACTAAATTACAAAGCACGAGGATGACAGTTATTTATTATGGATTGCTATTATGTAATGGATTAATATTATGTAAAGCACGAACCTGTTTCCCAAGAGCATGTATTCCATTGGCCTTAACAGTTCCGTCTGAGAGTTCTTACTGTGCCTTCCTCAGCATTTCTGATCGCTGAATTAATATTTGGGAGGTGACAGATAAATACGTTGCGTCTGTGAGAAATGACGCAGAAGGTTTGGGCTGTCACTCTATTGTACGTTCGTAATGAAAGAGAAACACATTGATTAGGACATGAAAAAAGAAGTGGTCATAAATTGACATGGTGTGGGAAGGAAGTCATATTTTAAAGAAGTATTATTTATTATGGTAGCTGTCATTTTAATAGCCACTGTAGGAACTGTCGAATCAATACAGAATATTAAAAGCCACACGTTTCTTTTCTGCTCCATAATTTATTTGTTTGTCTATTTCAATATTTCGCATTTTCTCATATCCTTTGGTGTTACTGTTATATTTTATCTGCTTCATACTCTCGGAATTAATAATCTAACGGCTATGTAGCACCATGTAGTCTCATATTCATCTCATAAGAGGAACACAGTTGGGCGGGAGACTAACAGGTAGGGAGTTAGCACTTTGGATGAATGCGGTGAGAACCTGTTACTGGACCACATAGCGACGACTGTTACAACAGTTTTTTATTATTATTTACTTGTTGACTATTTTTAGTCAATTACTTCAGCTCTAAGATACCACATACATTGCATGGTAAAATTCTCATATAACATGTGATATATTAAGATACAGTTATCAATGTATTCTTTTTTTCCCAATTTTTATTACAGAACATCAAAAGGTGCTGCGGCCAGCTGCAGTCTGCCTATTCAGCCGTTTCCAGGGGCAACAAGACATTGATTATGAATATTCATTACAATTATTGACGTATTTAGGAAGTTTAAAATGCTGCCAAATTATAATCATTAAGAAGTATATGACTATTCTTACATTAAGTGTTTAGCACAATACGTCAAATATTTATGTATTTGTAAAGTAATGTTGAAGATGTTTCATGCATGGGAGTCTGATTCTTTAAATAATTATTACTTTTTTTGGGGAGTTGGTGGGGGGGGGGGGCAGAGGGAGTTACTTCTATGAAAAAATAGTATTTAGAATCTAAGAGGATCAAGAGGAATAAGGTAAATTACTTGTTATGGAAACAAATTAGTTTACTTTCTATGGATTGTTCCTGTGACAAGTAATTATTCAGATATAGTACCCAGAAAGCACACTATATACTATTCTACTACCGTACTGCCCCCCGTTGCTAAACTACAGATCCTTAAATTTAGAACTCTGCAATACTAAACGTCACTGCTGTATTGAATAATTTAATATCTCGTTGAAGCATACGTATTTTAAAGTCAAATTTTTTAATTGTTTCGTGGCAAGTTCAAAACTATATTTATTTTCTTATGTATTTATCAAACCTTTTTATATTACAGAATAACATTACCGATATCAAATATGTGACTAAGAATAATAATACTTCCTTATAATTTTTCTCTCTTGATCTTTTAAATGAGCCATGCTAGTGCGTGTACGTTAGTAGTAGCAATGATGAAATATTCTTGGGTTTCCCTTCGTACGACTTCGACGAAATTCCAGGACGTTTTGATTAATGTCACTTCCATCACGTAAAAGTGTCAAAACTGCAAACTAGTAATACGTTAGTTAACCACATGTTGTGCGAGTTTACAAAGTCAACACGGAATTCCTCATGTGAAAGAACATGTGAAAGCTAAGTAAAAGATCTAGCAAATGCACCCAATGATAGATTAGCGAAAGGACACTTCTGTCTCAAATAAAAATCCTGATCAGTAAGAATGTACTTTCTTTAAAAACAAACTGACACTTCGGTGAAATAATGGCCTCATTAAATACTAGGACTGGGAGCAGTTCCTCAGCAATACAAACCAACATATTAAAGGTTTGGAAAGCGAGTGTCTGAATTGTAACGTATTTTAGCTGCTCTAACGGGATGGAATATCCGATATTCATATGTGCGATACACTAAGTCACTTCAACTCAAAATTATGTGTGCCTTGTAACTCTATACGCCGCAGTAACAGGTTCGTCGTATTTATAAGGAGGTTGCGCACTACCTATTTAAGCTGGGCACAGGATGATCGGTTGGTTTGGGTGAGGGGACCAAAGAGCGAGGTCATCGGTCCCATCGGATTAGGAAAGGATGAGGAAGTAAGTCGGCCGTGATCTTTCAAACAAACCATCCACCATTTTTCCGAAGCGGTTTAGAGAAATCACGGAAATCATAAATCAGGGTGACCGGACAAGGGTTTGAACCGTCGTCTTCCGGAATGCGAGTCCAGAGTGCTAACCACTGCGCCACCTCGATCGGTCTGAGCACACGTTTCCCGCGCTCGCTTTCTTGCCTTCGTTATTTCCCACATTTTATGGTGGAATAATTAACGTATACCGAGCCCTTTCAATAAATCAATGCACGAGTGGTGGAGTAATAACTGCACGACGCATATCGTTAGCGCTATCGTGTGTTCTGTGGTTGACTCGCTTGGACCTGTTGCCAAATTATTCTCCTCCGAGGTCAGTATACATTAATGCCGGACCACTAGCATCGCTTCATGTTCATATTTTCATTTTCTATCTGCAACTGAAGGTGTAATGCGTGAACTTTGTTTCACCGCGTTATAAAAATTCAAAAATATTTCAAATTATTCTCTTTTTTTTACGCAGAACAGTTTATAATACAAAATCACAAATTAACGTTCACTCAGTAACGATTACAATGGGTTCCAACGAAGCAATACAAAGCAAATACATCGACGTAAATTACTTATATCTTTGGGTCCAACTTTAAGCTAGTTAGCGATACAAGATATCAGTATTTTCATTTAGTAGACTTTTGCGGTAGCTACAGTATTGGTCCAAACTCTCCATTTGCCCACTGTCAAGCAAAGTACAGGATGTTGCAGAAATACGAACTCTAAAAGTGGAATGTTATTATAGGCAACACTTAAATGTCTGCCACGCGTTCCAGACAGGTCCGCCATTGGCCTAGATGGAGCAGTGGAGAGGGCCTGGGCGTGCTGTGGCTGTGAAGGCCTCTCACGAGGACGGTGGCTGTGTGTCGCTGCTGCTAGACGGGAATACCGCCGTCAGTTCGGTGATAGAAGGGGTGATGCCTTACCGTCAGCACATGAGATCACGTTGGGGTGAAAAACTACGAAGCAATGGGAAGTGCACTTAAGCTGAAATCGCCCGGACGGCCCAGAAGTTGTCACTCACAGGAACGGATAGAGGACGTTATTGGTGCGAGGGTAATCCTCAACAGCTACGTCAACGCCCCTTACACGGCCAGAAAGACACAGTTTGGTGCACTGCCTCCTCAATGGCCATAACGGATCCTTTCTTTTTTGAGGACGAATATGAACTCGCGACCACAACCATATCTCAACGGTATGCTGTCATGCTTGGCACATTCCTCGCACCTCAGCTTGAAATGTTTCCTGTCAATGACTACTGGTAACGGCAACATGGCGCTACGTCTCATTTTGCTCAAATTTCAGTGGCAGCACTGCCCAAAGGGATTGACAACCACATCATTTCAAGGACTGGGGACATTTTGTGGCCTTCAGGACCTTCCGACTTATCGATCTGTGACTATTTCTTTTGTGAGTCCCTTAAACAAATTCGCAAGATAGACTTCTGCACACAACTGCCGAAATGAAAGACAGCATTCACGCTGAAATCTGAATCATTCCTATAAAGTTGCTTGTACGTCCCATAAACGATTTACAGCGAAGATTGCAAGGGTCAACGTAACAATGGTGTCCATCTACAAACCATCATTTCCCAAACATGAGCGGTGCGTGAAATGGCAATACGGAAGGGTTTCGTTGTTGTGATTGAAAATTTCTTACAGTATATTTCTCTACCTGTTTCGCTGTATCCAAAGAGGCCCGCTTTTCTATTACACACTGTATTTGTTAACAGTTACAGATTCCTACCGAATACGCTCACAACCGCTAAAACTCTCTCTACGCGCTTAGTACCCCGTTTACTGTAATCAATAATTCTTGAATTGGTGTCCCTTTCACAATCACCTCCCTACAACTATTTGTGTGTGTGTGTGTGTGTGTGTGTGTGTGTGTGTGTGCCACGCTGCTGGCTTCTACGCCAGCTACTCTCATTGTTACGTTCTGTGAACGCAGCACTGGTCCGTTGCTAGGCAATGTCCTTCTCAACTGGTCAACCCAGCTGCTCTTGCCGCATTTAGAAGAAGTTTCGCTGCTATACATCGCCGTACTTTTGCAACCTGGTGGACACCGGGCGCCTACTACTCGAGGTAAAGAACATACTTCTTCTCTGTTATACCTTAAATAGTCTGTGTACCGTGCTTTTCACGCTGAAAGGTATGGATTACGGAAGGCCGATACGTACTTTCTTAGTCGTGAAGTAGCTGAAAATAAAAGCTCACTTGGGCGTATAAAAGTGTACAAAAAGCAAAAAATTACAAAATATTTGTTTGGGTGCAGTAAAGAACGAAGATTCGTTTCTGTGACACGTGGACAGTATTCGTGGTTGGTTGACGCGCTTTTTATCGTGACGGTTCTAAACAGTTTACCATTAATTACTTTTGCATCAACATTGTGTTTGGTTATCAAACTAACTTGACTGAAAGTCTGTTGGATTAACTCCTCCTCCTTACACTGGGAAATTTTTGTCTTTTGGTGTTTAATGTATCAATCATGTATAAAGTGAAACAATCAATGCTCCCTCGAATATGTGTAAAACAGGCCGATTAAACGCCATGCCTAAGATTAGGCTAGTCTAACTTTATAGCTTATGCTCCTCTTCGTCGTTCATAAACTAATCTATTAGGTCTACAACTTTGCTTTCGCCACTTGCAATAGATGGCAGCAGCGGAAAGTGGTGGTGCAGGTGGCAGCTAGTAAGTGTCACAAAATAAGCTGATGCCTCTGTGAGCATAGTGCCATCAGAATATTTGTCTGTTTGTGATGGCATCATAAAGTTAAACTCGACGGAATATATCAACTTCCGTGCGCAGTTCTAGTCGCCGGCTAGAAGTATTAATTTTCTGCGTTAACATGAAGAAATCTGCGGCAGAGGCTCATCAAATGCTGCGTAAGATATGTGGTGAGTTTCCTATTAGTGAAATAACTTGAAGAGAATTGTTTCTGTGCTTCAGAAACGGTGATTTTGACATCGGATACCGGAGCGGCGGTGGAAGAAAAAAGATTTTCGTAGTTATTGGAACCGACGGAAACAATCACAGGAGAACTATGTTCTCGAAAGCAATTTATGCATTTGAGCCCAATCCTGGAAGACAAATGGCCACAATACAGTGACAGTCATGACAAGCTGATTTTGCAGCATGACTGTGCCACGGTTAGATGATGCCAAGTGAAGAAATGATGAAAATACAGAACAATAGTGTAAAACAATTTTGGCAAATAGACTTAACGAATCCCAAGATTGCGTAGGAGAGGGTACTGAAGAAAGATGGAAACGGTCAGTGAGACTGCTGAAACTATACAGGCTAGAAAGAAGCAATCGAGATCCCAGGTCTGGTTTCATGAAGATTGTAGGATGAAGACAGAAGACAGAAGATAGGAATGAGGCAATAAAAAGAATGCTGGAGAGGAGAATAAGAATTACTGTAAAAGAATACCAGGAAAAGAGAAGTACATAAGGAACATAGGAGTAAAAATAGAGAATTTGAAAAACGGTGGTCTGATGGGTTAGAGGAGAGAAAGACTGCTCAGGAAACAAGGAAAATGTATATGCCGGTGAAAGATATAAATAACGGATCCGAACTCAGAGCAGTTACACTGAAGAGCCAAAGAAATCGGTACACTTGCCTAAAATCGTGAAGGGCTCCCACCAGCACAAACAAGTGCCGCAACACGACGTGGCATGGACTTGACTAATGCCTGAAGTAGTGCCGGATGCAACTGACACCATGAATCCTGCAGGGCTACCCATAAACCCGTAATAGTACGAGGAGGTGGAGATCTCTTCTGAACAGCACGTTACAAGGCATCCCAGATATGCTCAATAATGATCATGTCTGGAGATTCTGGTGGCCAGCGGAAGTGCTTAAACTCAGAAGAGTGCTCCTAGAGCCGAAAACTCTGTAGCAATTCTGGACGTTTGGGGTGACGCATTGTCCTGCTCAAGTTGCCCAAGACCGTCAGAATGCACAGTGGACATGAATGGATGCAGGTGATCAGACAGGATGATCACGCACTTTGTCACCTGTGAGAGTCGTATCTAGACGTATCAGGCACGAACACAGAACTGCACACTCTCCACACCATTACAGAGCCTCCAACAGCTTGAGCAGACATGCAGAGTCCATGGATTCATGGAGTTACCTCCATACCCGTACACGTCCATCTGCTCGATACAATTTGAAACGAGACTCATGCGACTAGGAACGTGTTTCCAGTCATCAACAGTCCAATTTCGGTGCTGAAGTGCCCAGGTGAGGCGTAAAACTTCGTGTCGTGCAGTCATCCAGGGTACAGACTGGGCCTTTGCCTCCGAAACTCCATAATCGATGATGTTTCGTTGAATGGTTCTCACGCTGACACTTGTTGATGGCCCACCATTGAAATCTGCAGCAATTTGTGGAAGGATTGCACTTCTGTCACACTGAACGATTCTCTTCAGCCGACCACGGTGGCCGAGCGGTTCGAGGCGCTTCAGTCAGGAACCGCGCGACTGCTACGGTCGCCGGTTCGAATCCTGCCTCGGGCATGCATATGTGTGATGTCCTTAGATTAGTTAGGTTTAAGTAGATCTAAGTTCTAGGGGACTGATGACCTCAGATGTTAAGTCCCATAGTGCTCAGAGCCATTTGAACCATTTGATTCTTTTGTCGTGGTTGGTCCCTTTCTTGCAGGATCTTTTCCCATCCGCAGTGATGTCGGAGATTTGATATTTTACCGGATTCCTGGTATACACGGTATGCTGGTGAAATTGTCGTACAGAATAATCCCCATTTCGTCGCTACCTCGGAGATGCTGCGTCCTATCGCTCTTGCACCGAGTATAACACCACGCTAAAACTCACTTAAATCTTGATAGTCTGCCATTGTAACAGCAGCAACCGATCTAACAACTACGGCAGACACATATTGTCTTATATAGGCGTTTCCGACGGCAACGCCGTATTCTGTTTTAATATCTCTGTAATTGAATATGTATGCCTATACCAGTTTTTCTGGTGTTTCAGTGTATAATAATTTGTTTTCCAGGAGGAAACGGGACCTGGGAGAAAAGGTTAAAAAATTAGAGAGATATGGAGCGGAGCTGTGACTGACAATTAATCAGTCAAAGACCAACTGTATGTTAACTTCTAGGAAAAGGTATGGTGAAGGAGAAAGAAGCACGACTTTGAATGGTGAGGAATATGATCACTGTGAGAGCTTAAAATATCTTGGGCCACTGATAACTGAGAATAATGATATGAGAGAAGAAATGCATACATGAACTGCAACTGGTAACAGGAGTTACTTTGCATGGATTAAAGTGTTAAAAGCAAGAAGTCTTAGTAGGAATCTGAAGCTGGACTTGGACGACAAGGCTAAATGATGGGGATTTGTTGCAGAGATAGGAAAGGAAGATACTTAAAAAACTTTGACGGACCAATGGGTGATAGGGGAGCTTTGGCTAACAGCAAATAATGAGATCAGAGAGGTGTATAACAAAGCAGGTATCGTGAACAAATAAAGAGTAATATACTGCTTTATCTGGGACGTATACAAAGACTGGTGGAGAACAGCACAGCCAAGAAAGTTTTCAAAGTAAAACCAAGGGGACGCCGTACAAGGGGCAAATTCAGAACAACATGGCTAGACAACGTGGAGGAGGAACTGAGAAGAATGGGAGTCAGAAGATGGAGAGCCGGGGCTCCCAGCAGAGAAGATTGGGCGTAGATTGTCGAGGAGGCCAAGGCCCTAAACGGGTTGTACCGCCAAGGAGTAAGTAAGCTAGTAAAGGCTATGGTGACGTACTTATTAGTGAAAGTACTTGTGTAGAATGGTTACAGGACTTCAATAGCGGTGATTTCGACGGTGGAAACCTGCATGGCGGTAGAAGTGGGAGGCTTTTCAAAGCGACTGACACCAACTGGAAACAATGATAGGAGAGACTCGTCGCAAGCAATTGACACGTTTGAGCCGAACACTGAAAGACATATGGCCACAGTACAGCGACAGACATGAAACGCTCATTTTGCAGCAGACTGTGCTCTACCTACTGTCGCAAAACGCGTCAAAACTACCTAGCAACGTGAAATGGGAAATAATATCCCACTCGTCGTATTCTGCAGACGTTGCTCCCTCTGACTACCACCTTTCTTGGAAAATTACACAGGGCCTGGCTGACCAGTGCTTCCGGTGTGATGAGAAAGTGCAGAATAAGGTCGATTCATGGATCTCCACAAACGACGCCCAGTTCTTCCGCCGCGGGATTCTTAGGCTAACCGCCCGCAATGACCATTTGGAATCGTCAGATTTTATAAGCATTCCGTAATAAAGCCTCGAACTTCGAGAAAAAACATCAGAAGCTAAGTTGTAGACCTGTCAGTAACATTTAAATATCTTCTCGTACATCTGTCACCCTATTCCTTTGTTACTACCTGCATGTAGAAAATTATTATTATTATTCTCGTATTTTCAATCGGTCGCTTACAAGAGACGGATTTTATAGTTTAATGTCATTAAGTGCTCAGTAGTAAAGGCACGAACGATTTGGCAATGTGACGAGGTCTGAAATTTTAAAAAACTTCTGGAAAGAAATTTTTGGTTACAGTTGCATAATTTGTTGAACAGCACATGGTTGGCTGTGCTTGAGATCTGTAAGCGTACCTTGCGCTGTACAAACATCAGCACGCTGCCAAGACATTTACTAGCGCCACAGGCCCCCAGGGGCTCAGCCTTCATTTGCTGGGTACGGGCTTGGCGACCCCGGGGTTCCTGAGCTGGGGACTGGTAAGCGCCACCAGTCCCCTGTCACCGTAAGCGCTGGGCATACTTCAGCGACCACCGTGCGGCGCGGCGGTGGAATGTTGTCTGTCTCAGGGAATGGGGATCTTGGCTTGACCGCCCGGATCACGAGGACGGAATAAACCTCTATAAGCAACCCCTCAATCTCAAGGTGTGCTGCGCGCTGATGAGATGCATGGCTGTTGAGGTGGAACAGTCGATAGCGGGCAACCTCTGGGGAACCTGACGCATCTCAGTTGTATAAGGCTTACCTAGGCACGCGGGGCTCTGTCTAGGTGGACTTCTAGTTCCCTAGCTGCTCCTGGGGGATGAGATGGATCCTTCGAAATTGTCTTTTCTTCCTCCCAGCGGAAAGCGTGAGCCGCTGGAAGGTTCTAACACCCAGTCTCTTAAGAGGGCTAGTGCAGTCAGTCCCCCTGACTCCTGCACGTCTTTGACAAGTCCAGTCTTAGGTAACAGAATGCATTCTGGTAATCCGAATGTGTTTCTCACTGTGAAACGGAAGGAGGGTAGTTTCGAGGAAGTTTCGCCCTTCTATGTACATAAGGGTTTGGAGGGAATCTGTGGCTCCTTAAAACCGGTGAAGCGCTTACGTAATGGGACCTTGCTAGTCGAAACTTCCACTTCCCAGCAACCAACTAACCTCCAGTCTGCTAAATTCCTTGGAGAGTATGCCATAGACACTGAACTGCACAGCACCTTGAACTACAGCAAAGGTGTTGTGACATGCTGGGATCTAGTTGACATTCCCAAGGAAGAACTGCAACGTGAGTGGGCTCCGGAAGGTATCGTTGACGTCCAAGATATCATGAGGAGGTTTGACGGCAACCTTGTCAAATCCGACTCCTTTATTCTGACCTTCAGTAGCACGAAACTTCCTGAACATGTTAAAGCTGGCTTCCTTCGCCTTAGTGTGAGGCCTTATTTCCTGACCCCAATACGCTGTTTTAAATGCCAGCGTTTTGGGCATACCACCTTAGGACGTAAAGGCGAAGCGAGTTGTGGCAACTGTTTTAAGGCTGCCCATGAAGGAGTTGGTTGCTCCTCTCCAGCCAAATGTATCAATTGCTCTGGGAACCACCCTGTTTCGAGTAGGAACTGCCGAATATTTTTAGAGGAACGCAAAATCCAAGAAATTAAAACAACCAAGCGTATCCCCTATGGTGAGGCCAAGAAGATCTATAAGTCGATGCAACCTCCCACATCTGCTACATCTTTTGCATTCCTGGTTCAGAAGCCTACTCCAAAATTCGATGCCTCAACACAGACAGAGGTGGTGAGTGTTGGCACTAATACCTGCAGCTGTCAGTGCAGTTTCAACGCAGCCAGTGTTTCAGAGCCAGTAGCCCCTACTCGAACGGCAGACAAAGGTACCGTGGCGAACTTGGGCCAGCCCCTGGCGCCTCCAACAGCTGAGGATGTTCCGAAGCCCAGTACAGTCATTACCACTGCCACATCAGCTCCCCCAAAGCCCACCAAACCGCAGAAAGCTCCCCTACAGCAGCAACAGCGGTTCAAATCCCGTGGTAAACCGTCTGACCATGCAGATGTTGTTTTACGTGAGGCCTCATCTGACTCTTCCCCAGAGTTGATGGAATACGATGTATGTGTGGGGCAATCATCTCGCCCCACGCCTGCCCCTCCACCTGCTGCGGTCTCCCCACCCCGTCGAAGAGACAGGATGAAAGTGCTACCCCCATCATAGATGGCTCCCATACTTCAGTGGAACTTGCAAGGGTTCAGGACGCATGTGGAGGAACTTCGTCTACTATGTCGGGGTAGACCACTGTGTCTATGTCTCCAGGAGACTTATTTCCATCCCTCTTACTCCCCTGAGCTACGAGGCTATACACTCCACAAAAAGGACGACTTGCGTGGAGAGAGAGCTAGAGAAGGCGTAGGTATTTTCGTCAGGACGGACTACCAATCCTCGCCTCTCTCACTTACGACGACTTTACAGGCCGTCGCTGTGTCCGTGCACGTGCGTCATCCATTGACTGTATGTTCGCTTTACTTGCCCCCACATGATGCACTTCATGAAGCGGCTCTCACCGACCTTATTACACAGCTGCCCCAGCCATTCGTTATTTGTGGTGATTTTAATGCCCACAATGTGCTTTGGGGCTCTGCAATTACCTGTCCCAGGGGTAGCGCAATTGAGAGGCTTCTCCTGTCATCCTGTGCCTACTTGCTCAATGGAGGACAGAGCACTCATTTCTGCACGGTGACTGGGTCGTTCTCTGCCATTTTATCTCTCGCTTTGCTCTCCAGCTCTTGCCGTGAGCGCTCATTCGGAAGTGGTCGCTGACTTGCATGGCAGTGATCATTTCCCAATCTGGATTCACCCGCTAGATCGCGTGGGTCCCGAAAGGAGACCACCGCGTTGGGTGCTCAGTGGAACCGACTGGACATTTTAAAGCCAGTTGGCCCAGTTCGAACACTATGCGAATGTTGAGGCGTGGGTGGATCATATTACCAAAACGGTCCACCACGCCGCTGCAGCATCCATTCCACAGTCCACAGGCCACTGGAAGAGGCCACCTATATCTTGGTGGAGTGCCGAATGCCGCTCTGCAATCAGGACCAGGCGTGCGGCTCTGCGTCTGTTCCAGTGTCGGCCGACAGCTTAGAATCTTGCAGCCTTTCGGGTGGCGAGGGCATTATTCGTGAGAGCAAGAAGAGGTCGTGGCAAAAGTTCCTGAACACCATTAATCGTTCCACCAAAAGTTTCACTGTGCGGGGGACCATCAGGAGAATTTCTGGTAGAGGAGGGAGGTGCCCCATAGCTGCTGTAATGAATAAAGGCAGTCTTCACACGGATCCGCGAGACATTGCCCAGACTATGGCAGCGTATTTTGCCACAGATACTGCGTCAACCAGTCAGGATCCAGGTTTCCAGCGCCATAGAGCGGTTGCTGAGCGATGTAGTCTGGACTTCCAGTGCACCTCTCATGAAGTTTACGACTGCCCATTTTCTATGTAGGAGCTGGATTCTGCATTGTCTGCAGCTCGTGACACATCCCCTGGTCACGACAGGATCCATTACAGTATGATATGGCACCTCACAATGCGCAACAAAGAAATCTGACGCGTGGCGTGAGGCAGTTTTAATTCCTTTTTTAAAACCTGGGAAAGACCGCACGCGACCGAGTAGCTACCATAGTGTTGCCCTCACTAGTTGCATGGGGAAGACCTTGGAGCGGATGGTCAACCGCCGCCTTGTCTGGATGTTAGAATCCCGGCAACTCTTTAGTCGCTCTCAGTGTGAGTTCAGGAGGTTTCGTTCCAACTTCGATAATCTAGCCCTCCTGGAGGCGGCTATACAACAAGCTTTCCTACGCCGTCATCACCTTCTAGGTGTATTTTTCGACATCGAGAAGGCCTACGATACCACTTGGAGGCGTCTCATCGTGGAGCAGCTTCACGAATGGGGTTTTCGTGGTTGTCTTCCTCTTTTTATTCAGTCTTTCCTCTCGCCACGATATTTTAGATACCGAATTGGTGACGTCCTGTCTGATCGCTTTGACCAGGAGAACGGTGTCCCTCAGGGTAGCGTTTTAAGTGTGACTCTCTTTGCCATCGCTATTAATAGAATTACGTCCATAGTGAAAAGTCCAGTCCAGTGGTCCTTGTTTGTGGATGATTTCTCTTTGTTTTGTTCTTCTTGAAGCCTTGCAACGACAACGCGTCAGTTGCAACTTACTCTTAGACGTTTGGATGATTGGGCGCAGAAGAGTGGTTTTAAGTTTTCCACGGAGAAGTCCGTATGTGTTCTTTTTCACCGTTCTCGTTCGATTTTAACCTTTCCTGAGTTGAGGATGAGGGACACTATTCTTACCTTTAAAGACACGGTGAGATTTCTGAAGCTCATTTTTGACTCGAAGCTTACGTGGTTACCTCATCTTAAAGACCTGAAACGGTAGTCGCTTCAGGCTTTAAGTATTTTAAAATGTCTTAGCCACAATACATGGGGAGCTAACAGGACTTGTCTGCTCCAGTTTTACAGGGCGTTTGTGAGATCTCGGCTCGATTATGGGTGCACGGTGTATGGGTCTGCGAGGTCTTCTTACTTAAAGATGTTGGACGTTGTGCATCATGAAGGGCTTCGGTTGGCCACTGGGGCATTCAGAACTAGTCCCATACCAAGCCCCTGTGCAGAGGCTGGTGAACCGCCACTTCATATGCGGCGACGGCTACTTACAGTACGCCAGGCGTTTAAAACTTTGTCCATACCGAACACACCTGCATACCATACCGTTGCTCAGCCTCCTCTGGCACCGTTATTTCATAACGGGCAACTTGCGACGCAGCCCTTTGGGATTCGCGCACAGGATTGCCTCGCTGCGGTGTCTATGGCTGGTCTTTGTGTTTTACATCGCGGTTGGAGCAGATCTCCACCTTGGCTCCTCCGGAGACCCAAACTTATTTTAGATTTGACTAATTTTAAGAAAAATGGCACACCAGATTTTACATTCCAATCTCTGTTTTTTAACATTTTAGATGTGCATCACGGTTTCGCTGTCGTTTACAGTGATGTCTCAAAACAGGCGAATTTCCTTGGCTGTTCTGTGGTGTTCCCTGATCATGTTACCCGGATTCGCCTCCCTGCTGAATATACCGTTTTCGCAGCGGAGCTCCACGCGATCCTGAAGGCAATGGAGCAGATGAATCGTGTTCGGGGCGATCGATTTCTCCTATGCTCCGATTCTCTTAGTGCCTTACAATCACTGCAGAACCTGTCCCCAACTGAGGAGATGGTCCAGCTGATATATGACCAACTGTACTTGCTCCAGTGGCGGGGTAAGGAGGTGTCCTTCTGCTGGGTGCCTGGTCATGTAGGAATATGGGGCAATGAACAGGCTGATCGGGCTGCCAAGGAGGCCTGCAGAGAGCACGATGTGGCACAGCGTCCTATCCCCTTGCAGTCTGTCATCTCTGCACTCCACAGGAAGTGCGTGGAGTTGTGGGAGGACGAATGGCTGGCGGTGACGGCCAATAAACTGCGGCTGGTAAAGTCAACAACTCGGCTGTGGCGTTCCCCCTGCCGGTTGCTCAGGCGGTAAGAAGTGGACCTCACACGTCTTCGGACACTGTCCTTTCACACACAGCTTCTTATTACGGCGGGAGGATCCGCCGTTTTGTGATGCTTGTGGTGTGCACATCTCTGTCCGGCACATTTTAACAGACTGCATTTTATACCGTGATGCAAGGGCAGAAGCACAAGTTGATGGGGATCTGCCCTGTGTTTTAGCTAATGATGTGTGTGTCTATGTTTTTAAAGTTTTGTGATGTGTCTGGACTCTGGCCTAAACTTTTAGGCTGGAGGTTTTAGTGTACTGCTAAGTGGCCGGCTCCTCCCTTTTTTCCTTGCGGTCAGCCGGCCACTTCCATCTGCTATATTGTTTTAGCTCCCTCTACCACTTTCTTCCTGTCTTATCCATGTTTTACTGCTGACACCCTGCTTCATCCCACGCTTCGGTGTGGGTGAGCACATATTTTTCAACGATTGTTCCGCGTGTTTTTTTTTTCTTGATACCCGTCTCACTATGTTACGGAACGGACGCTGAAGGCCTTGCTGTCGTGCGCCCAAAAACCCCTCTACTACTACTGCTACCGCTAGCGCCACGGAGCACTGAACTGTGTACAGTGACGTCTTCTGGCGAAAAAGTCGTTAAGAACGCTGCACACAGTTCAGAGACATATCACGCTAGTAAAAAGCTTTACTGTGTGCTGCTGTTCGTACGGAATCGGTTATCGTTGCTACAGCTCTCAAACTCGACCAGTCACCGAACACTCATGTGTTTAACGAGTTTAACATTATACTGAAAGTGCCTACAAAGAGGAAACATCGTGGTATACAAGGTAAAAATAAAACGGATATAAAAAAACAACCAAACCAGGAAATCAATTTCTTTCAAGAAGTTTATCTCGTGGTCGTGCGGTAGCGTTCTCGTTTCCCACGCCCGGGTTCCCGGGTTCGATTCCCGGCGGGGTTATGGATTTTCTCTGCCTCGCGATGGCTGGGTGTTGTGTGATGACCTTAGGTTAGTTAGGTTTAAGTAGTTCTAAGTTCTAGGGGACTGATGACCATAGATGTTAAGTCCCATAGTGCTCAGAGCCATTTGAACCATTTTCAAGAAGTTTACCATTGGCGAGGATCCTGTTGCAACTAAAAGCTATTAAATGAGATTATAGCCTAATCGGATTTCCAGCTTTTTTTTTTAACATTGTTGTTTGTTACCTTCTAGTTTCTCAGTGAGCATAGAGTGCTGTTTGTCACTTATCGATTAATATCTAATTGCTTTGTATATCTTCAGTACTACATTATTTTACAAAAATGAGATGTGATATTGCAGTTCATTTCCTTTTATGTTTCAGTCGTGCTGAGCTATGGTCCTACACGTTACCATTCCCTCATTTTTGTGCGTATCCTAGTATTCTGTTCCTTACAGCAACTTTTTAAGTCAACTGAAGCTTACGTATACCTTTTGTTTTTCTCGCTGGTGTGGTACTGTTTCCATCTCATTGATCTCCTAACGAATATCTTGCTGCGGTACCATCTGTTGCTACTTGCGTCCCTATAGTGCAATAAATTTGGTATTTAATTTAGGTCAAATCTCTTCGCGATTTTGGTTCCTGTTTAGGCGCGTATCGATAAAAATATCAGTACAGTCTGTTTCTGACGTATATATATTACCGTGGAATGTCTGAAACTTTTTGCACATATTATGCTAAATGTTCTCCACAAATGTAATGTTAAAAATTCTAATAAAGAGAAGCAAATGAGATTAGATGTTAATCCGCAATTTGTCGTCTACAATTGACATATGCAGGGGAGCGCTGTCTTTATTGTACGGGCTCCTAATTCGTACTCCAACTACAAAATAAGTACCTCACGCACTGTCCGACATTTTGTCCGACCTCAGCGTGAAATACGTGCTTCTTGGAGCCATATTATCGGCTGCTTATTCAGGAACGGGTCATCCGAAGACAGCTTTCATTTTGTTGTAGTTTTCTTCTACCGTAGCCTTTTTCTTTTGCGCACGTGGCGAAGAGAATTAACATTACAAGGTAAATGGGCACGTAATGTTCTATTTTTGATTAATGTACACGAGACAACTTTAATTTGCAGACGTTCATGGCTCTGTATTCGTTGTGGTTGGTTTGTAGGGAACTGACAAGAAAAGGGCGACGTTGCCTATAATGTACCGCTATAAGTTTCAGTTACAATTTAGGAAACTTGTTCCTATACTCGAGTTGAAAAAACTTGTTTAGCATTATTAGTGCTACATAATGTTTAGATATGATGTCGTGCATTTTATTATGCATTTTTATGCTAAGTTATTAATCGAACAATAGTGTTATAATATGGTAACACAAAGGCGTTATGGCAAGTGAAGCGCAGATGAAATGGACTTAGTTGTAACAATATATCTAAATGGCAATCATAGATTAAATGTATATGAACAAATATAAAATGTCCCTAAGCTAAATATAATGAGACATGCTCAAAATGAGAAGGAAAACGCCAACGGGCATGTTAAAATGTTTTCCAACAAAGCTGAAAACGATTTGGCATGATATACTCTTAAATTCCAAGAGATTATGGTCCATTTAAGCTTCTCGGATGTAATAAAACTTGAGTTAGACTTTGCAGAACGAGTCTGCTTGTCCCATAATTTCGAGGCAGAAGAAGCAATGACACACAAAAACTATGCTGAATCTGTCCATCCAATCAGAGGTGAAGAAAATTAGAACTACAGTTCGACCTGTGAAATGGAAGTGTATCGGAGACAGTGGGAAGCCATAACAGAAACTCATTCCTAAAACACAGAAATGGTATAGTGAGTTTTTGGTGGAGACCGAATGTAAGAAACGACCAGACGAATGAAATAAGAAAATGTGAGCTACTGCCAAGTGCACAGGGATAGGGAACGCAGGGCAAAACTTGTATCCCAATGCTTACAAATAGTGTTGTAAGAACTAAATCAGGGAACATTTCCTTAAAATTAGTCTAATACGTATCTTTAAGTACAGGGATGTAGTTTATAATGAAGTTACAAATTAAGAAACCAGACTCTCAGTTTCTTCAGCCTGTAGATGTTTAGAAAATTGTGTGTAGTGTGTTTAGTTTTCCAAGATTTTCAGTTCCTTGAATCAGACAACGAGAACAACATCTGACAGTTGAGGGTGGCAATGTTTAAATAATTTTATAACATACTTTTCACTCTGCAAAAAATAAAATCTCAAAAGTGGTACAGTTTAGACACTTCTTACATAGATATTTAGGTTATTGTATGCAATCCTAAGGAAAAGATTATCTTGATAGCTAGGAAATGATTTCTCTCTCGTTTTGCTTAATTTCAGCATATTCGCTATCGATTGTACTATTTATTACAATTTTCACGATTGTAATTTTGACTTTCGATCACTTTAAAGTGGTTGAATGTGCTCAAAACACAGCAACTACCAATAAAACGAATAAAAAGGATTTAAGCCTGTGTTCACTTTATTAATGTTGACAACTGCTGTGTTCCCAGTACAAACACAATTCTGTAGTTTCTCGTTTATATTTCGCTGGTTTCTAGGTCAGTAAGAAATGCGAGAGTGCAGTGCAGTTTACGTCTACTCATAGATTACGTCTGGAAAACTTATTTTTGTGTGTGAAACACATTAGCAGGTTAGCAACTTGAAGTGGGACAAGGAAACGTACATCTACATCTTCATACACACTGCGCAAGCCAACGTGCGGTGCGTAGTGCAGAGTACGCTCGTACCCTGAACCAATACTAGTCATCTCCTTTTCTGTTCCACACACAGACAGAACGAGGCGAATACGACTGTCTGTGCATCGATGAGCCGAAAGTTACGACCACGTGCTTAATAGCGTGTCTGTTCGTCTCTGGAACGAAATACAGCACTCATTCTGGGTATCAGGGATACGGCATTTTGTTGGTAGGTTTGTGGATGTATGTTGCATCCTGTGTCTACCAACAGGTCATGTAACTCGCATGAACAAAAGGCCACTGATTTACATACCGGATGAGGGGGCCAGATATCGACCCAGATTTACATCAGGCGAATTTGGTCGTCTAGACGTTTACATGAGTTCACTCCTAAACCACTGCAGCAAGGATCTTGTTCCGAGACACGGGCAATTATACTGCTGGATGATGACATCGCCGGCGAGAAAGACATCAAGCGTTAAGGGATGCAGAGGAGAATGTCTCCCAAAGCGTAATACTGCTCCCACCAACCTGCGTCCATGCTGCGGTGCACGTCTCGAGCCTCTGCTCACTTCGATGACGGCGCTTGTGGAGACGACCAACGACTTAGTGTAGCAAAACTGTGATTCACCCTAAGGGTCTACGCGTTTCTACACTCCTAGAAATTGAAATAAGAACACCGTGAATTCATTGTCCCAGGAAGGGGAAACTTTATTGACACAATCCTGGGGTCAGATACATCACATGATCACACTGACAGAACCACAGGCACATAGACACAGGCAACAGAGCATGCACAATGTCGGCACTAGTACAGTGTATATCCACCTTTCGCAGCAATGCAGGCTGCTATTCTCCCATGGAGACGATCGTAGAGATGCTGGATGTAGTCCTGTGGAACGGCTTGCCATGCCATTTCCACCTGGCGTCTCAGTTGGACCAGCGTTCGTGCTGGACGTGCAGACCGCGTGAGACGACGCTTCATCCAGTCCCAAACATGCTCAATGGGGGACGGATCCGGAGATCTTGCTGGCCAGGGTAGTTGACTTACACCTTCTAGAGCACGTTGGGTGGCACGGGATACATGCGGACGTGCATTGTCCTGTTGGAACAGCAAGTTCCCTTGCCGGTCTAGGAATGATAGAACGATGGGTTCGATGACGGTTTGGATGTACCGTGCACTATTCAGTGTCCCCTCGATGATCACCAGTGGTGTACGGCCAGTGTAGGAGATCGCTCCCCACACCGTGATGCCGGGTGTTGGCCCTGTGTGCCTCGGTCGTATGCAGTCCTGATTGTGGCGCTCACCTGCACGGCGCCAAACACGCATACGACCATCATTGGCACCAAGGCAGAAGCGACTCTCATCGCTGAAGACGACACGTCTCCATTCGTCCCTCCATTCACGCCTGTCGCGACACCACTGGAGGCGGGCTGCACGATGTTGGGGCGTGAGCGGAAGACGGCCTAACGGTGTGCGGGACCGTAGCCCAGCCTCATGGAGACGGTTGCGAATGGTCCTCGCCGATAACCCAGGAGCAACAGTGTCCCTAATTTGCTGGGAAGTGACGGTGCGGTCCCCTACGGCACTGCGTAGGATGCTACGGTCTTGGCGTGCATCCGTGCGTCGCTGCGTTCCGGTCCCAGGTCGACGGGCACGTGCACCTTCCGCCGACCACTGGCGACAACATCGATGTACTGTGGAGACCTCACGCCCGACGTGTTGAGCAATTCGGCGGTACGTCCACCCGGCCTCCCGCATGCCCACTATACGCCCTCGCTCAAAGTCCGTCAACTGCACATACGGTTCACGTCCACGCTGTCGCGGCATGCTACCAGTGTTAAAGACTGCGATGGAGCTCCGTATGCCACGGCAAACTGCCTGACACTGACGGCGGCGGTGCACAAATGCTGCGCAGCTAGCGCCATTCGACGGCCAACACCGCGGTTCCTGGTGTGTCCGCTGTGCCGTGCGTGTGATCATTGCTTGTACAGCCCTCTCGCAGTGTCCGGAGCAAGTATGGTGGGTCTGACACACCGGTGTCAATGTGTTCTTTTTTCCATTTCCAGGAGTGTATTAATCGACTGTAGAATCCCAATGGCCCATAGCAATCATAACTGACGATGTCGTTGGATCAACATGTGAACATTTAGGCGTGGTCTGCGGCGGAGCTCCATGTTGAACAACATACGATGAACGGGGTGCTCCGAAACACCTTTGCGTGCACCAGCATTCTGCTCTTTCGGCAGATATGTCACAGATCGTCATTTATCATACTTTATAGAACACTCTCTCTAGTTCCTCCATGAGAAGAAAGTCGCTTTCCCTCCAGGAAGCATCTCCGTAATACTTTCATATTGTTCCGACCTAGCAGTGACAAATCTAGCAGCGTGTCTCTGAATTGCTTCGATGTTCTCGTTTTTAATCCGACCTGGTACGTATCCAAACCAAATAAGCAGAATTCAAGAGCAGGTCGTACCAGTGTCCTACATGCCGTCCCCTTTACGGATGAGTCACACTTTCCCAAAATTCTCCCAATGAACCGATGCTGACCATTCGCATTCCCTACCACAGTTCTCACATTCTCGTTCCGTTTCATATCGCTCTGGAACGTTACGTCCAGATATCTAAACGTTAATGTGTCAAGCAGGTCACTACTAATGCTGTATCCGAAAATTACAGGTTTGTTTTTCCTACTCATCCGTATTAACTTACATTCAGCTCCAGATGCCATTCATCACAGCAACTAGAAATTTCGTATGAGTCACCTTGTATCTTCTTACAGTCGGTCAACTTCGACACCTTCCAGTACAACACAGCATCATCACGAAACAACTGCAGATTGCTGCTCACCCTCTTCACAGATCGTTTACGAATATAATAATTAACAATGGTTGTGTCTCACTTCCCTGGGGCACTCCTAACCATGCTCTTGTGTCTGATGAAAATTCGCCGTTGAGGACAACATACTGGGTTCTCTTAGTCTTCGAGCCACTCGCATGTCTGGGGATCTATTCCATATGGAATCTGCCTGTTTCCCTTATCCGTAATTCGCAGTATAGCATGTGAGAAAAGAGCAAGCTGAGTTTCGCATGAGCGATGCTTTTGAAAACCATGCTGACTCGTTGGCATTAGCGGCTCGGTATCAAGAAAATTTACTGTATTCAAACTGGGAATACGCTCACAGATCCTGTAGCAAGCCGATGTTAGAGATATTGGTCTGTAATTTTGCGAGTCCTTTCGTCTACCCTTTTTTTATAGTGTAGTCAAATTCACAAACCACCCATTAACGTGCACCTTACTCAAAACCACCTTCCATTCAACAGAAGATTAAAGCTTAACATTTTACCGTCGGCATAGTTTCATTCTCGTTATATCCCCGCTGTCTTTCTTCCGTCCACCGGGGAATCAGTATTTCTGGCTCATAGCCAAGACTGTCCCAGATTTCCTCCAAACTATCTATTTCTTTAATTATTTCCTTAAACTCATCTGCTAACTTTTCAGTAGTATTTCTTTCTCTTCCTCGGAGCAGTCATCTACATCCTCCGATATTACTCCATCATAACTAGCTGACTTGTTCTACAGTTTATCATTGTCTCCATTCGAAAGGAATGAAACATTACGTGATAATTATTCAACACAATTTTGATAGCACCGGCATTACTGTAACGGCATACATTCACTTTCTTTAGTATTGGTAGTAGCAGTATTGGTATTATTAGTATTATGAAGTGCAATTCATGAGCTAGGCAAAGTTCAGCGTTAACTCTCCCAAGACAGTTTAGACATAAGAAAGGGCTGAATTCCTTACTATTGCCTCGTAAAATAAGTATGTAAATAAATTAATTAACAAATAAATGAGTTTTCTGTAGAAAATATCCTATAATTGAAGCTATAGCACATAACTTGTTAGCTGGACCCAAATTTCCTTACACAGGTACATCTCGAATGATATATGTTGGTGTACAGCCACATAATCACTAGAATTCATAGGACAATCAGCGTTACAGTTAATGATCGCCAGTTTTCCATTTTCGTTATTCTTAGTTACAAAAGATCGCTATCGAACGTTGTACAAATTTCGATATCAGATAAATTCATCCCCTAAGCCTGGAGGTATTATTAAATTTATCTGCTTAATAACTGACTTTTCGAGGGTTCACCAGCGCGCACAACTAAATACTACTCTTCACAGAACTAGTTTTCAGATGTTTCTGTCACTAACTATTCTTTACAGAAACATGTGGTTATGGGCGGCTCAGTTACTTCAGTACGACATTAGATCCTATGCTCAATAAACAGAATCGTATCAGAGTCATTTAAAAATATTCTCAGCTCAGCTTCATTTATACTGAGGTGACAAAGGTCGTGGGTTAGCAATATGTACGTACACAGACGGTGTTAGTATGGCGTGCACGAGGTGTAGAAGGGCACTGCATTGACGGATCTGTCGTTTGTACTCATATTATCATATGACTCATGTGAAAATGCTTCCCTTTGAACGTGGGATAGTAACTGGAGATTCACGCATGGGATATTCCACTTCGGTAATCGTTAGGGAATTCCGTATTCAGAGGTCCACAGTTTGGTAGCGTACGCCTTCGCCAGCACACCGGTCGGCACTAGGAGACACTGTATAGCAGGCGCTGAACTAGGAGCGCCTATGAGAAGAGGAGACCAGGTCACGCCCCCAGGCTATGCGCCGATGGCGCCCCCTGGGTCGCGTGCATATAGGCAGCCGTCGCCGACCGACCTGTATCTCTCCTCAGCCCCCTTTTTTCCCCTCATCTGTCTGGATCCCCCCCCCCCTCCATGTGCCTTAGGTTGTGGTGTGTCATCTCCATGCCAACTTTTTAGTGCAGTGTTTAAGTGAGTGTTCAGTGTTGAATTTCCGCCATTTTACAATTTAAAAAGTCACAGCTTTTATCGCCTGCTTTTATTATTTATTATCTTCTTATTACGTTTTTAAATATTCTGCAGGCGAAAGAGTGGCGTACTAAGCTGCTGCAGCCCACACTCCCACTGTGGGGAGGGGGGAGGGGAGGGGAGCGAAATCCAATACAGACAAAAAGACGAGCTCCCACATTCTCTCATCTATGTACGTTGCCTTCCAATGTCGCATCGAGACTCAGTTGGCATTGCGCCTCAATATGCTGCACTGTGCTCTAGTCGTACACAGCGATAGTCGTCGCCTCGCAACTTACCTAGCTATGAGGAAACGTTAGTCATAGTATATAGGTGTGATATGGTCACAGAAGAGAGTCAAGAATTAGTACATGATGTTTGGTTGCTGTTAACCAAAGAACTAAAGAATGGACATCATGGAAATTAAGTACCACGTGTGCATTTTGTGTTGTAGTGAGAGGAAACCGTCCACCCCCCTATCATACTACCCTCTCCTCATCCAGCCAGGAGCCACAGAACATCACAGGAGGGCACAGCCATAAGTGGCGACGCGTCTGATCAACAGGTTTTGTAAGTTTTGTTTACTCTTTATGTGTTCTAGGTTCCTGCCGGGGAGCTCTCGTTAATGATTCTACACACATCAAAAAATGTTCTACATCACCTTGTTTGCCAGAATTCCTGAAGACAGACGTTGACTGTGGATATTTTATTACAGACACAGTCCTTTTGACTATTCAGAGATGCCATTAAACCTTCCCAAAGATGTAAACAACCATGCATGAGTACCACCTATTAGACGGAGGGCGTCCGTCAGCCGATCAGTTCCAGTCATTCCACCAGGAAGGAGGTACACGGCTTGTACTGCCGGTAGTTCAACCATGCCTAGACGGTCAACACCGCAGTCCGATCGAGTCCGCACTTTTACTTTGTGCCAGGAAGAGCTCTCAACAAGGGAAGTGTCCAGGCGTCTCGGAGTCAACCAAGGCGACATTGTTCGGACATGGAGGAGATATAGATAGACAGGAACTGTCGGTGACATGCCTCGCTCAGGCTGTTCAAGAGGTACTACTGCAGTGGATGACCGCTACCTACGGATTATCGCTCGGAAGAACCCTGACAACAACGCCACCAAGTTGAATAATGTTTTTCGTGCAGCCACAGGACGTCGTGTTACGACTCAAACTATGCGCAATAGGCTGCATGATGCGCAACTTCACTCCCGACGTCCGTGGCTAGGTCCATCTTTGAAACCACGCTACCATACAGCGCGGTACAGCTCGGCCCAACAACATACTGAATGCACTGCTCAGGATCGGCACCACGTTCTCTTCACCGATGAGTATCGCATATGCTTTAAACGAGACAGTCGTTGGTGACGTGTTGGTGGCAACTCGATCAGGCTGAACGTCTTAGACACACTGTCCAGCGAGTGCCGCAAGGTGGAGAGACCCTGCTGTTTTTGGGTGGCATTATGTGGGTCCGATGTACTCCGCTGGCGGTAATGCAAGGCGCCGAAAAAGCTGTACGATACGTGAATGCCATCCTCCGACCGATGGTGCAACCATATCGGTAGAATATTGGCGAGGCATTCGTCTTCATGGACAACAACTGGATGTACTACACAAGAGACTTGAGTACGTCCACCTTTGTACGCCTCGGCTGTATTGTACAATACTAAGCAAGGGAAAATTTTGAAGAAATGAAGTCTCATTATTTACATCACTCAGACTTTTAATAAATACCTAGATTCTGGTAAAAATTAATGTAATAGCCATGTATTCTACAAGTTCGTAACCATAGCAACACTGTTATAGAAGTTTAGAGCAGGACAGCCCATATTCACCAATACTGCTGTAATAATATTTAATTCACTGTTCATTATATTTTTTTCGGAGCAGTAACCCAGAAAATTAACAAAATAATGGTGCAAGCAGTAACGAAAGTTGATGAGGCCAATACCACCCGCGTATCAAAGGGAACGATGCCGTATAGTTGATGAGTTGGACTCTGGCTGCGGGCCAGTCGGCAGAAGTGGTGCAGCTCTAATGTCTCTGAGCACCGGAGAGTCGAACCCAGGAGTAGCTGCCGCAGGACAGGAGCTGTCTGCGCCACCTCCATGGACAGCGCGTGCGAGGCCACTGTCACTACTAACACCAGTGACGACTGCCACAGTGTAAGCAAAATAAGTCTCACCACGAGCTGTTTCTGGTGCTGTACCGAAGCAGCGCCAACTGCATTCCAAGATATACTGCACAGCGCTGTCACCATGAATAAAACAAAGAATATCTGGTGGACCGAAATGACCACCTGGCACAGGTTGGACAGTGCGACGTAGACTCTCCTCAGCTTCCAGTAGCGACCTGCAAGTGGTTAGAGATGGGTAAAACTGTTCTTTTCAGAGATTGGATCAGAACTGTTCACTCCCTGAAATGAATTAGCTCTTTTTCATGACTCACCACTCATTTACAATAGAAAATAAATGGAAGGCACATTGCCCTTTAAACTTGGTTTATTCCAGTACTATACCTGTATTTTGATCTTATTTGATCCTATTTTGAAGTAACACAGAAAATGAGTAAGAATTTTGTATTGTTTATTGAAATTTCCACGGTATGACAAAGTTTTTGATTATTGATTTATTTTGCACTATCGTGGCTTTTTGGGTGATCGGAAAATGTTGTAACTTGAGATTTACATTAACAATATATTTGGCTATAACGTATTAAAATTTCATTAACCTCATACAAATACATCACAAGCCATATATTTTTAAAGTGAACGTTTCCTTCCGAAGACGCCTAAAATCGCAAAATCCGTACCAGAATAAGAAAAAAAAAATATAAATTTGACTGTAAAACGAAAGTGCTGCATATAGCCTTACGCAGAATAAAACAAGGAAAATATTGGTGTATCACATTTTGTGATACGTTTATCGATTCGCTCGTAATTAAAGCGTAAATTCGAGTGTCCATAATAAATATCCTATAGTAAGAGGAGTCATCAGGAACCTAATCTAATCAGTTTAAACAAATAAAAATAAAATAAAAACAATTGATGTATACATAACATAATAATGTAATATACATAGCGGTATTACTACGAAGAACAATATCCAGTGGGGACCAACTCCGATGCAGAGGCGCTGAGTCGAGCAGGTCGAGCCGCGAGCTGTATTACTGCATGATCTGAGACCGCAGAGACCAGAGTGACACCTGAGTCGCTTTGCTCAACGCTCTGGCTAGAGTCGAGAACGGTGGGGTGAGCGTCGAGTGGGCGAGTTCCGAGGGTGGGGGGAGCGGTGAACTCACCCGCTCCGAGACAAATCGTCCGTTCCCTTGCGAGCAGGTTTTTTCAAGTAGTTCCTATGTTATCCGCTAGGTGGCTCTCTGTCCTGTTGCTCGCATCAACTGCCCAGAGGGCAGGACGTGCGACTGAAACGATCGCCGACAGAGTGCGATGCAAAGTTAAGCTGCGCCAGACACTGCACATGGCAGACGACGCACAGAGACGGCACGGCATATGTGAAACACAAAATCCAATGGGTCACTGCACAATGCAGGCAGCCGAGGTAGAAGCAGGGCAGAGGCCGGCGCTGGCTGTGTTGTGTGGCGTGCACTGTGCTCTGACCAGCAGAGGCGCCGCTGATATGCTCCGTCTCTCTCTCTCTCTCTCTCTCTCTCTCTCTGCCGTGGGAAACGTTTGGAGCTACCATTCGTTTTTTTCTGAATCACTGATTGTTCACTCCTTTGAAAGATTCAACTCTATGAATTAGTTCAAGAGCGGATCCCCCATCTCTACAAGTGGTCGCCGCTGTCATCTCGCTCAGGCTGTAGCTCTCAGACACTGGTTGAGCTGGCGTAAGTCACTCCTCACAAGAAGAACGTGGCCCACATACCTGGCAACAGCGGTAAGTGCAATAGAACTTGAGAACGGTGTTAACATGTGTGTCCATTTCATCTCGTTCCTCAGACGTTTCAATGTCACAGCAGCTACACGTTGCGCGAGAGAGCCTGCGAGTGCCACTTTGCAGGAGATCCTCACTGCCGCAGTGGAGAATTGGCGGGACCCCAGGATGCCACTGTCCCGATAAAACAACAGACTGAGCATCCTCTGGTACTTGTATATGTTTCGAAACAGGTCGACATCGCCGTAGTGGCGTCGTATGTCGTCATATAGCCTACCGACCACATGAAGGTAATGAAGTCCTTTTTCCTTGCGTTCGTAGCTTGCAACCAGTCCTCCACATGCGCTGTTATTGCTGGCTTCATGACGCGAACAAAAGCTGCATACAGTGTACCAGAACGTGTTCTGCGTAACTCACACTTCTCAATGTCGACTGTGAACGGCGTCAACCCGAAAACCCTGCAGACGGCGTGATATCGCGCTACAGGTCTTAAGAGGTCTCCTCTATTCGCCATTTCAACATCGGTTACCACTCCAGGATGCCTACGTTACCTGCGATGAAAAAAAAAAATTCCCCAGTTACAGTAAGTAAGACGCTTGCACTACAAAGAGATTTAATCTAAAATTAACGACGCACGACTGATTAGCAAAGTGCAGTCAGACTTGAGATAACTCTTCCAACATAAATGCGTCATGGTTCCACAGATCAATAGGAGAACAATTGAGTAAACATAGGCATGATTAAAAATCTCCTTCATAGTCACTATTTTCCGGCATCTGAAATCGATAAAAAGGTACGACAATTACAGCAAAACAAAACTTGACCATCCAGTACAGTTGCTGCTTCTTACAGACAGCAAATAGTGAAAATTGAGAACTCGAATCACTCACTTATAAGTTCCTGTGTAGACCTACATTCAAGGAAGTCAGTAAGACTGACCTTGCCGTAATATATTTATTAAATACTACAAGTATTATTATTGTTACCTAAAAACCACCTATCAAGCTCATTGCAAAGTTTACTGTTACGAATATCTTTAAGGAGTCTTGCTTACATCTCAGACAGAGTGTGTAAGATTTCAACATTTTGGGTAAAGTAACAAAATAAATGAAAATAAATAAGACAGTAAAAATGGAGAGGTAGGAGAATATATTGGATCATAATCGGAACCATTACAGACGGTGAACTAAATCATCTGAAGAGTGAAGTGGCGGTTGCCACTTGTAGGAGTAGTGACGACAATAATCAAGGTAAGCTAAGATAACCTACATCACCTGGCTAAATAGAAATTCGTCTTCCGAGTCCATGAGTTTAGTATCCCAAATTTTATCGGAAGTTTTTTTTCCCAATATTGTATAACAGTAAACTGATCTTATTTGTTATCTTGTTTCCTCGTTAGTGTGATGCTGCCTTTTATTTTATTTTGCTTCCATTTAGGTGTAGCTTTTTGTCGTGTGAATTTGAATAGTAGCCAGTTTTCTTCTGTTTTTTGGTATTTAAGTTAGATCTAAAAAGTTTATTTTACTTCGGTGTTCATGCTCGATTGTACATACATTTTTGAGTGAAATCACATAATGGAATGACAGTATGAGAAGAACAGATTGCTGCTCACCAGGCAAACGAGACACTGAGCTGCAGACAGGCGCAATGAAAAAACAGCTTAAATCCTGAGTTTCAAGACAAAGTCCTTCTTCATAAATAGAAAACACACACATATTCAGACAAGCACACTCCACACGGACATGGCCATTGTCTCTGGACAGTAGGGCGTGACTCATGCTATGTCGTGATCCGGTGCCTAGCGACACTGGTTATGTCTGTTCGAGTTGTACTCGTGTGAATGCGTGTGTGTTACTTATTTCTGAAGAGTGATTTTGCTCTAAGGCTCAGTTTTGTAACAGTCTCTTTGATCGAACCTCTCTGTGACTCAATGCCTCCTCATGTGGTGAGCAGCAGTCTATCCTTTCCATATTGCTTATATTTTTGTATAATTTGTTCGATTCAGTGGAATATAAGTATTTGTTTTTCTGATCGGTTTTGTAATGTTAGGGTGTTATCTACACACCTGTACAATAAAAAAAATAACTAATCCATTTGAGATGGTTATAAGGAAATTAGTTCTCAGTATGGTGTAGTAAAATACTAGCTAGTGTACCAACAAGGTAGTTCCCCATTACTGAACCGCATTCTAGTACATGTAGTTGGTTATTGGACTTGGAATAGTTATGGGAGAGTTAGAACTTTAGTGAAGTAATGACATTCGTCTACAACTATTGCGTTCATCTGACGATGTGTGAGTATATTATATTTGACAATTTCAATGGTCTCATCAACTGATCGAACCTCTGTCGGTAAAAATTAAAAATGTTGATTAATTTTTTTTGGGTCAGGTTGCAGAGCTCTTATACAGTTTATTAACTAGATTGGTAGGGCTGCTACGTATGTGACTTTTGGTAGTGACTGCAATGTATTTGCGGATGGGCTCATCATGGAGCAACATGTATTTTTCTCTTTTGTCAAGTAACTGTTCAAAACCATTTAGAGATTTTTAATTTGTTTATGCAAATGAAACTCTAAGATTCTTTTTCTACAGACTGTCTTCAACATGACTACTACTGTACTCCCTTGTCAGTTACTATAACGTTGTTAGTGTTTATTTTCTCATAAGTGGTACCGATGGTTTACATATTGAGGAAAGTGTCAGGTAATATGAAACGTTCATGTCAAAGGTGCAAGTTGAGAATAATTATCAGATCACGCAACACAAGACAAACTTGTCATTCTGTGGAACAACCCTGTAAATTCACACATTCAGGAGTGTATAAGTTAAAATGCGGTTGCCATGAAATAACAATCATAAGACTAAGTGGAATATTTGCGAACTTCATTGACATGAAACTCTCTTCATTTAGTTCACACCTAAAACTACAAAAACTCAGTTAGTGACGTAACACGATGCCTGGCAGTCATAGCGACTGCTGAAAACCGTAGGCAAGTAAATATTTTAGATAAAACATGAAGTTTTACATGTGTGAACGAAACATCCTGCATTGCTTATAACACAGAGTCGAAGTTAAACAAGAAAAAACGCATCGAAAATTTCACGAATTCTCTTACAAATGTCTACTGTTGAAATACATTCCTTTGTAAGATATTCAGTTACCAAAGATAATCTAATGTACAAATGATTAGGTATAACCTGTGATCAGTCAAGTTAATCACCTTTCGATTTAAAGCACATCACATTTGACAGTCATCTACCATATCTACAGGGTGAGTCAAAATTATTTGAAGAATTTTAATTTCGTTTCCTTTTTTACTCCAGTTTGTTAGAACCGATGTCTGACATACTCACACATGAGCAGAGAAGAATGATTGCAAGCTTACTGGAAGTTGTGCTGCCGGCGAAAAAAGTGTGGCGAAGGCTTGCAGAACGATTTTCAGGTAGATGGTCACCTGCTCGTTTACCAGAAGATTTGAGGAAACTGGATTAGTAGCAGACAATTATCAATAAACTGTATTGCTGAACGTTGAACGCATTAGCTGTGTTGATCAGGTTGAGACTTGTATAACGAAAACTCGGAGCAAGTCCTTTTTCTAAAATAGTATTCACATAATTATGACTCACCCTCTATGTGCTGAGTACCAGTGGCATACGCTCAGGTAATAATATGTAAATTATTGACAAAAGTTTTTGGCATGTGCAAAGAAAAATATACGTAACTTGTGGGTTATATGAAGAAATAACTGATATGGGACCTATGCACCTGAGGAAAAGTCTTCTGTAGTGCTGATACCGCTGGAGATGAGTATGTATCCCAGTTCTAATATGGAAATAAGTAAATAAGAATATTATCTACAGGAAAATTTACGACAGTCAGCCTCAATCTATCACCAATCCTTTACAGCTATGGTGTCCCGCGCTCGTTATATCTGCATATTCCTTCTATCTTTCGTATCCCAATACTTAAGAGTCTTTTTGCAGTTCACTTTTAATAATCTGCACCTCACAGGGTATAAACCTATTCCAGAGAGTAAGCCGTCCTATTAACTTCCATACAGCACACTCGTCCTATCAGAAGTGAAGGCTCCAACTCATTCTCTTCCCACAGAACTGAAATACTACGTGTCTCCTAGCTCTTTTTCTTCCCCTTTGCCGTTTACCAGTTGGCTACGGGATCGAAATTGTTATGTGAGCTGAATCAATGTTGGTGACTGTTGGTGACCAGATGCCAGATACCGTCCCTGACGCGACCACTCCCCGTGGCACAGACTCTGTGTACCTCACCTGCCTGCGTCTGGTGTACAGCTCATGTCTGAGTGCGAAAGCTTTCTTCTGAACGTTTGTGTGGCAGGTATCTGGCGCGGGGTGGAGGCTACAGCCCAGTATTTACGCTGGGGGCTGGGGAAAAGCGCATAAAAGCCACCTCTAGACCGAGTGGCTGAAGAGCGCTCAACGTTAATCCGAGAGGAGAATTTGCGCGACACGTCTCTTCAAATACTGTTCAATGAAGAGTCTCAAAAAGTGTGTGTAGTGAATACTCAGTTGGGCTTGTTTAAATATTTGCGTTTGCCTCTTGGCAGTGCTTCCTCACCCACCATTTTCCGATGGTATTTTGAACAGCTGACTGCGCAAGGTCCAAACTGTTCAAACTATTTTGACGATTTTGTCATAGCAGGTCGTACACCTGAAGAACATTTGCAAATTTGCGTGCTTTGTTTCGTATGTTATCTGATGCAAGACTGAAGTGTAGATTGGAACAGTGTGATTTTATTAACCCCAAATTGAAATATCTTGGTGATGTCATAAACCATCAAGTTGTAAAGGCTCTTTAGTCGCATTTGTTAGCTATACGAGATTTGCCTGTTCCTTGCAATGTTACAGAATTGCGATCAGTTTTAGGAAAAATGAACTATTATATTTGGTTCATACCTAATGCTGCACAAATTACAGCCCCATTGCATCGCTTAAGTCGGAAGAATCTCACCTTTGTTTGGACAGTTGAGTACCAAGTAGCTTTTCAAAAACTTAAAGATGCATTGTTCAGGGATCGACAAACCCTATGTATTGCAAGTTAACGCTTCCTGTTACGGCATGGGTGCCGTTCTTTCGCACAGAATTGGTGATAAAGAGAGCCCTATTCCTTTCGCAACAAATGTCTTGTCCAGAGTTCAGTGTAACTATTCACAAATTGAAAAGGACGCTTTAGCTATTGTGTATCGTGTCACCAAATTCCACCATTATTTGTATGGCACAAAATTCTACTTAATAACGGATCACAAGCTTTTTCAGTCCTTGTTTCATCCCACGAAGATGGCCTTTGTTATTGCCTCAGTACCAGTACAAGGTTGTGTATCGTCCGATTGCTCAGCATGGTAATGCGGACGCACATTCACGTCTTCCGATCGGCCCTGATACAGATTTTGATGCCTCTGCTGCATCTCGTTGTCACAACGATGCTCAGGTTTCAATCTTTTCCGCTGAACTATAGGAAAATTACAGAGTCCACGGAACCTGATCCAGATTTGTACATTTTGCTAATATTCATTCACACTTCTTGGCCTCGTTTCATGTGTAGCATAAAGAACTCTGTCGTGCGCCGAAACTTTGCATGTCGGCGTAGCCTCGCTATACAGAAAGGGGTGATTCTTGTTCAGAATAACAGTGGACACCCATGTGTGTTGATCCCTAAAGCTTTGCAAAAAGGAGTGTTCCAGTTACTTCACCAATGGGGATTGTTCGGACGAAACTTTCAGCGCGTCGACACTGTACTTGGCTGGGTATAGACGCCCAGATAGAACAGATGACGTCACAGAGTGACGCATGTGCGGAAAATCTGTCCGCTACGCCACAAACATCACCATGGCACATAGACTTTGCAGGACCTATTTGGAACTTTCGTTAGTTGATTGTGGTTGACTCGTATAGCAAGTTTCCGTTTGCTGTGCCAATGAACTCGACAACGTAACGTAGGTGTTGTCCTCTATTTTTTGTCTCGAAGGTGTATCTGAAGTAATAGTGTCAGACAACGGACCTCAGTCCACGTCAAATGAGTCTGAAACTTTCTGTGCACGCAATGGCATACAGCATGTAACTAGTGCACCGTTCCATCCACAGTTAAACGACGAAATGCAACGTTTTGTTAGAACCTTCAAAGAGTAAATGGCCAAATTTCGCTCCGCACACACTAGGGATGAAGCATTGCAACTGTTTCTCGCCTCCTACCGTTCGCACCCACGAGGTGGACCGTCGCCGGCGGAATTGCTTCACAGCCGGTGCAATCGGACACTGCTCCACCTGCTCCACCCTCCTCAGCATCCGGCGCCGAAGGAAGGCCGCAAGTATCGCTTCGCGTCGCATATTACTGTCTTTTACAGGGTGTTTAACGGCAGCAGATGGTGGGCGCGAGGCGAGATCGTCCGTCGACTTGGCGCATGCATGTACCTTATGTCAGGTCCAGACGGCATGCAGCGCCGCCATCAAAATCAACTTCGCCCCTGCCATGTGCACTGTGATCTTTCTGTGTCTCTTCCCCCACATTCATGGATCCTGCGGACAGCACGGCCACAGCAGCCGCCAAAGTGTGTCATCAATACACCGCGGGACGATCCCATGGAGACAGAGCCTCCTCCACCTTCTCTAGTCCTACCGCTGGAGCTGGATCCGGCCACACAGCAGCAGTCGACACCTTCGACATCAGTTTATTGGCCTCTGGAGGTGGATGCGTACCCTTCTGGTTGTTTTCCGAGGGACGTTTCCACCAGAGCGCAGGCCGGACCGAGCGGTACGAGCGGAACCGGAAGTTCGACGCCCCCCGCAGCCACAGCTTCCGGTCCAGCGCAGCGTCCACCCTCCGGCCTCCCCTGCCGTTTCCGCGCTCTCTACCCGACGACGGTCCGTCACTTGGAGGGGGGGGGGGGGATATTCCGGCGTAACATCAAGCACCGGCACGTCGGGATTGAAACTCACAGTAGAGAAGGCTGTCAGACGACGTCAGCCAATAGTAGGCTGACTAGGGCGACACCACGATAGGAGCGGCACCTGTACGAAGAGAATGTAAGTGCTGCTCCAGCTAGCCTCGATCGTACTAGAAGAGCCGCCCCAGAAGACGAGCTGTGACGTAAACTCCATAGCAGTGACTTATGAGATTGTCTGATCTGCCTGCATGGAAATTGTATACATCGAAAGACATTGATTATTTCCATGTTGCCATTTGCTTTTTGCCCATCTTTGTAGAAACGCAAGTGTTGTCAATTTAACATATTGTAATAAACTCTATTAATAGGATTTGGTGAAATTGTTGTTTAGCTATCAGAGAAAGGAGATTCCTAGGCATAGCTATCCGAGAAAGTAGATTTCTAGGCACACTACATTAGACGATTGGGCAGGATCCCACAAATAGGGTCAGTCAGGTCCTTCGGAAATTCTTCAGTCACCTTCCTTGGCATATCAGTTGATGGTCCCCATAAGAAAGCGCCTCATGCTCGGTGTTGTTCTTGCTGTAGAATGATTCTATTTGCCTCAACATTATCTCTCCACTGATAGGTATTAACATTGATCCACCATATCATATCTAGAAAGTTTTCGACAAACTCATTCTCCTTTTGTGATACAACATTGAAGTGCTGTCGATAGAATATAGCGTTGTGCTGTTTCGTATTGGCTGTCCTGTTCCTTATATCACTGCACCCACCCCTCTTTGTTTCCTCAAACCTACTATATTCCAAATACGAAGAGTACACTGCTGGACATTAAAACAGAGTAACAAAAAGCATAGTCAATAATTTAATTCTATTTGTAGTGCAACAGTATGTAACAGTTTGGCAGAGAAATACTTTATTTAATTTTTTCATTGAAGATGTACAAGGTGCAGAGTGGTGTCAGAATTGCGCTTGTATTCAGGTGTCCCGCTGCTGATTATGGTGACTGTGAGTGTTATTCAGCTGGGTAGAAGAATTTCAACCAAAGGGATGCCAGTTAGAAGGTCAGGGAAGTGTGAAAGAAAGATTAATTTATCCATCCCTTTAGTTATAGCAGTTGATTTGCTGCCCTCTGCAGCGAGTGTCAGACGTCGGTCCTGGATATTAGTGAAGTGTTAAACTCAGCTAGCAGCCTTCACAGACCAGCCAGTTTGCAGCGGTGATAGGCCAAGGAGACGTGTCAATGGCATCAGTGCTTTGGCAGGTGGAGAAGTGCAAAGTCAGGCTCCTGGGCTAGCGTCAGGCTCCTGTGGAGGCGAGGAGATGCAGGCACGATGCTGTGAGTGTGCTGAGGTAGGCAGTGTGGGCGGGAACGACAGTCGCCTGCAGAACTAGTGTGCCAGCGAACGACAGCAGCCGAGTGCGCACGCAGCAGGGATCCCATGACTCGTCGACTGGTCAACCAGAGATGCGAACCCTAACCCACTGTCAGCCAGTGAGTGGTCGCCTGACAGAAGGTACCAGGTCGACACTCTGCAGCATCTGGCCGAGGTCCTGGCAGTAGCAGCCTATGTAGGTCATCTCTAGTTGTGGCAGCTAGATGAATCATATCAGTGGCATGGAGCATTTCACAAACTCTGATGGCAGTGACTAATACTGCCTGGATAAAATGGGCAGCATTAATGTGAGTTTCACCCACGAACGGTTTCCTGAGGCAGCATATCTTGTTACATACGAAAAATAATAGCCAGGTGTTGGTCCAGAACGTGTGGTAACTCTGGTCGGCCGTACTACATTCTGACTCCTTCACCTCTACTGTTGAAAGGTCTCTGTTGGATTCCTTTCATGTTAATTTCTTAAATCTGTTGTCATTTACGGCATAAATTCCTCTTCAAAATTTACTGTGGTGTTTCTGATTATCTGGGAGGAGACTGAGCAGTGAAACGTGTTTCTTGTACACATAAACAAGAACGATCTGTCACACTACTACACTTTAAAACACAGTTTATATGTAATTCATGTCACACAGTCTCATATGGAACCTACATCTGCTTTCTTTTATATACCGTATATGATATGATACTGTCATCCCCCTTCCCTTCTGTGTGTGAGGATGAATGAGCAAATGTATTTCTAGTTGCATGCTTGATGGTAGCAGACAAGCCTGTCTGCTAGAGAACAGTAGGACCAACATCAGAACAGGTAGCTACGCTTTCTAAAAGCAGGGAGGTTTCTATTCTTAGTATGGTCCTGTCCGTCCCTTGTCATGTTGGTATAGGAAGCTGCCTCTCTGGTCACTTCCATTTGTATCTGTGAGCCAACCTCAGGAAGGGACCACGGCAGTCTGTCTGTGGCGAGCGTCTGAAGTGGTAAGATCTCCGGCTAAGCGCGTGTCTGCTAAGTCCGTAGGACAATGGATTTCTTAAGTTCAGCCTAACTGAAAATTTAATCACTTTTATTTCAGGTTTAGCTCTAAAATATATAATGTTATCTTAAATTGCAACGCAGTGTATTTCGAGTGTGAAGTTCAGAATACCTTCCAGTAGTTGCTTTGTCACTACTTTGTGAGTAAAGTGGAACCACGTGTCGATCAGTAACTCTAACTAAGATCACCAATCTTAAATGCGAATGTGCGTGAGATTATAACGTCTCGTTTTGACAATATTTTTCAATATAGCAACTTTTCTTTATGTTCAACCCACGTGGGGTGTACTTTGTGAGACCAGTACCACATGCTTATACAATTGTTTGACCCATCAGGTTAATAGTAAGACGATAGTAACCAGTTCGAGGTTTTTCTTTTGTAAATTGCTTTTCGATCTAATTTATTTTAATAATCAAAATTATTGTGGAGTTACACTGTTTGTGTAAACCAAGTTGACCACGTGAAGCATGTGGTGTAATCATCAAAGTAGCCCTCAGCTATTCTTTTCGGGAAGATTTCACAGAGAGTTAGTATGAATTTAGTATCCCAGTGTGTGGTAATTAAATGACGGACAGGATTGTGCTACGAATGTAACTTTTTTGGGTGAAAATTGAATCGGTTAGTTGTGGTTAATTTCCTCTTGCATATGTTTCAACGTTCTTCATGTGTTATTTTATGAATGCAGTGTTGTATGCAGTCTCCCAATCTTGGCTCCATATTTGATGTGTTCTGTAAGATTACAAACTCACATTTTCACAGTCCTAAATAAGGCACCAGTTCAGTTATGAATCACGTTTAGTATGCTGAAATTTCAATGATCAATGTTAAAATAAATTTCCAAATATAAACTGATTTATTTCTTTTTATTTAAAGTCTCTTTTTATATATATATATATATATATATATATATATATATATATATATATGACGATTAAAAGATTATAATTAATGTTAGTCTGGTTGGGAATTTGGTAATCAAGACTGGATACCTTGTGAAACAGTTGCGCAGTAATGCAAGGTTAACTTCCCCACATAGCTCACATCTTTTAACCCACTTTTATGGTCTTGAATATCAGCACCTCTTACACCTCAAATTAATGCAACAACATTACACTGTGCCACCACTGTTCGACCCTGACGGAGACGGTACTCCTAGGAGTATGGTAACTTTGTATATGGGAAGGCCTCAATGGTAATTTTTGCTGTGTCAGACCGGTCCATTCAGAGCTTCTTGCCAAAGACCGCCTAGGCGCCCTCCTCTGTCCTGCTACCATGTACCTTCTTCTGTCAAGTAATGATGGCTACTGACATCAATCCGGCCACAGTAAGTACAAAGAAACCGTGGCACAACAAAAGTGTGACATTCATAACACAGAGCTTCCACCTCAGATGGCAATAGTTGCTCTACAGAGTACGTAGCCGAAACGCAGTTGGATCACAGATATGGGCACATCATCCATTGTGCTTAAACTTTGTCTTGGAGGTGGTTAGTTAGTGACTATGGCATTCCAGTAACTCTATAACTTATTACCAGATAGTTTCTCTAGATGACACATCGCACAATAAGCTGAGTTGGGCAAGAGTTGAATATCAACAGTATCAAGGTACGTCATAATAGGATTGGCAGCCTGCAGCTTTATAGTTTCTTGTTTAGATGTAACGTCATGGGGCCACCGACCTGATAAGAAATGCAATAACTGTTGTTCATCTCATCGACTATGCGAACCAGAACTGATCGTGTAGCGTACCCAGTGACATCCCACACCAACACGCCATATGCTGTGCCCATATGACAGTCTCGAGCTGACTTCAGAGGCTTGCGTACACGGATATGTCTCTCGGGACACAAAACGTAGTGGAGAGACTCGTCTCAAGAGATGCTGTGGTGTCACTCTGGTGTCCACTGTTGCCGTTCCTCTGCTGGTGTACCTCCCTCTGTTGCTGACATTCCGTGGTGCTCCACTAGTCGTTGCACATCGCATATACATTCTTGCCTTGCTGGAAGCAAGCCCATTTCCCGACTCAAGAAATGTGATGTTACTGTACGATGCTGTAGTGCCGAGCCAGTCCTCTCGCACTCTAGTCGCGTGCGAACATTGAGGCCTTTCGTGGTGTTCGGCAAAGTCACTATGATCTCATAAATTTCATATTTACGTGGAAATCGTGGCACGCCAAACAACACGTGCAGCAACATTGTGTAACTGCGGACCCGATAGGTCCTGATACTGCTGCATTCGAATACCGGAATGTGTTGGCAGACAGTCCACGTTCTTATACAAATTACAGTAACCAACATTCGCATACCATTTATGAATAAGAAACCCCTCTGTGTAACCTTTTCTTTTATTCAGAATGTGGTACAAGTAGTATTCACGCCATTTGCTCTATTGTCCGCCGCTCGTGGTCTCGCGGTAGCGTTCTCGCTTCCCGAGCACAGGGTCCCGGGTTCGATTCCCGGCGGGGTCAGGGATTTTCACCTGCCTCGAGATGACTGGGTGTTTGTGTTGTCCTCATCCTTTCATCATCATCCAGGAAAGTGGCGAAATTGGACTGAGCAAAGATTGGATAATTGTACGGGCGCTGATAACCACGCAGTTGAGCGCCCCACAAACCAAACATCATCATCATCACGCCATTTGCTCGTTTCTTGCATGCCATATTCATGTTCATGTTGTTTCACTTTTAATGCGCAGAAATTTACAAGCGTTTCTTAATGTATTAAATTTAAAGCACACGGGTACCATTATTATTACTCATTAGTTTGTCTGAAAGATAATAACCTCTAACCCCAATACACGCAGACCATGGTGCACCGGTTCGGTTGCGAGCTGTTCTACCGGCCATGGCAGCTATGGTCGCTGAAATAATGCGTAAACACAGGGAACAGAGAGTTACGTATCCTTCGACTGTGAAAAAATACTTGGATGACTACAGCTATGTCTGCATTCGTAAAGAACAAGGAAGAGAAAATGAGTGCATGGAAAATGGATTCACCTGGAACAGACGTGTTGGTGATAGGTATTCATTTGCTTCCAAGCGAGAGCCACTTTAATACCCTCTCCGAGGTAAAATAGAATTAACACGAACTTTTCTTCCCCGTCCCGAATAAAAAGCACTAGCCATTAATGTCATGAACGGGAATTCAGACCGAGCGAGGTGGCGCAGTGGTTAGACACTGGACTCGCATTCGGGAGGACGACGGTTCAATCCCGCGTCCGGCCATGCTGATTTAGGTTTTCCGTGATTTCCCTAAATCATTCCAGGCAAATGCCGGGGCACGGCCGACTTCCTTCCCCATCCTTCCCTAATTCGATGAGACCGATGACCACGCTGTCTGGTCTCCTTCCCCAACCAACCAACCAACCGGGAATTCAGGGTTATAACAAAAAATTACATTTTGTCATATAAATTTTCTTACCTCCACAATTTATTTGTGCGTGTAGTTCGCACCATAGGCCGTATTTCTGCAAATAATTTTAGTAGATGTAATGTTCCAGTCCACTTGAGTTTCGCGATATTAATAATGAATTATTAAATAAAATGCGAGTGGTTTGGTTCAGGAAAAGTTCACAAGAAAGACAGAAAAAAAATGGCTCTGAGCACTATGGGAATTAAGTTCTGAGGTCATTAGTCCCCTAGAACTTAGAACTACTTAAACCTAACTAACCTAAGGACATCACACACACCCATGCCCGCGGCAGGATTCAAACCTGCGACCGTAGCGGTCGCGCGGTTCCAGACTGTAGCGCCTAGAACTGCTCGGCCACACCGGCCGGCCAGAGGAACAGAATTGCATAAGGAAACAGGAACTGATTCACGGCATTATGGACATACAGAAGATCACGACAGCACCCCTTGTTCCGTACAGGCTATTTGTCTTTAACTGACCGACCGAGAGTTAGCACTTTGAAAGGGAGCAGCGAGAATTTGTGTTTGTATAGTACGACTGGAACGGATTGAAACATATGCATATAACCTACCAACTGAAATATTAGTCAGACAATCTGGACGGGACTTCATAAGTGACAAGCATCTACAAAGCATTCTTTAAAAATCTTTCATTCCATCTTAAAGGAGATGTTGGGTTACAGGCCTTTCCAGCCAGTATTTGTATTCTGTGTTGTTGTGACGCCACTTATTTGGGACAACTGGATGCTTATTTAATTTTGTAGAACTTTTAACTGGATCTAGATGGATAGCTGAGAGTAAGATGTTGTTCATTAAGTTTATTTCGTGCCATGTTCCTGCATATGCCTTACGTCTGAGAGAAAAACCTCTCTGTCCATAAAAAAGCCCGGTAGAAAATTCTTGCCCGTTATTTGTCTTACGTACGTTCATACTGTCTCAGTGGTCTTGATAATGCTATAGTGTGATTTTGTATTCGTTGGTGTAGAAATGTTTCTGTGTAATTCTGTGGAAGACGAGAAACTTTAAAATCTTGCCGCTGCAGAGAATATTATCTTCTGCTATAGAAGTTGATTGAAGTAATTTTGCTCAGTAAGCTGTTCTTCTCTATGTCAGGCTGCTACATTATCCCAAATACTTGTAGGTGCTCTTGGTTTGTGGACAGTTTCATTGAGTTCTTCGTTTTCAGAGGATTCTGTTGGAGTGAATTGGATACTGCTTCGAGAAAAATATAGGGGAAAATGAACTTTTGACTTTCGCAAAATTAAACGTTGTATTATAGGGCTACAAGAGTGATTTTGTGAGTGTGTTGTTACGTAGTCTGTTGCCCCCGAATCTGGTGATTTCTTCTTTTATTCTGTGTAGTATGTTCTTGGTTTTAAGTGTTTCGTAAGGGAGTTTATTTGGAAGCTATACCGTAGATCTTCAGAAGTGTGTTCTTGGTTGTTAGTGTTTCGTGAAGGGAGTTTGTTTGGAAGCTATACCGTAGATCTTCAGCAAACTGAAGCATCCTCTGGTTAGCAGACAGAGTTTATTTTTTCGTTTCATTAGAATGTAAGGAGAGAAACTGGTAGCTCCAGTCCATGTGTTTGATATTTCGTGAGACGTACAAAATTATGCCGGCTTTCAGCTTGTTTAATCTTTTCAGTCATGTCTTTCTGGCTACTTAAGAGTTCATCTAGACAGATGTAGGCAAAATATTTGACGTTTAGTTGTGGAGCAATTTCTTGTCCACAAAGTCGAATGTAGAGTTTTGGGTTATCCTGTAGTCGGCGATTAGTAAGATTGCCATGACTGAAAAGGAAAAGTTAACTTTTTGTTGGATTAGATCAATCAGATTCTCCATTCACTGGGCTACGTTTCAAGTTTGCTGATGTAGCTGTTGACTTGTTCATTGATTGCATTCGAGGTGGGCGCATGACACCAGTAAGTGGTGTCATCTGCATATAGAACCATGTCTTCATCCCACCACCGGGGTCTTGGGATATCTGCTGTGTATATCGTCCATAACTAAGTGGATATGACGGCAGCCTGGGGCACTCGCGGTCTGGCTGTGGAGGAGGACGGTTTTTGACCCCCGTCTCGTAGTTGTACTTTTCAGTTTCAAATGAGGTTAGCTAATAATGGTACTATTGCAGGTGGGAAGTTGTGCTTTAGCACTTTGTGAAGATGTCTGTATCTTATCAAAAGCGCTTTCTGTGTCCAGAAAGAGGGTAGCAGTTGCACCTGGGAAATTGCAGGCTTCCGCTGAACTGCTAATTAGCCTTAATCATGGATCAGCGGGATTGTGTTTCTGAAACCAGCTTGTTCATGTGATATAATGTTGTAGTATGTTGTCAATTACATCTTTCAAAGTCTTGTCAATTATTTATAATTATTTTTATATTTCTAAGTTTGGTTTCAAAGTCGGTTTGCTGAGTGGTGAGATCGACACGGTTCCTTCGTTATTTCATGTAAATCGCAAATTGTACAAGGTTGAATTCTTTCAGTCCAGGTATGAAAAGACTTAACGGTTTCCTTGAGGTCCATATTTTCAATGATAACAATTCTAGTTAGAACATTCACATCAATGATTACAGGGTTCTCACCGGATTCAGTGGACATGCTGGAGTTTCATCTCGAGTTACGCGTGGAGCGCACCTTTTAAAAACTTTCGCCGTTATGTATCTCAAGAGATTCCGTTTCGTGAGGAGAATCATTTGTTTAGCAATGAGTAGCTGCTTGTTGGACGCACTGAGATTGCTGAGGCTGCTAAGATTGTTGGGGTCGGTTCGTGACTGTTGAGATTCGACCGGTGTCGTTGCGTCAGATCTGATGATTTTCTCGCGTTTTTTGTTTAGCATGAAGAACGTTGACTCTGCATGGTGGAGATGGGATGACCTGAGCGTGCTCTTCATACAGTTTGTTTTGGACATGATTCCTGCCATATACCGTTTGCTTCTTTTACCAATTTGACATTCATAGTAACTATAATTTGTCAAACAGTGTAAATATTTGCTACGTTGAGGAAAACTAACAGATCAAATTACACTTACACCTCAAAAAAACACAGTCTGAGAAAAATAAACATCATTATACGCAATATCATGAGATCACAAATATCTCATTCTCTAGATCAGTCCTGTAAATTTACCCGACCTTGTGTTTATAAATTGGCATATGGAAGCCAAAATAAAATATACATTAGAATAGACAGAAGGAATTTTCAAAACAATGTTCGTACCACATTTGAATCTCACTGCCATGATATTATCTTCATTGGCTCACCGTTAAAACAACAAGCTCCACACACCAATGAAAAAGGACATGTGCTAAATGTTTTACAAGAAATAGAAAGTTTCTTATATATGATAAAACATCAAGACATTATTTTGAACGAACAGGTTGAATCAAAACAATTCATTGTAAATTTCACCAATGTCATTCTAAATGTTTCATGTTGAAACACATTCCTTTCTTTAGATAACGTGTTAACGTAGATAACACTATTTAGGAGTGAAATTATATTATCTGTGATATAGCAAAGTTAGTCATTATATTTGTATGTAAAGCACTCTGCCATTAAAACTTAAACAATAACCAAATATATGTTCTGATTGCAACTGGTATATTATCAGTTGAGATTAAATATGTCACTGGCTGACGTCTGCTATGTAAGTTGTGTGAAAAAAACAGTCGTCATGTTAACTAATGAGAAACAGCAGTCACTCGACGTAAATCTGCCTCGAAGTATATTTTGTCTTCTCTAATGCTAGTAGTGCTACTGATGGACGTTTGCTTTTGTTACTATCCCAGCAATGTATAAATAAAGGAATTCTCTGTTGTTCAGTTTATGTGAGTCAACTCCAGTACCAACAGCCCTCGTGCCTCGTACTTTTCGTAATCCAACACAAAACCCGTTTTTTAATGGTTCAGTTTTAATAATCACTATCTCCCAACGGATAAAACAGACCCAGAGACCTACCCATATTTTAAACTTTAATGTAACACACTCATCACATCAAAAGTGAAAGCTCAAAATGATTCTCTTACAGCAGAACTGGAATATTCCATATCTCCTAGATCTTACATACTACACATTAGTTCCTTCCCTCTCCAGTGACTAAGTGCACCTGGATTTTCCTACTCTACCACTTTATCTGCTCCCTGAAACTGCAGCGCCCTCTTACTGTCGAGGATACCCCGCATGACGTCGGGTATGAACCTACTGATCCCGTCAGTTCCATAGTCTCATGACAGTCGAGAGATCCGATTAAACCAAACAGAATTATCCTGGAATAATAAGATGCAGTGTTGATACACTAAGATTCTGATGCTGTCGACATTCGGCAGGTACTGGTATTTGTACTTCTCGTTCGAGGCATATCTCAGTCATCTCAAAACAAATAACGTTGAAATACGGTCTGTGAATGAGGGACCCCATACTTGTTATTCAGTTATATTCAATATGCAGGTGGCTTTATTTCTATCCATGTCGTGTGTTTGCGCTGATGTGCAAACCATCCGCATGTAAAAGCACGTAGAGCACTTCAGGTAATTTGCCGTTTACCGCTTGTTGCCTTCAAGGTCAAATTCCTGCTGCTTTAACGACCATTGATGTATATTTGTTTCTTCCGTGCGAAATTACAAACAATATGGGTGGCAGTTATTTGTCATTGAATATAATTCTGTATGAAGGCACTAACCTGGTTACCAACACATGTGGTCCATTTGTCTTCGCAGTTACGGTTTAGAGTTCTTACTGCGCCTTCCTCGGCGCGTTTGGTCCCTGAAATAACATGGGTGAGGTGACAGATATGTATGCCGGGTCTGTGAGAAACGACGCAGAAAATTTGGGCTGTCTATCAATTTTACGTTGGTGATGAACGAGAAACACATTGATTAAAGCATGAAAATGAAGTAGCCTGTAGTCGACATGTTGTAGGAAGGACGTAGTTTTTTAAGAAAGTAATTTTTCTTAAAGTGGCTGTCATTTCAATAGCCACTGCAGGAACCGTCGAATCAATACAGAAAGCTTAAAGCCACTCTTTTTTTCTGCTCAGTAATTTGTTTCTTTGTTTACTTCAATATTTCCTATTTTCTCAAACCGTTTGATATCAATGTTATATTTTATAGTGCTTCGTACTATACGAATTTATTATCTAACGATTATGTAGCTCAACATAGACTCATACATATCTCTTGAGAGAAACAAAGTCGGTCAGAGAACTAACGGTTAAGGAGTCATCACTTTGAATACATGCAGTGAGAACCTCTTACTAGATCACAGAACTTGAGCGACGATTGTTACGACAGTTTTTTATTATTATTTATTTGATGATTATTTGTTAAGAAGTATTCGACTATTCTTACACTAAATGTTTAGTACAATATGTCAAATATTGAGTCGTTTGTAAAGTAATGTTGAAGGTGCATTATACATGGGATAGTGATTATTTAACTAATAAGGATTTTTCGGGGTGGGGTTAATGGGCAGAGGGGCGTTACTTCTATAAAAGTCGAAAAGTATTTGGAATCTAAAATGATCAAGGGGAATAAGACAAATTACTTGTAATGGAAATAAATTAGTTTAGTTACTATGGTCCGTTACTGTAACACGCAATTACTCAGATACAGAATCCAGAAAACACGCTACATTCTCATATACTACAGTACTAACCCACACCGCTGAAACACAGATTCTTAAATTTAGAATTCTGCAACATTAAACCCCACTGCTGTAGTGAGTAATTTAATATCTCGTTGAAGAAGACGTATTTTAAAGTCACAATTTTTGTTGTTTTCTTTTGGCAGGTACAAAGCGAATGTTATTCTCTTCTATATTTATCAAAGCTCTTTGTATTACAGAATAATATTATCTATGTCGAAGATCTGGCTAAGAATAATAATACTTACTTGTATTTTTCTCCCTTGATCCTTCAGATGTGCCTCGCTAGTGTGAGAACGTCGAGATTGCGTGGGTGTCCCATACACAGGGTGTAACGGGTATAAGTGCGTTGGTGTCTTAATAGGTACACTCATGAATATGTTGGTCGTCTTTTCTCTTCATCCTACAGTCTTCTCACATATACGTCACAAACTTTATGACTTGATGTTTTCTGCCTGGTCTTAACAACACCACTAAGTCGACTACACCTTTCGGTATAGACTAATCGTTTTGCGTCCACGTGTCCACACTTCAGCATCTGACCTGCTTCCCACGGGAAAATAAGCACTAACGGCTTTTTCTTTCCACACATACTTGGATAGTCTAACCAAAATAGAAACATATGACTTCTGTAAGCTATAATGATGAGCCTGCAAATGACTTGATGTAATGTCGTTCAATACACCCTTCGCAGTCAACAGTAGTGACATCTGCACTTACAGTCGTTACGCCCTGTATACAGCCGAGAGGTGGCCGACGCTCCCCAGGTGTGGCTTGTGGTGGGGGCGCTGACCGCCATTCCACCCTCGGTGCATTCAGTCTTGCCCAGCCTCGCGAAGCGTCAACTGCCGGGTGAGTTCTTGACGATAGTCTGATAGTAAAGGGTCGCATGCCGAGCTCAGCTAATAGCCCTCGTCCCTGTTGACGAGAGGGTCGTGTTTCTTTCTCAAATTGGAACGTATGCTTCTCGTTGAGGCTATGTTTAGCCAGTGCTGATCTGTCTTTATGCCCCAGGCATACGCATCTAATGTATTCCATCCATCGCTGCTAGATGCTGTGCTGCGTTTTTCCCTTTCTTTGACGCTGACACGCTCAAGGAATGTCATATAAACCTGGTATTCGCAAGTGTATCTTGTCCTTTACTGAGATAAACATAGTTTTCGTTTTTCGTAGTGGTCGAAAAATGGCCAAATTTTTTTTCGGAGTTTCTCCCAGTTTTGGCTTAGGTAGCCCCAGCACAGGGAATAAAGTTAAATTTCTGTTCCTCTTTCCCTTCCTCTTATTTGCGATAGGCTGTGTCATTTGTTTCCTTCAATGCACGTCAATTTTGGCAGCATACAGTCTAAGTTGTTACAGACTATCTCTGTGCCAGTGATGTCAGCTCGTTGCATGAAGGAACAGATCTAAGAGGGTCTTTTTTCCATAGACTGCATGTCCTAGGGGACCATCTGTATTGCCCTTGTTAGCACGTCCTAAACTGGAAGACATCTCTTACGTTCTAGCTCCACCGTCAATTGTTTGTTTTCATGGACTCTGTTGAGGCAGTCTGGTATCTCAGGCAGGGCCTCTTTGCCATGTTCCCGCAGGACGAAGGGACATCCACGTAGCTTATTGGCTCTTTATGCGATGAAAGTGATATCTACCGTGGAGCTAGTATGTACGTAGTCAGCGAGAGGAAATGGTTCGTCTTTTAGCCCGTTCACTACCACTGGGAAATATGTGTCGCATGATAGGCTGTCAGAGAACCACTTAATGTGTACGAACCAGTTGAATATGCTGTATGTTACTACTATGTGTAGTATGGGACGATGGAGAGTATTAGAGATTGCCCTTGAAAGTTGTGCTGTCTCAATTATTACGTACAAATGGGAGAAATTTATCACCTTTTAGAACAGAGGGGAGTTTATAGAATTTCCTGCACTCTGTGTGGCAAATTATATGTAGATCAATCAGTTAGGGCTATAACTCCTAGACTAACTGAGCATGAAGGGAGTTGGAGACTGAGAGAGAAAGAGTTCACCTTCGCTAAACATGCTCTGACTGAATGTCATCCATATGACATGAAGTAAACCACACTCAAAGAAACCTGACTTTGTCCTTAATGACCAAACACAATGCCATTACTCATCCTTATTAAAATTGTTGCCAGCTATTATGCCCCTCATCATTGGCTAATAAGCTTTCTGTAACTGTTCTACACCCACATTCCATAGCCTTTTTCTTCCCCTCCCTTTATTTAGTCTGTTCCTCACATCCACCAGTTTGTCCATATGACGTATGAGTCCATGCCATTACTCATTTGTAGAACATTTCTGTTTTATACGCTTACGTACTTTTAATATTTGAATATACGGTAATATAAGATTTATTTATTCACAGCCTCTTTAGGTGCTTCAAAAATAGTTGAAATGGCTCTGAGCACTATGGGACTTACATCTTAGGTCATCAGTCCCCTAGAACGTAGACCTACTTAAACGTAACTAACCTAAGGGCATGACACACATCCATGCCCGAAGCAGGATTCGAACCTGCGACCGCAGTGGTCGCGCGGTTCCAGACTGTAGCGCCTAGAAACGCTCGGCCACTCTGGCCGGCCTGTAGGTGCTACATCATACTTGTTTCGTATCGATATAGCCATAAATGTCACACATCTTTGTACAGCATTCTATGTACACTTATAGATTCTTGCTTAAGTTGTGCGGATTAGCTGTTTAGCATCACGTTATCTAACGATGGCCTGAGAGGCTGAAAGCCAGTTCATAAAAAACTAGTAAATATTATTGTGGAACACTAATACTTTGTATTGAAATTATTAATATGTATAATTTCCTCCAAAAACCGGCAGAATATTCTATTAATATTAATGTTCATTTTATATGTGGTTGATTCCTTAATGAGGTAATTTTATACATCCATTGTGTAGCTTCTTCTTTCAGTATCAGGTCTGATTTGATGAATGTCTAGTTTCATCATACGATTTTCATGAATATTTTGATGTAATATAATGGATTTATCTGAATAATGTATGATATAATGAGAAGATACAGGCATGAACTTGCGTATGTTGCGAATCTCAAAGCGTGACGCGTGATTATCAGTGCATATTTTCTATGTGGTGAGGTCCAGTATGTGCTGTGAATTTTATGTGGGGGGATTTATGCCGGTTTCGTTTAACCTTTACTTGATATTCTGTTTGATTTTTCCTTGAATGGGTGACCTTCTTTGATAGAAACCAGGCCTTATGGATGATACGTGTAGGCACTATCTGATATGTTTTGGATATTTATATTTTCCAAAGTTTCTGTTATAATTCTATGGTTCCGCAGTTGCACACATGAAGAGATGGCTCCGTCATAGTATGTTTAAAAGTCAGTTTTTATTTGCAATGATTGTCTCTTGGTCTGTGTGAGATGAGTGTATGGTGTGAAAGATGCCTCGTTTGGTCGATATTAGAGCCATAGCGAGTACGCTGTCACGATGAGAGTGAATATGATGTGTAGTGAGGTTACCACCCTAACGCTTAGCGGCTTATACTGACTGCGTATGTGGTGAGTGCAGCAGACTCAGTGTCACTCATGTCGAGGCCGTGCATATTTCGTCTTTCATTTTGTGTGCTGTTTCCGACTCTTGCTCCGCCTTGTGTCTGTGTGAGTGTAGATCTACTACTATCACTGGACGTGGTATGAGAGTTGTTTAAAAAGGTTGGCCATCTACGAGAAAATTTTTACGTCCACATGTTACAAAAGTGAAATGATTCTTTCGGGTGGGGTGATAAATAGTGGATCGCGTCAAGGGAAATAATAATTGTTTTAAGGTTTCAATATGGTTCCCAGTTCACAAATGCTTGATTATGTTTTATGATGATTATTCCAGACTGTCGTGATGTTTAAGACTGCGATAGTCCCTTTTCTCTATGCAACAAAGCTGGCATCACTCAACTTTACGTCCGAGATTCACACTAGTATAAGTTTGGTAGCGGTAGGTTTTTCTACCTGCAATAACTCTTATTTGATGTCCGACTGAAGACAATCACGTAACACCGTTTACATTCGCCTACGTCAGGTAGTGTTCGTGACATTCTTCTGTTGCCGCATACTGTTGTTTGTTGCTGTAGCTCTGTGTCGCATTTGAACATCTTTGTCAACCTTCGGTCTTGTCCTGAGGAACACAGCTTCCCTAGAATCTCTTGAGACACTCTCTAGCCACTAAAACATGCCAGTTGTTGTTCCTGAACTTTTATTAAATGGTTCAAATGGCTCTGAGCACTATGGGACTTAACATCTGAGGTCATCAGTCCCCTATACTTAGAACTACTTAAACCTAACTAACCTAAGGACGTCACACATATCCATGCCCGAGGCATGATTCGAACCTGCGACCATAGCAGCAGCGCCGTTCCGGACAGAAGCGCCTAGAAGCGATCGACCACAACGGCTGCCTGAACTTTTATCTTTCTCTTAAATGCAATAATTTATTATGTGCTTCAAGATTTATAAAGTCGTGCAATTTATACCATTTCTAAGTAAATCATTTTAGTCTTTGCCATTGATAATTACCAATTGCGTGAAAATTTTACGTATTGAAAAAAGTGCAGCACTTTTAATTTGTTTACTATGTTTTCCACAGATGGGAGGTTACATGCTGGTTTTAAGTGAAGCTAGCCACACTATAACTGGATAAACTGCACAACAGGCTTGAATCCGTCTATCACTGTATCCCTTGGCTTCGTCGTGCACTACTAAGGAAGAAAAAATTTTCAAGAAGAAGGTAATACCATTTACAATACTACAGACTTTGAATAGCTATTTGCGGTTCAGGTGAAAATGAATGTAATATGAGTGTACTGTACAAGCTCATAATCATACCAAAAACGCTATAGAATTTTAGTGCATAACAGTCCATATTCACCAGAACTACTGTACTCTTCTTTATTCTTAAGAACACTTCCCAGAAAGTTAACAGAACCACGGTACAAGTTATGATGAAAGACAAGGACGCCACCAACATCCGCATATCTAAGGGAACGAAGCCGTAAAGTTCATGAGTGGGAGTCTGGCTGCGGACCAGGTGGCTAAAGTGGCGCAGCTCCACCGTTTCTGCGCTACGGAGAGTCGAACCAATGAGCAGCCGGCAGAGGACAGGAGCTGTCTGCGCCGCCTCCCTGGACAGCGCGTGCGAAGCCACTGCCACCACTAACACCTGTGACGACTGTCACGATATAAGCAAAATCTGCATCACCACTGTATGTTTCTGCTGCTGTGTTAAGACTGCGGCAACTGCATTCCAGGATATACCACACAGCACTGTCATCACGGATAAAGCTAGCAGTACCTGGAGCGCTGAAAGAACCGCCTGGGACAGGTGGCACAGTGCGGAGTAGACTCTCCTCAGCTTGCGGTAGCGATCTGCAAGTGGTCGCCGCTGGCATCTCACTTGGGCTGTAGCTCTCAGACACTGGTTGAGCTGGCGCAAGTCACTCCGCACAAGAAGAACGAACCCAACGTACCTGGAAACAGCTGTAGGTATTATACCACTGCAGAACAATGATAACATATATGTTCATTTCATTCCGTACCACAGATATTCCAACGTCAGAGCAGCTACATGTAGAGTGAGAAACCCTGTGTACACCACTTTGCAGGAGATCCTCACCGCCGCGCTGGAGGAATGGAGCAATTCCAGGATGCCACTGTCCCAATACAACAACAGAGTGAGGATCCTCTGGTATTTGTGGGTGTTTCTAGAAAGATCTTCGGCGTTCGCCGTCACCATGCAGGCGCAGTGTGTCATCATGTAGGTTGCCAACCACACAAAAGTGATGGAATCCTTTTTTCTCGCGTTCACAGCTTGCAACGAATTCACCGTAAGCGCTGTTATTCCCAGGCTCATGACGAGAACAACAGATGCGTACAGCGTACCAGCAGTGGTACTGCGTAGTTCACACCTCACAGTCTCCACTGTGAATGGTTTCAGCCCGGAAAACCGGCAGATGGTGTGGTATGGTGTTACAGATCGTAAGAGGTCTCTTCTGTTCGCCATTTCAACATCGTCTAGCACTCCGATATACCTTCGTTACCTGTGAAGAAAAAGTTCCCCATTTATAGAAAGCCAGCTGCTTGCATTACACAGAGAATTAATATAAATTTCTCGAATCACTCATAAACTGTTGAGTATGATGTTTAGGTAAATTTTGGTTGTTTGGTCGTATGTCCATTTAAAATAATTAAGAAGACAGACCTTGCTGTAATACGTCTGTTAAATATTACAAGCATTATTATTTATTCATAATAAACACGTATCGAGCAAATTGTAAACTTTATTGTTTTCAGTATCTTTAAGGAGTCTAGGTTACATTAGAGACAGAACCTGAAAGACTTAAACATTCTGGGTGAAGTAGCTAAATAAATGAAAGTAAATAAAACAGTAATGAAAGAAAATTAAGACCAAATATTTGATCATAATGGGAAAAATTACAGACGGCTCACTAAATCCATTAAAGATGGAAGCGACGTTTGCCACTTGAAGGAGTAGTGTCAACAGTCGTCAAGATAAGCTAAGAAAACGTGAATCTTCTGGCACATTTCTCCCATATACGTGTTTAGCAACTCAGATTTCATTCGAAACTTTTTGCCACTATGGTATCACAGTGAACAGACATTTTTTGTTATCACATTTTCGTGTTAGCGTAATTTCGTCTTTTATTTTATTTACGTGTACGTATAAGTTGTTAACATAAACCTTATGGACTAAAGTGGGATCGTAACCACTGTTTTCTGCTTTTTTTGCTACTTAAGTTAGATCTAATTTTTTTTAGTTTATTATGATGCTTATCCCCCCCCATGAACCATGGACCTTGCCGTTGGCGTGGAGGCTTGCGTGCCTCAATGATACAAATAGCCGTACCGTAGGTCCAACCACAACGGAGGGGTATCAGTTGAGAGGCCAGACAAACGTGTGGTTCCTGAAGAGGGGCAGCAGCCTTTTCAGTAGTTGCAGGGGCAATAGTCTGGATGATTGACTGACCTGGCCTTGTAACACTAACCAAAACGGCCTTGCTATGCGGGTACTGCGAACGGCTGAAAGGAAGGGGAAACTACAGCCGTAATTTTTCCGAGGGCATCCAGCTTTACCGTATGGTTAAGTGATGATGGCGTCCTCTTGGGTAAAATATTCCGGAGGTAAAATAGTCCCACATTCGGTTCTCCGTGCGGGGACTACTCAAGAGGACGTCGTTATCAGAAGAAAGGAAACTGGCGTTCTACGGATCGGAGTGTTGAATGTCAGATCCCTTAATCGGGCAGATAGGTTAGAAAATTTAAAAAGGGAGACGGAGAGGTTAAAGTTAGATATAGTGGGAATTAGTGAAGTTCGGTGGGAGGAGGAACAAGACTTTTGTCAGATGAATACAGGGTTATAAACACAAAATCAAATAGGGGTAATGCAGGAGTAGATTTAATAATGAATAAAAAAACAGGAGTGCGGGTAAGCTCCTACAAACAGCATAGTGAACGCATTATTGTGGTCAAGATAGACACCAAGCACACGCCTACCCCAATAGTACAAGCTAAATGCCAATTAGCCCCGCAGATGATGAAGAAATTGATGAAATGTATGATGAGATAAAAGAAATTATTCAGGTAGTGAAGGGAGACGAAAATTTATTAGTCATGGATGACTGGAATTCGACAGTAGGAAAAGGAAGAGAAGGAAACATAGTAGATGAATACGGTTTGGGGGTAAGAAATGAAACAAGAAGCGGTCTGGTAGAATTTTGCACAGAGCATAACTTAATCTTGGCTAACACTTGGTTCAAGAATCATGAAAGAAGGTTGTATACATGGAAGAAACCTGGAGATTCTAGAAGGTTTCAGATAGATTATATAATGGTAAGACAGAGATTTAGGAACCAGATATTAAATTGTAAGACATTTCCAGGGGCAGATGTGGACTCTGACCACAATCTATTGGTTATTAACTGTAGATTAAAACTGAAGAAACTGCAAAACGGTGGGAATTTAAGGAGATGGGACCTGGATAAACTGACTAAACCAGAGGTTGTACAGAGTTTCAGGAAGAGCATAAGAGAACAATTCACAGGAATGGGGGAAAGAAATACAGTACAAGAAGAATGGGTGGCTCTGAGGGATGAAGTAGTGAAGGCAGCAGAGGATCAAGTAGGTAAAAAGACGAGGGCTCCTTGCGTAAGAGAAGAGATACGGAATTTAATTGATGAAAGGAAAAAGTACAAAAATGCAGTAAGTGAAACAAGCAAAATGAATACAAACGTCTCAAAAAAGAAATCGACAGGAAGTGCAACATGGCTAAGCAGGCATGGCTAGAGGCAAAATGTAAGGATGTAGTAGCTTATCTCACGAGGGGTAAGATAGATACTGCCTACTGGAAAATTAAAGAGACCTTTGGAGAAAAGAGACTCAGTCGCTTGTGAGCTCTGCTACATCCATGTACTAATTTCTATTTACATGACAAACCCTATTTTCAGGGCTATATTTTAATTCGGACTAATGGATCTATGCAGATATTTGTAAAAACGACGATGATACTTCATTCCATTTTTATGTAAAACTGCCGCCTTCTGAAGAAGACAGATTTAATTCTGCCAAAACCTAGGTAAAGATTTCTTTATCCATTGCAACTGGTCGGCTGTTTTTAGTTTTATAACGCGAATTCTTTACAGACGAATGGAAAGACTGGTAGAAGCCGACCTCGGGGAAGATCATTTTGGGTTCCGTAGAAATGTTGGAACACGTGAGGCAATACTGACCCTACGTCTTATCTTAGAAGAAAGATTAAGGAAAGGCAAACCTATGTTTCTAACAATTGTAGACTTAGAGAAAGCTTTTGACAATGTTGACTGGAATACTCTCTTTCAAATTCTGAAGGTGGCAGGGGTAAAATACAGGGAGCGAAAGGCTATTTACAATTTGTGCAGAAACCAGATGGCAGCTATAAGAGTCGAGGGACATGAAAGGGAAGCAGTGGCTGGTATGGGAGTGAGACAGGGTTGTAGCCTCTCCTCGATGCTATTCAATCTGTATACTGAGCAAGCAGTAAAGGAAACAAAAGAAAAGTTCGAAGTAGGTATTAAAATCCATGGAAAAGAAATAAAAACTTTGAGGTTCGTCGATGACATTGTAATTCTTTAGAGACAGCAAAGGTATTGGAAGAGCAGTTGAACGGAATGGACATTGTCTTGAATGGTGGGTATAAGATGAACATCAACAAAAGCAACACGAGGATAATGGAATGTAGTAGAATTAAGTCGGGTGATGCTGAGGGAATTAGATTTGGAAATGAGACACTTAAAGTAGTAAAGGAGTTTTGCTATTTGGGGAGCAAAATAACTGATAATGGTCGAAGTAGAGAGGATATAAAATGTAGACTGGCAATGCCAAGGAAAGCGTTTCTGAAGAAGAGAAATTTGTTAGCATCGAGTATAGATTTAAGTATCAGGAAGTCGTTTCTGAAAGTATTTGTATGGAGTGTAGCCATGTATGGAAGTGAAACATGGACGATAAATAGTTTGAACAAGAAGAGAATGTGATGCTACAGAAGAACGCTGAAGATTAGATGGGTAGATCACATAACTAATGAGGAGGTAATGAACAGAATTGGGGAGAGGAGGAGTTTCTGCCACAACTTGACTCGAAGAAGGGATCGGTTTGTAGGACAGGTTCTGAGGCATCAAGGTATCACCAATTTAGTACTGGAGGGCAGTGTGGAGGGTAAAAATCGTAGAGGGAGACCAAGAGATGAATACAATAAGCAGATTAAAAATGATGTAGGCTGCAGTAGGTACTGGGAGATGAAATGGTTTAAATGGCTCTGAGCACTATGGGACTCAACATCTTAGGTCATAAGTCCCCTAGAACGTAGACCTACTTAAACCTAACTAACCTAAGCACATCACACACACCCATGCCCGAGGCAGGATTCGAACCTGCGACCGTAGCAGTCCAGCGGTTCCGGACTGCAGCGCCAAGACCGCTAGACCACTGCGGCCGGCTGGGAGATGAAGAAGCTTGCACAGGATAGAGTAGCATGGAGAGCTGCATCAAACCAGTCTCAGGACTGAAGACCACAACAAGATTGTGCTTATGGTCGATTATAAATATGTTTTTCTATGGAAATAATGATCCAACAACGACAATATGGGAAGAATAGCTTGCTACTCACCACATAGCAGGCATTGAGTTGCAGACCGACACAATGAAAAAACAGTCTAAATACTGAGCTTTATGACGAAGTCCTTCTTCAGAAACCGAAAACACACACATATTTAGACAAGCACAACTCACACAGACATGGTCACTGCCTGTGAGTACCGGAGCCCGACTCATGCCAAACCAGGCTCTGTCACCCAGAGGCAGTCGCCACGTCTGTGTGAGTTGTTCTTGTGTGAATGTGTGAGTGTTTTCCACTCCAGAAGAATTCAATATTTTAGCAGAATTTTTGAGTGAGCCTCTTCTTCATGTTGTGAGTAGCAATATATCGTCTCCATATTGTTAATATTTTTGAGTAATTTATTCCATTCAGTGGAATATAACTATTTATTTTTGTGATTGGTCTTGTAATATTAGTATCTCATCTACATATCTGTAGAAATATTTATTTTTTTAAATCCATTTGAGATGGTTATAACGAAATTAGTTATCTGGATGTTGTAGTAAAATATTAGCCATTGTACCAGCAAAGTAATTTCGCATTACTAAATCTGATTCTAGTACATGGATGGTTCATAGACCTTGGAATAATTGTGGGAGTGTTAGAATTCTCGTAAAGTAATAAAATTCGTCCATAACTATTGCATTTGTATTATGTTGTGCGGGTATATTGTCTCAGCAACTGTTCTGTTGGTGTACACGTTGATTTCTTCCATCAAAATATGTTTTAAATGGTCTAGGATGTTGACATCTGAATAAGTATATAAATCACTTATTTTAGTCAGAATGCAAGGCTGTTTACGCCGTTTATTACTGGAATGACAGGTTTTGTCTCTTTATGGATATTTGGTAGTGACTGCAATTTATTTGCATATTTGCTACCATGGGGCGAAATGTTTGTTTTCTTCCGTCAAGTGAATGTTCAGTATTATTTATGGATTTTTCATCAGGCAGACATTAGCTGGTTGGCTGTTTCTTTTATACAAATGCTGTTATTTCTGTTGGACACTTAAAGATTCTTTTTGTAGAGACTATCTTGACTACTACCGTATTCCCTTCTTCAGTTCCTACCGAATGGCTAGTGTTCATTATTTCACATATGGTACCAGTGTTTCCATATTGACGAATTTATCGGATAATATGAAATGTTCATGTCGAAAGTTCAAGCTGGGAATAAGCATCACACCAGAACAGAAAGTTGTCACTCCCTACAACAACCTTAAAAAGTCAACTATTCAGGAGTGTATAAGTTCAAATGGAAAATGTGAACGTCACTGACATGAAAGTGTCTTCAAAACATTCAGCTAGAGACATAACACAGTACCTGGCAGTCCCAACCTTTGTTCAAAAAACTTAGCCAACTAGATATTTTAGATTAAATATGTAGGTTCACATACTTGAGAAAATATCCTGACGTTTAATAGATGAAATGACGCTACTTCAGAGACTTCTCTGGTCTCAAACAGTTATGATTTTAAGTGCACAGACTGAAGATGCAAGTAAAAATTTGTATCAAGGTCAGGAATCGAACCCGGGTCTCCTGCTTATTATGGAGGTCCGTTAACCACTACGCCAAATTTTCACTCGCCGCTTCAGTGAGTAAGTTATTGACAAAGGTCTATGGAATGTGCTGAAAAGAGTATATGTAACTTACAAGTTGCATGAAAAATAACTGGTATGGAACAGTATACACCATAAGTAAACGTATTCTACGGTGCTGATACTGCTGATGAGTGGTATGTGTCCCAATTGCATTCTGGAAATAAATAAGAACATTATGTATAGGACAATTTATGAAGGTCAGCCTCATTCTATAACCGATCCTTGACAAGTCTCGTTTAGTACCCTTATTGTATCCGCACATTCAACTTATCTTTCGTATCCCAACACTTAACAAACTTTTTCGAGTTCAGGTTTAATAACCTTAGAGGGTATAAAGTGATCCCAGTGAGCAACCCATCTTACTAAATTTAATGTAGCACACGCGTCCCATAGGAAGTGAAGGGTCCAACTCATTCTCCTCCCAGAGAACTGAAATATTATGTACCTCCTAGTTCTTCTTTTTCACTTTTTTCGTTTTATCTGTCCCCTACAGTATCGACATCGTTATATGCGCTGAAGCATTCTCAGTGACTGCTGGTGACCAGATTGACTTCCTGACCGCATCGCTCCCTATGAGACAGAATCTGCGTGCCAGATCTGTCTGCATCTAGTTGCACAGCTCATGTTTAAGTGCGAGAACATTCTTCTGAATGCTTACGTAGCAGGTATCTGTCTCAGGACGGAAGCTACAGCTCAACATTTACACAGACGGATGTGGAAAGCCACCTCTAATGTGGCTGGCCAAAGAGCGCTCATAGTTAATCCGTTAGCAGAAATCCATCTGAGCTAGGGTCACCTCCCCGAATCCCTGAATGGTGCGATAACGCACTAAATTATCTGAGCGGATATCTATCTCCTAGTTACTACATGCCAGGTATCAGTTATTCCCAGCACATGTATCGTAGATACTTTTTCAAGCAACATTGCTCCCAACATTTTCCTAATCATGATTCCTTACCCATAGCTTCCAGCAGCCCCGCTTTCACCAGCTAGTTATGAAAGCTTTAAGGAATAAGTGTAAGAAAAAAATATGTTTAGGTAGCGTGAAATTCGAAGAATGTAGAGGGTGAAACGCCTCCTGTTCCACAAATTTATCACTTCTGGATTCCCTCAATTTCATCATATAAGAAATTTTGTGACTAGGAAAATGTTTGTGAAGGTCAGAGTCGGATATTCTATAGAATTTAATTTACTCCCTTAGAGGCACAGAATGTATTCATTAACTTAATATGGAGGTCATCCACGATAAGTACTTTTTTTTACCTAAAAACAGCTTTTATAGTCAAGTGGAGAACCTTTCATATTATGTCCATCCCTATGGGTACCCATATAAATACTGAAAATAGTGTCCATTTGCAGTCAGCCTGATTCCCTGCTGCATACTACGAAAGTCAGATAATTCGTTCTCATTTTCTCACCTCACTGTTTCTGTTACTAACCATTTGGGTGCTTACCACTGTCGGTCTACATCAGTACGTTTATCACATCGTGTTTACTGACCTTAAGTTACTCCTATTCAAATCATGGCAATCACGACCACTAAAATTGAAAATCTGAAAGTGATTCGTGTTCCGTACTTCTCATGAAAAAGTTGGCTGTACTCTACACCACTCACATAAAGTCAAGACATCGGTTTTTAAATATAATTTGTAGTATGAATTACATTGCTGTAACGACTTGTGAGGAAACCGACGCTTGGAGAATGTTACATCAACAAACAAGTTGCAGAGTAGAGAATAATAAAAGTAGAATATAGAATTCCGTGGCAAGATAAACTGTTCCTTAATTTTATAGCTGATGAGAGTTGTAATAATAACTGTTGCTTAGTAAATGTAGAGGAAAAAAAAACTAAGCAACATAAATTAGTGGAAGGAAGGTATGTTCGAATCTCGTTAGGTATTAAGAACTAACTGTGTCATGACTGTAGCCCACATACAAAAATAACATCCCTGGGCATTAAAAATACAATGACAAGAGGAATACCAGGTAGCAGAATTGTAATTGTTGTGCACGTACAATGTACCAGGAGAATATCTACGTGATTTGGAGACATGCAAGATGTGACATGTAGAGGATACAGCTGCATCCTCTAACAGCCACATTGGCTCAAAATCGGCAGAGTACCGATTCGAACTGAACTTTGAAGACAGATATAGGTATTTCAAAAGTGTAGCAATGGGCATGTACGAACCAGAAAACCACTGGTATGAGCAGTGTCAGGTTTCACCTGATACAGTTGTGCTTACTGTGTATGGTCAATGTCACCCCTGGGGAAAAGGGGAGAGAGGGGCAGGATGAGGGTGGAGGTCAGGCACTTGTGTCATCACGTTCTTGGTCAATAATCTCATGACTCCACTGTCCTTGGAGAATAGTGCTCATTTGGTTGTGGGTCCTATATGTACTAATAAATAGTAAAAAGACTGAGAAGCGACTCTTCTCAATGTTTTTTAGAATCAGGGTCTTATGTGCTCGACTGACAACACACTAGTGTTGAGCAAGTTCAGCAATGAAACTTAAACAGTTGTATTTGCAGTTAAAATCCATCAGAGAAGTGTATTCACAGACCTCGGGGGGAACCATAACTAGACTAGTTGTTAACAACTCTTTTAATTTTTCAGTTGTTGTTTGACCTTCTGATGTTCATTGAAACTGCAAATCTTCATTCATCAAGTGAGTGAGTGATCATGGCATAATAGGGAAACTCAGCGTGAACCTCCTATAGCAATTTGCTAATCTTGAAAACCACTGCATCTTCTTAGTCATTGGAAGAGATGGAATATTTCACACAGCCTTCACTAATCTGTTCTCCATACTCGCTAATTACATGTTCCAAATAATTCACTTGCTTCAATGCAAAATGTGCCATTTCTATTCTTAATATGAGGCATGAAGAATGGACCTTTTAAAAAATTCCTTGCTTTATGTCCTTTACAAATTCAATAATGACGTCGAGATACACTATACACTTCTATCGCCTCAATTTTCTCGAAACTCCACCCAACACTCACTGAAACGTGACTGATCATTTTCTGAAATAAATGGCTTTCACCGATACTGGGAATGACCGAAAGGAATTATAAATACTGTTTTTTCCTGCCCTACATCTACTTGATAATATACATGTCGAAAAATATTTTCATTGTGCCAAGTACCCTATTTTTTCCATAGTATTTGGTACTGGATATCTGTCTGTAATCGTACATGTATTGAGATACCTGTAACAAAAGGAGAAGTGATATTTCCTTTTCTATCTGAAGACATCTTAGACACTCTTACGAATGGTGTACCCTATGGACTTGTGCTTTCCTTGGTGATTGCTAGTGAACAACCCTAGCATTACTGGCTATGGGTGGGGTAACCAGTATGGCTTATGATGCACAGGTGATTGGGTTCAGACAGGACTCCTATGATTCGCCAGAGTTGCTGCTAATGGACCTAAAGGATTAAGTAGCCCCTAGAATTCCACAAATAATTTTTCGATAGGTACTTTTTGCAACCGTTCAGAATCCACCACTTGTATATATAATGCATTTATATCAGCGGCTTGCCCATGGATGTAGTTTGAACTTATCCTGTCTAGATCGTTCTTGTCTAGGACATCCAAATTGGCAATAAATAATATTTAGAGAGCTTTGAGGCTTCGGCATCAAAATTATCTACGTTTATCAGCATTACTTGTTCACCATTTGTTTCACCTACACACTTCTGCATATGAAACACTGCTAAGTAACCAGCTCTTTGTTCTTCTACAATGTTTCTATCACACACAATAACTTTGCAAGTAATTCTGTTCCTACATTCACCAGAAGTAGCTTCCTTGTACGTTGTGGTACATTATCACATAAACTGAGTCTTAATAACTTCGCAACTAATTTAATTCGTTTGTCCTTCATGACAGATGAGACTTGCAAAAATACATCATTGACAACACTTTCCCCTAATACGAACAAAGGTCCCCAATGTCCGCTATGTGTTTTCAAATGACAGCTTTAGCATGGTGCTTATAAATGTAAAACAATCCTAGGATTGCACAGTACCCTCCACTTGTATGGGACAATACGTCCTGCTCCCCAATTCCCGAATTTTTGTACTACAATATAAGAACTTAACGTTGCTGATCCTTGTGATTGAACGTTATTCCACCTACACCACATCCTATAGGGTGGAAGGTTTAACTACCTGTAGACTTGCCACAGACGTATGGACCTTCTGTCTCCCTTGCCAATCAAGAAACATTTCCTTCTACACAGGTTTCTTGTAGCATCAAATATAACTGGGAACGCCGTTCAGTGGGTTCGAAGTTGCCATTACATTTAACAGTTGATAATCTGCATTTCATATTCTACCATTATACTACTTACTCCTGCAGTCCAACTCCTGATCTTCTACTTTCCCACATTTCTTACACTATAGCTGGCTACACTCCGTTCACATTTGACCTAACAGTCTAAAGCGATGTAAATTCTCATCAGTAGAGGATACACTACTCCTAATGAGGACCTTAATCGCTATACTTGTTTCTTCCAATTTACTGAGTTCACGAAGAGAGTCAGCCAGGTTCTTCAGAAATTCCTTACTGACCTTCCATGGCACATTAGGTGGCAGTCCCCACTAGGGAGCCTCTATTGCACTGCTTTCAGCTTCCTGTAGAATGATTTCATTTGCTCAACATTATCGCTTCGTTTGCTGCAACACACTTTCAGTCTTCATACTACGCATTCTATAGTTTATACAGATCGTAAATGCAGCCAGGATTTAAATATATGATGCCAAAAATTCAAGCAATATTCTGAACTTACGTTGGGTTTGGCTTAACATAAGTATAGTTCATTGATTACCCTTTGTGTTGAATTATCACAGCGGTAGGACTAATGATTCTTACAAATATTAACAAAACCGTGCACCACATTAGCTAGCATGTATTCCCAGTAAAGTATCAAAGCTTTTTTTAAGTTCCGCCACTTGTGTTGGATGTTAAAAGCCCTGCAATAACTAAACTTCATAAAGTTATTTTAAGCTGAGTCTATGCTAAGTCTATCATATGTGCCAATATTGTTACACGTCCAAATACTCACTGACTAATGGAAATATTCTGTGTTGCATCTGCCCAACTTGCAAGTATTCTTAAAACTTGAAAATGCGTACAGACTCAAAAAATATGCTAATGTGAGTATGACCGTCTATTTAAGATCTTAGAGCGTCGTTCCAAAAGATCTCGTACAAAGCTAACCATACATTTAACCAAACATAAATCATATAATACACATATACATATGACATGCCAGACTGAACTTAATTTCTATCACCTTTCAGATAATGTACGTCGCTTTCTGTTGAGTCTTTTAGATTTCTCATAAGCTACAGTAATGCCATTGTTATAAATGTTCTACGATGTCGTACTATGTGAAAATTACAAATTTATATGAGTTAATAGATTTACAGGTAAGCAGAGTAGCCTAATTTATTACACTGCGACTACTTTCGTCACTTTATTCCTTGTTTTGTGTAAAACTGAGCTTTTAATAGTACAGAATACATAGACTGTAATATAGTTTAAATTATCTTGTATTCTTCTGATACTCTCTGACGGAGCTCTCCATACTCCATCCATTGAGACATAGTTTATCCATTTCAGCCAAGACTTTGATAATATACGAGTATTAATTTAAAATTTCATATTATTTGCAACACTTAGATAATTCATAAGCCAGAAACTACTTGTATGCTTTCGTAAGTGTGTTTAATTATGTTATAGCTATATTGGATCAGGTTTTACGGGATATTGGTCTATTTAGTAATTATGGTAGTCTCTCGTTTCCACCAAGGTGGTTGTAACGTCACGTTCCTCTCCAGTGACCAAGTGCACCTGGGTTTTCCCAGTCTATCTGTTTAACTGCTCCCTGAAACCGCAGCGCCTTCCTACTGTGGAGGATACCTCGCATGACGTCGGTATGAACCTGCTGTCCCTATCAGTTCCATAGACTCATGAGAGTCGAAGGATTGCGATTAATGCAAACAGCAGTATCCTGGAAGAATAAGATGCAGTCTTGTTAAACCAAGATTCTGATGCTGTCGTCATTCGGTGATGATGATGATGACGATTGATGGCGGAGGGCCCTAAACAGCTAGGTCATCAGCGCCCTTGCATTAATGTTATACCGAAGAAGATTTTCATAATCTTTGGAAGAAGATGAATAACCTGAAAAACTACGTTTAAGCCCAGCACAGGAAATTTAAAGCAATCCCAAAAAGGTGAGGTTCAGAAAATCCCGTAATAAAACCACAGCGAAACACAGCAGTATAACTAAATAAAATCATGGAGAAAATACCTGCGAAGATGCTGTTAAAAAGGGACAAATAAATGCGGCTGGATGACGACATAGAAATAATACGTGACCCAGCCACTTTGTTACATATTAAGACCTCACACTAGGTGTTTTGGGAAGACTTCCGGACACCACGCAAAATTTTAAGACACGAATAACACTCGCCTCGTTATCAGCTAAAACAGAGGGAAGATCCTGTGAGAGACCCAGTTCGACCATCAGTTCGTCATATAAAACATACTCAGTTAAAAGACGTCGTACTGACAGCTGTGCCCCCCATCTCTCACATACTGGGGGCTCCTCCCGACGGAAGAGGAAGCGATGTCCCACACTAAGCCGAGTAAGGGGTACTTCTTCACACTGTCGCGAGCGCAAGGAGGTGATCCATGTTCGCACTGAAGTCTTGATGGAACATAGATTATTGTTCCTCATTTCCAGCCACTGGGACTATCACCAACATGTGGCCTTCCTGGTCACAAATGAAGTGACAGCCCGCAGAGGGACTGAACAGAGGACAGGAGGAGGAGGGGAGCAAGCATCCTTATCAGTAGCATCAGCAGATTATGATTTTGTTGTCACGCCGCCGTCTGCATTGAACTCAGGATAGCAAACAGTTCCGCGTAATAAACTGAAAACTGCTCTTGGACCCCTGTCCTGAGGACAATGTCGGGGAACACGACGGAACAACCGAAAACATCTCCCTTCTTAGAACCATTCGTGTATACGGTAATAAAATCTGGATGACTACGTAAAATATCATTAAATTTTAATTTTAAAAACACGGTCTGGGTACAATGCTTCATGTAAGCAGTCAGTTCTAAAAGAAATCAGGGTCTCGGTAGCAGTCGGGGGGAGACCCTACACCACTTTCCTGTTTCCCCAGAGCACGGAGTCCACTTGCCTTGGCAGCTACGGCTGCGAGTTCCTACTGCGCCTTCCTCGGCATTTGTGGTCGCTGAAATAACATCTGGCAGGTGACAGATATGTACACTGCAGCTGTGTGAAGCGACGCAGAATGTTTGGGCTGTGCCTCAGCTGTAATGAACGAGAAACACCTTGATTAAAACATAAAAAATGAATGGTATGATATTGATGTAGCGTAGGAACGAAGTTATATTTTAAGTAAGTAATATTTGTAAGGTGGCTGTCATTGTAATAGCTACTGCAGGAACAGTCGTATCAATACAGAACACTAATAGCCACATTTATTTCTGCTCCACAATTTGTCTACTACAACATTTCGTATTTTCTCAAGCCATTTGGTGTCACTGTTATATTTTATCGTGCTTCATACTATCGCAATTAATTACCTAACCATTAGGCTCATATTGATCTCAACAGAGAAACACAGTCTGGCAGGGATCTAAGAAGTAAGAAGTTAGTACTTTGAATGCATGAAGTCAGAACCTCTTGACTGACGATTGTTACGACACTTTTTTTGTTATTATTTATTTGTTAACTATAATTAGTTTGTTATTTTAGCTCTAAAATACAACATACATTACATGTGAAAATCCTCACATAACACGTGATATACACTGAAGCGCCAAAGAAACTGGTATAGGCACGCATACACAAATACAGAGGTATGTAAACAGGCAGAATACGGCGCTGCGGTCGGCAATCCCTATATAAGACAACAAGTATTTCGCGCTTTTGCTAGATCGGTTACTGGTGCTACAGTGGTAGGTTTATCAAGATTTGAATGAGTTTGAACGTGGTGTTACAGCCGGCGGACTAGCGATGGGACACTGCGTCTCCGAGGTAACGATGAAATGGGGGATTTTCGGGCACGACGATTTCACGAGTATATCGTGAATATCAGGAATCCTGTAAAACATAAAATCTCCGACATTGCTGCGACCAGAAAAAGATCCTGCAAGAACAGAACCAACGACGACTGAAGAGAATGTCCTTCAGAACATAAATCAGGCAACTCCTCAGTCTATTGAGTAGTACTGCCTTTTGGGTTGAAGGCAGAAACAGAAAGTACATTGTCGTAAATAGGAAGACGAAACAAATGAAATGAATCAAATCCAGGAATATTTTCACAGCGACGTGAACGCATAATTGTAAATGTCACTGTCTTAGTGTGAGACTGGAATGTGGCAGGTAAACAACGCGTACCAAGTAGCGGAATGCCCTGACCGTCATCCGCAGTAAGTCGCGTGCAAGATTTTGTGAACTGTGCCGAGCCCAGCTGTTCATAAGTGCCACGATTAAGCAACGAAACGGAAGTGTCAGTGCCTAACTGAAGTCGCACACAGCCTCTGACACTCACTGAGGTCACAAACAGTTTATCTCACTGTCGTTGCACAGCATTTTGGCGGGGTGAAGGCACATCCTATATTTAATCATCACTAGTACCGGTAGCCGGATAGAAAAAACTAGAGTCTCTGAATGTGAAGGTGCTTCACACTTACAAGAGCGAACGTGGGTAGAGTTCTTTTTCTGCTGCAAGCATATAGACTGCACATGAGCTGGCATTCCAGAAGCAAAGCAGGTCACGTTCCACGAGCGGAAATTTTCTCTTGACATGATTTCACAGCAGAAACATGCGTTAACGCTTGTTTACTCAATCCATGACGCGGTGGCTAGTTTGTGTGTGGTGGTTGGTGGCAACACCGCATCTGTTTGTCACTTTGTGTTACACTGCAAATGGGAACTACCTCAAAGTTTTCCACGGCACTATCACATGAGTCCTGATGTTCAATAACTTGTAACACTTGTTTCAAAGCAGGATCTGGCACATTGTACATAGTTGCATCACGAACCATTGTTTCACTACATTTGCCGTCCACAGCTACATTGCAAACTACACTGCCGTGTCAAAGACTGAAGTTCATTGACCTGATGATGGTATGTCTGTTCTGACCTTCCCCACAATCCAAATAACTTGTAACGAGCTGCAGCCACCTGCACCTGATCCTCGTATTACTTAGTGAGGGCAGAAACTAATTCTTCAAAAACCAGCAACTCTAGCCTACTAGTCGAGAATAACTTCTGAGGGAGTTGGTAAACACCTATACCACCCATTGACGTGAAACGAGAACGTTTCACAGTACACTGCACTTGACGTGTAGCACATTGAACGTCGAAATGAACCTAGTGCTCGTTCCATTGCTCTTGTTGTTCACTGCAAGTTCGGGACGGTGGAATAGCACGGAGGCTGTGTCGCGGATGTGACTGGCTGTTGTGGCGAAGTTGATACAGCACCTGCTTGTGTATTAAGCAATAAAACATACTTATTTAGTTCGTAAATTTTGAATCGCTAACACAAAAACCCTCCGTCTCCTCACATAGGGTGGGGTTTGAGAGAGAGCAATTTGTTATTTATCCGTAACCATTTTCCACACAAAAATGAGGACATGAATTTTCTTGAATTAGAGCGCCAACTACCAAGAATCAAAACAAATAATTAAGACAAAATGTACGTAGTTTTTTATGTAGAATCTGATTTTGCAATAAAAAAGGGGGTTCCCATTTGAAATTTTGAAGTTGCCTCGCGCCCCAACCCCAGGGGGCTGGGGTGGTGGGCTAATTTTAGCACCAACAGATGTCCCCCTCGAAAATAATCATCTTTGGATTCTACACATTCTTTCGTGTGAAGCGTATTTTTCGAGTTATTCTGGTTTGCCAACTTAAAATTTACACCCTGTATATACAAACAACTGATCTTGAAATTTTCTTGAATCTTTGTATGGAATTGAAAGTTGAGCGCTTCCAGCCCACCGTTGTTCTGGAAGACAGCTGGGCGTATGATCTGGGGTTCGATTTCATATGACAGCAGGACCACTGTCCTGGTTACCCCACGCACACTGACTGGGAAATTCTACGCCAGTCTGTTGATTCGACCTGTTTTGCTGTCATTTATGAATGGCATTCCAGGGGTGTCTTTCAACAAGATGACGCTCGCCTGCATACCGCTGTTGAAACCAAACATACTGTACAGAGTGCCGACATGTTGCTTGGCCTTCTTGACTACCAGATTTGTCTCCACTTGAGCTGACATCGAACATCATCAGACGAGATATATTCCCGAAATTTCATTGCTCTACGTAAATTATGTTTTGGTGTTTGGTATTTTCCGTCAGTGTATTTTAAAATTTTGAAATAAATATTTGTGTTTTTAATGAAATATTCTACGGGATTCCATAGCTTCTAGTATAGGGACCATTGTTAGACATAAAGATCTCTCTAAAAAGTATGCTGTGAGAAATTAACGAAATTTGTATTTACTTTTGTGTGTGTGTGTGTGTGTGTGTGTGTGTGTGTGTGTGTTAAAAGATAGTTTGAAGTTCTAGACCCTACTTACACATTAGTACTTCTTTAAAAAGTATGATGTTAATACATGTCAACAACAATTAAAACATTTTGTTTTTTCTTAGTTTTTACGGTGCGCATAAAGTCCCCCCCGCCTCCTCGAGAAACGTTGGTAAGTAAGGATTAATATTATGGGTCTTTGAAAATTATGTCTTTATTGTCAATACACTCAGTTATTCGAATTTTGATTTTACGTTTGAATCTGGCTGGCATAGAGATGGATGTGCGGGCTACTGCTGAGAGTATATTGTCTTTCCAGTGTGCAAGAGTCCTTGGACGATCGCTGTAGGGAGTGGATTCTGGAAATCCCCTAAGAAACGTCACAGTGGCCTAAATCGATGAGGCGAATGTCACGGAAGATCAGATGAGGCGCCCGGAGAACTTCCATGCAAAACGCGCAAAGCAGTTCGCACTGTGTGCGCCGTCGTCCCAGCTACGTGCAACTAAGCAACCACAATATTAATTTGTCCAAGAAGAGGCAAGAAACAGTCCTCAGTCATGCTGAATACTCTCCGAGAATTCACTTTTAGTGTATTCTCAACACTGCACACCAAAGTGCTACACGTAATGGATGCCTAAGAGCTGTCTGGTCCTCTCGTTAAGTTGTCCAGGTTTGTTAGCCCACTAGCACAGCGTGTCTTGTTTATTAGCGCCTCGGATAGGTTAAAGTGTGCCTCGTCACTAAAGAACAGCAGCGCACTGTGTGGCAACTGTTCAAACAACTCGCCACATGCAATTTTTCGCATCAATAAAATCGCATTTTGCGTCACACCCAGTGTATATGGGTTAAAATTGAAGGCGTGGTGAGAAAATCGTCTCACAGGACGATAGATAAGTGCAAGGACAGCGGTGTGTGTGCCTGACGAGCGACGACGACATCATTTGCTGCTACGTTTTGCTGCAATCAGAACGCAATATGGAAATGTTCGAAAAGAGAAAAGTAATTAAACTTACTATAAAATGTATTCGTTTTGAAAATCAGTGTAATAATAAAGTTAATGACCCGCATTGGGAGTAATTACCAAGGCATATGCAGTGCTGGGATTAGGTAACACCTGGTCCTACACTGATTCAAAATAAAATATAAACAGTTTGATCATAAATCTCAATATTCAGCAGCTCCATCGTAATCGAATATCCCGCATTCACGTCTATGACGCACCGCTCACTTCAGCTCGAAAGCATGAAACGTTAAGGGTTCCCGGGTTCGATTCCCGGCGGGGTCAGGGATTTTCTCTGCCTCGTGATGGCTGGGTGTTGTGTGCTGTCCTTAGGTTAGTTAGGTTTAAGTAGTTCTAAGTTCTAGGGGACTGATGACCGTAGATGTTAAGTCCCATAGTGCTCAGAGCCATTTGAACCATTTGAACCTTGAAACGTTAAACGCCGCAGTATCAGACTCATTGTATTTATATGAAGGCTGCACACTGCCTGGTTATTCTGGCCACGTTGCTCGCTCTCTCTTTCTTGCTTTCGTTATTTCTCACACTTTCGGATGGAATAATTAACGTACTTTGATGTCATTCCGTACGATGTTATACATTTCAGTTGTCAGGAAAGCTGGACATAGCGTAAATTAATATGTGGTAATGAAAGAATATGAAGTCAGAATTAACAGACAATTAGTTATTATTATTTAACTATTTAGTTATTATTATTTAACTTCCTGGCATCACAGTGGATAAAGAAACATACAAGAATACTGAGTCATTTTAATAAGTCACCACGCGAGTGATGGGTTATTAACTGCACCAGCATATCGTTAGCGCCGTCGTGTTGTAGGCAAACCATTTCTTCCGTGGTTCATTTGCTTGGAACTGTCCTGGTCACATTTCTTTGGCAGGATTATTCTTCTCTAAAGTTAGTTGATTAAGTCAGGACCACTAAGTTCACTTCAGGTCAATCTTTTCATTCATCAACCAAACCACTGAGCACATAAAACAAACGTTCTTCACATCATGTTTCCACACACCCATGTCTCCAGTACGCGCCAAAACTTCGCAAGTATCTTTCTTGATATATGTGGTACCATTACTCACAACCTAAACTGTGTTGCGTGAGATTCTGTTTCAGCACCTTATATAAATTCAAACATATTTCAAATGATTATCTCTTTTTTTACGAATAACGGTTTACGGTGCCAAAGCACATGTTTATATAGGCTCAGTAACGATTACAATGCATTCCAACGAAATAATATGAAAGAGATGCTTTTATATAAATGTCTTTGGGTCCTGTTTTAATCGAGTTACGATATAAAATACCAGCAGTTCCATCTAGTAGATTTAGGCGATAGCTACAGTGTTACTCAAAACTCTCGTAGCCACATAAATTACAGGTAGTGGCAGAAAATGGGGCAGTTTTAATTAGTCTCTAAAAGTCGAACGGTATTATTGGTCACACTGAATGTCTGTCATGTGTTTCGGATAGGTCCGCTATTTGCCGAGATGGAGTGCTGGAGTGGGCCTGAAATTGCTGTGGCTGTGGAGTCCTTTCACAGGAATGTTCAGCGCCTTGCTGCTGCTAGACAGGAATACCATCATCAGTTCGACATTAGACGGAATGATCCTGTACCACGTTATAGGTGAAAAATTATGAAGCAACGGGAAGTGCCCTTAAGCTGAAATCGCCTGTAAGAATTAGAAGTTGTCAGTCACAGGAACTGATAGAGGAAGTGCAAAATGTTGTCACCGAGCGAAATGGAGCAGTGGTTAGCACACTGTACGAGCATTCGGCCATCCTGATTTAGATTTTCTGTGATTCCCCTAAATCACTTCAGACAAATGCCGGGATGGTTCCTTTGAAAGGTCACGGCCGACTTCCCTCCCCATCCTTCCCTAACCCGATGGGACCGATGACATTGCTGTTTGGTCCACTCCCCAACCAACCAAGTAACAGTCCAATGCGTTCTGTGAGACAGATTGTGGTTCTAGTGGGATTGTTCAACCGTAGTGTGCACAGAATTTTACGGAACAATTTGACGTTTCAAATATACAAGATAGAGGTTGTGCATCAGTTAAATGAAAATGGTTACGAAAAGCAAATACATATGTCTGTTGAACTGTTTACTAAAAGTAGGGACAACGAAGTTCTTAAATTTGCTATGGCTGAATGACAACGCACATTCTTATCGCAGCGGTTGTGTCACCAAACAAAACTGCCGTTACTGGTGCGACGATAGTCCTCAGTAACTCCAACAACGCCCCTCACACAGCCAGAAAGTCACAGCAAGGGGCGCCGCCTCCTCAGTGGACATAATCGACGCTTTCTTTTTTGAGGATGAACATTTACGTGCAGTGGGCAGAGGGTTTGTTAACCACATCGTTTCAAGGAATGGCAATATTTCGTTGCCTTTAAGGCCTCCACACTTATTGATCTGTAACTATTTATTTTGTAGGTCCCTTAAACAAAGCCGGCCGTTGTGGCCGTGCGGTTCTAGGCGCTACAGTCTAGAACCGCGCGACCGCTACGGTCGCAGGTTCGAATCCTGCCTCGGGCTTGGATGTGTGTGATGTCCTTAGGTTAGTTAGGTTTAAGTAGTTCTAAGTTCTAGGGGACTGATGATCCCCAGATGTTAAGTCCCATAGTGCTCAGAGCCATTTTTTTTAACCTTAAACAAAGGGTGCGTGCTAGAAGCCCACACACACACGGTTCCGGTACTGAAAGACACCATTCAGGCAGAAATCAGAAACATTCCTATAAATATGCTCGTTCGTGCCGTAAACGATTTACATCACAGATTGTCCGTCATTGTAACAATGTTGGCCATCTAGGAGATATCTTTTCCAAAACAAGAACTGTGCGTGAAATGCCAATACTCAAGGGCTTCGTTGCTGCGTATGAAAATGTTTTACAGTATATTTGTCGGCCTGTTTCGGTTCTGCTACAGTTTTCTCACGAATAGGCTCACAACCATTACAAAGCGTATTCAGGCGTGTAGTACCGCGTTACTCCCACTCCTCTTCTTTGCAGATTTCCAGTTCCTCTGCGAGTTTTGATCCAGGATACAACTGATTGCCGGCCAGGAACAGGACGTGGGTTCCCACTATAACTTCCTTTCTATGTCAGGGCTGCCCCCTCCCTCCTGCTTCTCCATTTCTCCTCACCACTTCAGCTCCTGATGTCAGAGCTCTACCCACCCACCAAATCTATCCTTCATTTCCGTGTTCCCACTATCCATCCTACCACCTTCATTTTCAGTATCATCCAACGGCTTATATACTAACTCGCGCACTCTAACCCATTACAGAACAACCAAAGTTTAATCTTCCCACAACTTTTTTAACCAGCGCCGGTCCTTCATCTTTTTAAACGGTAGTACGTTGCTCCTTTTTAATCAACATCGCCATTTTTTCAACTTATTTTAAATACCTATTTTGTCTTTTTATTCTTGTCTGTTGAACTGTTTATTTCTGTTTTTATTTGAGAGGAAGAAAACAACATTGTATTTTGTAAGTATCATCGAATAATCAGCATTATATGATCTTTGAAAACATTTTTAAATTCTCCACCCATAAACCTTGCTGTAATGTCCGTACTTACATTTTGTAAAGGCATTTGGCTCAAGAGCGATATATTGTAGTGCAGGAAGACCACCTGCAGCACATATGGGGTGGGAACGACGAAATAACAATAAACAAAAAATCAAAAGTTGGGTCGTAAATTCTGAAGTACATACGCGATGTACGCTGCTCTGCCATGATCCGTCAGCCGTTAGAAAAGCGAGCCTCTACGACAACGGCGCGTTGCTCCTTCGGCGAATGCAATGTTCCTACTGGTAAACAAACTTTCCGAACAACTGCTTCGAATGAGGCTCGCTTCACCCCAGCTCACCCCACACTGAATAAAAGCAGTAACCTTCGTTGCCACATCCTTTGCGGAGGAAGAGGCACGATTGGATAAAATCTACCTTCATCACGATAGCGCACCTGGACAAAGACATGCTTTGGCAGTGGCAAAACAGACATTTGAACTATGAATAGTTGAAACTTCCATCCTGCCGTTTTGACGCCTTGACTTTTACCCGTTCCTACGTATAAAAAAATCTGTGAATGAATTTTTTTAGAATTAAATGGGATATTGTGCACACACAGAATCAGACTTCGAAGATCAAAACTACCAACTGAAAGGTAATGGATAATGTAAAATGTCTTGAAAAGAGCATTTACTAACAAGTTTCTTGCTTTAATTATACACTCTAATACAAAAAAAGACGACTGTGAAGGAATTATCTAAGTGGAACGTAAATACAGTAGTAGACGTGCTGTACATGTACAGACAAATAAACGTTCTCCCTTTTAGAAAAATTGAGCATATCAGTAACGCGTTGGTCCACCTGTGGTCCTTATGCAAGCACTTATTCTACTTGGCGTCGACTGACAGAGTAGTTGGATGTCATCCTGATGGATATTGTGCCAGATTCTGTACAAATGGCTCGGTGGTAACCAGAATCACCAGATGGTTAGAGTGTCCTGCCCACAACGCTCCAGACCTTCTCAATTGGGGAGAGATCCTGAGGCCTTGTTGGCCAAGACAGAATGTGACAAGCACAAAGACAAGCTGTAGAAACTCTCGGCTTGTTCAGCGGGCATTATCTTGCTGAAATGTGAGGCCACGATGGCTTGCCATGAAGGGCAACAAAACGGAGTGTAGAGTGTCGTCGACCAACCGCTATGCTGTAAGGGTGCCGTGAATTAGAAACTAAGCGGTCCCGTTATTAAAGAAATGACACTCCAGACCATCACTCCTGCTTGTCGGACCAAATGGCGAGCTACACTCTGGTTGGTACTCCACTGCTGTCATGTGCGTCTCCAGAGACGTCTTCTGCCTGAAATGGCATTGATTGGTGAAGAATTGTCTTGAGTGAAAAGTCTCGGTGACCATCGAAGACCTCTCTGAAGACGATCCAGGCAGTTGTGGGATACCAAACTGACTGTCTAAATGGATGAGTTAAATGCTCACACCTGTCACACAGAATCGTAAAGAAGGAGGGACAATCCACTACGTGGTCTGTTAAGACATGTTTCGAAAGGAAGTAGAATTGTCATCATTCATGCTGGCGCGCAGGACGGTTTTGTATTGAATGTGTACATGAGGTTAAGACAACGGCCAGACAACAGGGGCTTATCACAGCGACATACATTCCTCAGCTTATGAAAAATGGTTCAGGGAGAAATTGATACCTAATCTAGTTCCTCATACTGTCCTTGTTAGATATAACTCCCCTTATCGCAGTAAGTATCTGTCTCGTGCTACAATATCAAAGTCCACGAGGAGTGAAATGACGTCTTGGTTAACAGAAAAGGAAATTTCTTTAAAAAAGAGCGTATTGGGGCCCTAGTTGTATTTATTGATAAAATGAACAAACCATGGTACATCACTTATAAAACAGACAATATTGTAACCGAACATGTTATACTGACGTACGAATTCCTCCATACCACCCCTAATTGTATCGTACAGTGCAGATATGGGCAAGAGTCAATGACGGTGTTTCTGAACGTAATATGCCTTTCTGAATGGACACGTTGTTGAAAAATTGATGACAAAATTGCTCTCATAGCAGAAGGAGACTGGAAGTGATGCTGTGAGCACGCAAATAAAATTAGAGAGCAGTACATTTCAAGTTTAAAGATTGCTGGACCAAGCGCTAGTGACGATCATAAATTTGGAAAGTCGAACAGATTCTAACAGTGATAGTCATAGTGATGCAAGCAGTACTGATTCCGCAATTGAAGATGAAACTGAATCAGCTGACACAGCCAGTGCAAGTGAAACAGACGTGGCTACCGAAAATGAAGAAACGTGGGGTGGAGCGTTTCCTAAATGTGTTTTGTGTGTGGAAATAGTGAAATATCCATAGTAGTATGTCAACCGACGAACTTATTATGTCTAATGTGGAATTGCGTCTGCAATTAGTCTAAAAATCTTTGTACGTGTTATCAACAGTGTAGCTACTACATACGACCAAATCGTGATTTTAGCACGGCAATGCTTGTAAAACAAATCCACTAAACGCCTCCAGCCCCAGTGGTCGTCCGCCGCACAGCGGTAAGTCTTCCCCTCCCTTACAATGGAACTCCGGTGGAAAGGAATGTCCTCTGTTTGCAGGAAGTGCGCATCGATGTTCATGTGTGGGCGCTATGTTGTTTATTGCCACGTTTATATGTTTTGTGGCCAGTAACTTACATGTATGTCTGGTTATAACGCAAGACTTATGTACCTGGATGATTTAATGATGAGAAGGCCTTCCGAAACTTATCAATAAATAAATCTTCCCGTGCAGTTTAAAGTCGCCCCCTAAATGTTACTGCAATCAATAATTCTTGAATTAGTGCCTCGTTCATTCTCACCTCCCTACAAATAGTTGTCTGTGTCCCACGCTGCAAACTTCTACGCCAGCTGCTGTCATTGTTACGCAGCTCTCGTCCGTTGCTGGGCAACGTTCTTCTGAACTGGTCAACCGAGCTGTTCTCGCCGCATTTAGAAGAAGCTTCGCTGCTGTACATAGTGGAATTTTTTCAAGCTGGTGGACACCTGGTGTGTACTGATGAAGGTAAAGGGCATACTTCTTCTATGCTGTAAGTTACGTAAACTGTGTTTCGTCCTGTTTACGCTAAAACGTACGGATTATGGAAGGCTAATACGTACATTCTTAGACGTGAAAATAAATGCTCAGTTGGGTGTATAAACCTGTACAGAAAGCAAAAAATGACAAAATAATTGTTTGGTTGCACTAAAGAATGAAGATTTCCTGTCTTGACAGTTGGAAACAGTTCCCCATCAATTACTTTTTGGTCACCATTGTGTTTCGTTATCAAACGAACTTGACTAATATTCTGTTGGATTAGCTCCGCCTTCCTGTAGTGTGACATTTTTGTCGTTTGGTAGTTAACGTATCAGTCAGGCATAAAATGAAATACTCAACGATCCCTCGAATAAAGACACAAGTGAAAGAGATCGGTGCCGCGCGGAGTTTGAGGCGTCCTGCCACGGGCTGCGCGGCCACTCCTGCCGCAGGTTCGAGTCCTCCCTCGGGCATGCGTGTGTGTGTTGTTCTTAGCGTAAGTTAGTTCAAATAGTGTGTAAGTCTAGGGACCGATCATCTCACACTCACTTGAACATTTGAAACAGTACGGTCACATACGGCGCATAAAGTTGGTCTAGTCTAACTGTATAGCTGTGACAACTTGTGTGTCTGTTTCTCGTTTGTGCCGTTTCAAAATGATGTCTTACGGTCTTCTTCGTCGTTCATAAACAATTTCATTAGGTCTACAGCTTTGCTTTCGCCGTTTGTAGTAGATGGCAGTGGCGACAATCATTAGTGCAGGTGATAATTCGTAACTGTCATAAAGGAATCTTAAGCATTTGTAAACATAACTCCGTCAAAATATTTGTCAATTTGTGATTGCGTTATAAAATTATTCTCCATTGAATATGTCAAATTACGAGCTCACTTCTCGTCGTTTGCAGAAAGTTGCAATTTTCTAAATTAACATAAAGGAATCTGCGGCTGACATTCATTAAATACTGGGCAAGATCTATGTTGAGGTATCTGTCAATGAGAGAATTTGCGCAGAATGATTTCAGAGGTTTAAGGACGTTTGACGCCGAAGCCCGACATGGCGGAGGAAGCGAGATTTTCGAGGTGACTGAAACCGACGGAAACAGTCACAGGGGACAATTATCGAAAGCAGTTGACGCCTTTGAGCCGAACACTGGAAGACAAATGGCTACAATACAGCGACAGAAACGAAACCGTGATATTTCAGTATGACTGTTCTCGACCTTCTGTCGCAAAACCCGTCGAAACATACCTGGAAAGGTTGAAATGGGCAGTCCTGCCCCACTCGCCTTATTCGCCGTACATTGCTCCCTCTGACTAGCACGTTTCTCGACCAGTGGCACAAGGCCTGGCTGACCAGCACTTCCGGCCTTATGAACAAGTGCAAAAGTAGATCGATTCATGGATCTCCTCAAAAGACGCCCAGTTCTTCCGCTGCGGGACTTGTAACCGGAAGATGGGAGAAAGTAGTGATCCGCGGTGGCCGATACTTTGAATCGCAAATTTTTTGTAAATTTTTCACAATAAAGTCTCGACCTTCGAGAAAAAAACACCGCAAGCAAAGTTGTAGATCTAAGAAGTAACATTCAGATATCTACTCCTACATCTAACACCCTTTTTCTTTCTTACAGTCTTGATGTGCAAAATTATTATTATCATTATTATTACTATTATTATTATTGCCGTATGTTCAGTTAGTGGCCTACAAGAGGCGTATTTTACATTTTAATGTCATTAAGTGCTCAGTAGTAAAGGCGCAATCGATTTGGAAATGTGAGGAGGTTTGAAATATTAAATATATCGTTGGTATAAATTTTTGGTTACAGCCATATAATTTCTTGAACAGCACATAGTTGACAGAGCTTGAAAGCTGTAAATATGTACTAACAGCAGTATACAGCCAAGGGAGCGATGAACTGTGTACATCGGCACCTCGTGCCAAACAATTCGTTTGTAATGTTGCACACAGTTCAGAGCCAGCCCACACTGGTAAAAGGCTATTTAGGGAGTAAAATAACTGATGATGGTCGAAGTAGAGAGGATATAAAATGTAGACTGGCAATGGCAAGGAAATCGTTTCTGAAGAAGAGAAATTTGTTAACATCGGGTATAGATTTAAGTGTCAGGAAGTCGTTTCTGAAAGTATTTGTATGGAGTGTAGCCATGTATGGAAGTGAAACATGGACGATAACTAGTTTGGACAAGAAGAGAATAGAAGCTTTCGAAATGTGGTGCTACAGAAGAATGCTGAAGATAAGGTGGGTAGATCACGTAACTAATGAGGAGGTATTGATTAGGATTGGGGAGAAAAGAAGTTTGTGGCACAACTTGACTAGAAGAAGGGATCGGTTGGTAGGACATGTTCTGAGGCATCAAGGGATCACAAATTTAGCATTGGAGGGCAGTGTGGAGGGTAAAAATCGTAGAGGGAGACCAAGAGATGAATACACTAAGCAGATTCAGAAGGATGTAGGCTGCAGTAGGTACTGGGAGATGAAGAAGCTTGCACAGGATAGAGTAGCATGGAGAGCTGCATCAAACCAGTCTGAGAACTGAAGACCACAACAACAACAACACGATGATTTTCGTATTGAGGAGATTATCAAATCATATCAAACGCTCATTTGAAATGTCCAAGCTGAGAATAAATATCAGAACACACACTAGAATACGAAGTTGTCATTCCATGGAACAATGCTATAAATTCACTCACTGGGGAGTCTATAAGTTAAAGTGGAATAGCCTTTAGATAACATACATGGGAAAGGTACGAAGAAATGAAAACAATATCCATAGAAGATGTGAACGCCACTGACAGAAACCTATCTCCCTGCTCTCCCTCTTCTCCGCTCATCGGAAGCACACCGCGCCAGGTACACGCGGTGATCGGGGACCACAGCACAGCTACGACACCTGAGGATGGACTCTTAGCAGTCCGAAACCGGTCATGTCAAAATAAAGTAATTTACAACTGAAGCAGTATTTTCAACCTCTGCTATCTTTATTTAGTTTACATCTAAAAACACAAAAACACTCAGCTAGTGACATAAAACAATGCCTGGTAGTCCCAGCAACTGATGGAAAACGTAGCAAACTATGTACTTTAGATAAAATACGAAGTTTCACACACTTGAAAAAACAACCTGTCATTGTTTCCAACGAAGAGACAGTGTTAAACAACAAACAAGTCGTCAAAAGTTTCACCGATGTTGTTGTAAGTGTCTATTGTGGCAATACATTCTTTTGTATGGTAACAAAAATAATGTAATATAAAAACGAATTTGTATAGTCTGAGATCAGTCTAGTTAATCATTACCTTTGGATGTAATGTACATCAAATTTTACCATTAAACATTAAAAAAATCTACAGTGCGTGTCAAAATAATATGAACAATCTTAATTTACCATTTTTTATTCCATGTTGTTGATACCCACAGATGAAAGGCATTTGAACAGGGAAGAATGGAGATAGCTGAACGAACGTTGTGCAGTCGGCGACAGAAGTGTGACGAAGGTTTGTAGAATGATTTCCATACAGATGGCCGCCAACTCGTTTAACAATTTATCGCATTTACCAGAACGTTTCAACTGGATTAGTGGCAGACAATTATCACAAAACTGTACTGTTGCACGTTGATTTGAGTGCATGAATCATGTTGGTTGTCAGGTTGAGGCTCGATATAATGACATCCCTGAGTAAATAACTTCTGTCAAATAGTGTGCACGAACTATGACTCAACTGTATATGCTGAATATCACAGGTATATGCTGGGGTAATAATAGGTAATTGACAAAAGTCGTTCGCATATCCTAAAAGCAGTACACGTAGCTTGTATGTTGAATCATAAAATAACTGATATGGAAAACTATTCACCTGAGGTAAATTTACGCTGTAGCGCAAGTACCGCTGATGATGGGTACATGTCCCAATTCTACTCCGCATAGAAATAAATAACAATACAATCTAGAGGATAATTTGTCAGTGAGCCTTACTCTATCACCAATCCTTGCCCACTTTGATCTGTGGCATATGTTATATCTGCACTTTCCACCTACCTTTTGAATTCCAACGCTTAACAACTTTTTCCAGTTCCGTTTCAACATCTCCACGTCACAAGGCATAAAGTCATTCCAGAGAGCAAACCATCTTATTGGCTTTAATGTAGCACACTCGTCCCATCAGAAGTGAAGGCTCCAGCTCATTCCCTTCCCACAGAAGTGCAGTACTATGTATTTTCTGGTTCTTCACTTTTGCTTTTACCAGTTTCCTACGTGATCGATATTGTTATATGGGTTAAAGTAATGATAGTGACTGCTAGAGACCGGATTCCCTTCCTGACTCCACCGAACCCTGTGGGACAGAGTCTGAGTACCAGATCTGTCTGCCTGTAGTGTACTGATCATGTTTAACTGCGAGAACTTTCTTCCAAACGTTTATGTAGTACTATCTGACGCCGGACAGAGGTTACAGCCCAGTATTTAGCTAGACGGTTGTGGAAAACCGCGTAAAAGCCACCTCTAGGGTGACTGGCTAACGAGCGCTTGTCGTTAATCCGCTAGGGGGATTCGATCTGAGGCAGGTTCACCTCTTCGAATCCCTGAAGTAGTGCATCAACGCGCCCGAATATCTGGGCAGGTTTGTAGCTTCTAGTTACTAACTGCCAGATACCAATCATTACCAGCATAAATATAGCACGTTTTTTTTTCAAGCAACATTCTTCCCAGTTGTTTCCTGGCCCACAGGTCCCAGCAGTCCCGACTGTCACCAGACCGTTATGGAAATTTTCAGGAATAGGTGGAAGAAAATAAATATGTTTAGGCTGCGCGAAAATCGACAAATCTTAAGCGCGAAACCCATCCTGTTCGATAGATTTATCGCTTCTGAATTCCATCAGTTTCATGCCCTAAGCAATATTGTGATTAGGTTTGTGAATGTGGGTATGTCATAGAATTTTATGTATTCATTTGGAGGAATAGATTGCACTCTTAATGTTACTGTCCCTGCTTTTAGTTTCAGCGAAGGCTGTTCCGACTTTCTTATATGCTGAACCAGTCCTTCCGACAACCATTTCGTTTTCGATTTCTTCAAATTTTTCGTGCAGCCATTCTGTCTTAGCTTTCCTGCACTTCCTATTTGTTTCATTCCTAAGAGATTTGTGTTTCTGTATTCCTGAATTTCCCTGAACATTTTTGTACTTGCTTCTTTCATCGATAAACTGAGCAGCCGAAGTGTTTCTACAGTCACCCACGGTTTTTTCTCAGTTACCTTCTTTGTAGCGTCAGTTTGCTTTACAACTTTTACAATTCCCGTTTTTGGAGACAGCCATTCCTCTTCAACTGAAGTGCCTACTGAACTCTTCGTTATAGTGGTATCTATACTGAGAGAACTTCAAGCATGTCTCTTTATTCCTTAGTTCTTCTGTATCCATCTTCTTTGAGCGTTGATTCTTCCTGACTAGCCTCATTAAACTTCTCCATCATTGCTAAACTGTGATTCGAGTTTATATCTGATCGTGGATAGGCCTTTCAATCAAGTATCTGATTTCGGAATCTCTACTTGCTCATGATGTAATAGAACTGAAATTTTGCTGTATCTCCAGGCCTTTTCCAAGTATACCTCCTCCTTTGTGATTCCTGAACATATTATTCTCTGTTAGTAGCTGTAATTTATCGCAGAACTCAATTAATCTTTCTTCATGATTGCTATTACCAAGCCCACATTCTCCTATAACCATTTCTTATACTCCTTACCTTACAACCGCATTCTAGTCCCCCATGACTTGTAGATTTTCATTACCCTTTACATGCCGACTTACCCGTTGAAGATCCGCATATACTTTCTGTATCTGTTTATATTCGGCTTGCGACGTCAGAATGTATTCCTGAGCTGTTGTTGCCGATGTTGATTTGTTGTCGATTCTCTTTCCTTGTTAAAGGTATCATGCGACAAAGGCAATGTTTTGAAGCATTCATAAGAAATGCTCATGCCGGATTAAAGACAAATATTTAAGTCAGTAGATTGTATGGGCGAATGCATCAACTCATAGACACGCTCAACAGCGTATACATTTATAAACGATATACACTGATGAGCCAGGACATTGTGATCACCAACCTACTATCGATATAAACGACTCAAGAAGACACCGGCTTCAACTGGCTAGGAATGAGTGGTAGTCAGAGACAGGCACGGCGCACGCAGTATATGTGGGCGCGCTGTCCGCGTGTGGAGTGGGGAAGCCGCGCGACCTGTGTGGGTTTGGCCGAGGGCAGACTGCGGTGGCCGACCCGGAGGCTCGGCAGGAGCGCTTCGGAAACTCGGATGTTCGGGGAGTGCTGCGGTGGGTGTCTTCAACAAGTGGCGGAACTAAAATGAAACCACGTCCAAACGTCGTGGGGTTGGGCTGCCACCTCTCATTACGGATGTTGGACGTCGTGGGCTGTGCGGACTTGTAAGACAGGACAGTCGGCGAACTGCAGCGGAAGTAACATCAGACTTTAAAGCTAGGCAGAGTACAAGTGTGTCTGAATATACAGAGAACTGAACGACCCTAACTGTGGGCTTCCACAGCCGACGACCCATGCATGTGCCAATTCCAACACCACGACATCGGCAGCTACGACTGAAATAGGCACGTGACCGTCGGCACTCGACGTTGGTGCAGTGGCAGAGCGTTGCACGGTCTTATGAATCCCGATACCTTCTTCATCGTGCCGATGAGAAAGCGCGAATCTATCGTCTTCCAGGGGACCAGCTCTTTGACACCTGTACTGCAGGACGGCGGTAAGTTGGCGGCGGCTCCTTTACGCGCTGTGGAACGTTCTCGTGGGCATCCGTGGATCCAGTGCAGCTGTTGCAAGGCGCCATGACGCGCCAAGGAGTATCGGACACCTCCTCACGAAGATCGTGTTTCCCGCCGCCAGTGGCATTTTTAAGTACGATAATGCACCGTGTGACGAGATCAGGAGTGATGCGGAGTGGTTCGCGCGGCGGTTCGGCCTGAGCCAGTGAGGTGCGCGCATCGGTGCCGCTGCGCGCTACGCTTTCTCGGCTGAGGACAGCTCCAGATTCAGTTCTGTGCTGTGGGTGCCGCGAAAAGCAAACTGTCGTGTGTGTTGTTCTCACAACGCCAGCAAACTGTCGTGTCTTGCGCCCCATAGCATGGGAAAGAAATACGCGCAGAGGAAACCTGCTGCCACTAGTGGGCCTTCGGTTGTGCGTATCACTGAGTCTGCCGATCGAGCAAGGAGGACCCGAGAAGACGAGTCGCAGCCTGTTCCCCATTCGTATGTCAAGTGCAAAGGCGGGTTTACGGCGCTGCTCGACTTAATGACGAATTGCGCCAAGAACGGGGTGGTCTACGGGCCTGTCGTCACAGACTCGCTGATCTGCGTTCGGGCAGCACACCTGGCCGACCACAGGGCGATCAGAAGTGCTGTGGCCGCCCACATTGTCGACGAGACGCCGACGCGCCACAGTACACGGGGAGCCGACAGGACTTGTCTGCTCCAGTTTTACAGGCCGTTTGTGCGATCTCGGCTCGATTATGGGTGCACGGTGTATGTGTCTGCGAGGCCTTCTTACTTAGAGATTTTGGACGTTGTGCACCATGAAGGGCTTCGGCTGGCCACTGGGGCATTCAGAACTAGTCCCATACCAAGCCTCTGTGCAGAGGCTGGTGAACCGCCACTTCATATGCGGCGACGGCTACTTACGGTGCACCAGGCGTACAAAACTTTGTCCACACCTGACACACCAGCATGCCATATCGTTGCTCAGCTTCCTCTCGCACGGCTATTTCATAACCGGCAACGAGCGACGCGGCCCTATGGGATCCGCGCACAGGATTGCCTCACTGCGATGGATATGGCTGTTCTTCATGTTTTCCGTCGTGGTTGGAGCAGAGATTTCCACCTTGGCTCCTCCGGAGACTCAGACTTATTTTAGATTTGATTAATTTTAAGACAGATAGTACACCAGATTTTACATTCCAATCTCAGTTTTTTAACATTTTAGATGCGCATCGCGGTTTCACCGTCGTTTACAGTGGTGGCTCCAAACAGGAGAATTTCCTTGGCTTTTCTGTAGTGTTCCCTGGTCATGTTACCCGGATTCGCCTCCCTGATGAATATACTGTTTTCGCAGCGGAGCTCGACTCGATCCTGAAGGCACTGGAGCAGATGAATCGTGTTCGGGGCAATCGATTGCTCCGATTTCCTTAGTGCCTTACAATCATTTCAGAATCTGTACCCAACTGAGGAGTGGTCCAGCTGCTATATGACCAACTGTACTTTCTCCAGCGGCGGGCTAAGGAGGTGTCCTTCTGCTGGGTGCGTGGTCATGTAGGAATATGGGACAATGAACAGGCCGATCGGGCTGCCAAGGAGGCCTGCAGAGAGCAGGATGTGGTCCAGTGTCCTATTCCCTTGCATTTCTGGACTCCACAAGAATTTCATGGAGTTGTGGGAGGAAGAATGGCTGGCGGTGACGGTCTATAAATTGCGGTTGGTGAAGTCAACAACTCGGCCGTAGCGTTCCTTCTGCCGGTTGCTCACGCGGGAAGAAGTGGCCCTCACACGTCTTCGGATTGGGCACTGTCCTCTCACACATAGCCTTCTATGACGGCGGGAGGATCCCCCGTTTGGTGATGCTTGTGGTGTGCAGATCTCTGTCCGCCACATTTTAACTGACTGCATTTTATACCGTGATGCAAGGGCAGAAGCACAAGTTGATGGGGATCTGCCTTGTGTTTTAGCTAATGATAAGACGTGTGTGTCTAGGTTTTTAAAGTCTTGTGATGTGGCTGGACTCTGGTCTAAACTTTTAGGCTGGAGGTTTTATTGTACTGCAAAGTGGCTGCCTCCTCCCTTTTTTCGTTGTGGTCAGCCGGCCACTTCCATCTGCTATATTGTTTTAGCCCTCTCTACCACTTTCGTCTTGTGTTGTCCATGTTTTACTGTTGATGGCATGCTTCGTCCCACGTTTCGGTGTGTGTAGGCCCATATTTTTCCAACATTGTTACCTGTGTTTTACCATCTGTTTTATCTTACTGTTCTGAGTCTTTTCTTGACACCCGTCTCAATTTGTTAATTAGCGGGCACTGAAGACCTTGCCGTCGTGCGCCCATACAACCCTCTCCATCCAACCATCCATGACCGGTTTTTTTTGTGTGTGTCTATCAACCCTTTTTATAATACAGTAAAAGGTTACAGATGTCAAAGAATTGGCTAAGAATAACAATACTTACTTGTCATGTATCCCTCTCCGCCTTTTAAATGTGCCATGCTAGTGGGTGAACGTTACTGGTACTGAAAAAATCTTCTCGAATTCCAATCCTGGCAGCTGCGTCAAAATTCCGTGACGTTTCGATGAGTGTCACTCTCATCACCTTCTGGCGAAGTATCGAGATTGGGCGGGTGTCCCAGACACGTCAATATATTAGATTTTACCAAAAAAAAAATCTTAGTTTACACAACAGTCCACGTCTTATCACAAGAAAATGCTTCCTTTCTTGTATAGAAAACTGTGAAGAAGCACAAAAGTGAAGTAGATCTTACTGCACATAAAAAAGTGTGGTTTTAGTTGTGTGAGACTGCAGTTGTGTGTGAGAGTTGCCTTTGCATGAGTGTGTGTGTGTGTGCGTATGTGTGTCGAGTGTTGACGAAGATCTTAATGGCCGAAAGCTTTATTTGTGAGAGTCTTGTTTTGTGCCTACCTGCGACTCAGCATCTCCGCTATACGGTGAGTGGGTAACTTCTCAAAATATTGTTAAAAGCAGGTTTGTTTGCCTTGATGCACACTTGTAGCCCGTGTTGACCTCTGCTGCTCAATAATGGCAGCACAGCGTCTCGGCATACCTCGAATCAGCTTTCGAATGAAATCCTGTATTGTTTCTTGCCACTCCACTAGTAAGGCTCCCTGCAACCGCTGCAGCGGTTCAGGAGGATTTGCACGCTTCCTGACTCTTTCTTCAGTAAATCCCATACGTGTCCTATAGGGTTTACCTCGGGAGTACATGCTGGCCACTCTAGAACACTGATATTGTGTCACCGAAGAAAATTTTGCGCTGGGGCTGCAACATAGTCATAAGCGTTGTCGTGCATTAGAAGAAATCTTTACCCAACATCTTGTGCCGAAGGTTGTACAAAGGAACAAGCATTTCGCTGATATACTTCTCCCCTATTACATGTGTGTTATTCCTTCTGTGGACCATAACCAATTCTGTTCCATTGTACGCGGTAATTCCTTACCACAGCTTTATAGAGTACCCTCCAAAATTGACTGTTGGAGACACTCCAGCTTCCTTATTACGTTCTCCATACCCCGATACGAACATCGTTTCCACGAAGTTCACTCTGCTTTGGTCGCAGAACAGCACTTTACTACAGCGCATTAACGTCCGATGCCTGTGGTCTTCGGCAAAGTGCAGTCTCCATTTTTTATGTAAGTTTATTCTGCCTTCGATACATAAACTGATTCTCGGTAGTCTATTATGGATACTTTGGTGTATTTTTCATTGATAGTGGAAGTGCTACAACCAGAAAAGTTTACTCTTGTGCAAAAGATCTCGATAGTAACAACAGTTTTCTTTTTTTCTTTTTTGATTCGTGTATATACCTTAGCGGCGGTTGTTTCTCCATAGACATGGTGGGGGGGGGGGGGGGGAGCTGGCGACTTGTGGCAGTGGCGGGGGGCGTAGACCGTATGTGGAGCGAGGGCGAGTCCCCGCAGTGACGGGTGAGCAAGTGGCTGCCTGTGGCAGAGGCAGCCGGCACGCACGTAATGATCAGCTGGTGTCCGCGGCAGCCGCTCGGAGGCGGCGCTGCGAGAAACTCGCGCTGCAGCTGAGGCGCTCACGCACGGGGCTACTCGGTCCTCCTCGTAGCGGCAGGGAAATCGGAAAAGTGTAGTACGGATGGCCTGCAATGAAAAATGAGTGTATGGGAAGCACACATTTAATGAATCATTATTTAATCATGACAGTGTTTTTACTTCTGCTTCGTGTGCTGTAGTTAATCATACAAAATTTATGAAATTGTTTCATGCCATCTTTGAGTATTACTAAAAATATGACATACGAAGAACCCGTCACACGCTACTTTGGCGCTTAATGTCACTCTCATAAGCAGAAGCATCCCTTTCACCCACATTCAGAAATTGAAAACGGCACGAATAAACATTTATTCTGACAAATACAGGCCCTAAGCTTTTACCTAGCCTCTTTAAAACAATAAAGCAATATTTTCGAAGCTAGAGAGCAATCAAAAAAGGAGGACGGAAATTTTTTTATGATGGTCGTACCCTTACTTGTTTCAAGCTGAAATTTTTTGGATAGTTGACTCGGTATATAACAAGATGTCATCCAGTGACGGCATGCACCACCTGGCGGACAGCAGATGCACTGATAATGGTTTAAACGGTGTCCGCCGACTTACAGGGCAGTGGCATAGCTGCCACAGAGCCATCTGTGTCTTCCCTCCGATAGGAAATGCTCACAGCAAGAAGGCTCAGTTTGGTGCGCAGGTATGGAATACACAGGCAGCTGCGCCACGGAAACGCGCACGTGCTTCCTGCAGCCAAATGGGCGAGTCTGAAAGGGGTCAAATTGTGGGGTGGTGCTTTCGGAGAATTGCCACACAGGATGGGTGTCCTGCGTCAGCTGCGTAACCATGCTAGTATCAGTGGTCACACGAATATTCTCATACCTGCAGATAAGGTTCTGGATGTCCACATAACACAGGCAGCAGTGAAAGATCTTACTAGCTGTAAGAGACCGAGCACACGTTATATAGAACCTTAACACAAGCAGGCAATGACTCGAGGTATAACTGGCAGGCAGAGTACGGCACAGTGTTTTTGCTGAGAAACCACACGGAACGAGGACGGGCGTCGTGAACCAGCGGGCCACTCCGTGGTGCGTGCCACGGATGGAGCAGCGCTTGTGCACGGGCTGCCTGAGGGCCTGCGTCGCTGGGGCGGCCACACTCCGGAGTCAGTGGCACAGCAGGGGGTGCAGGCCCGCTGGATGAGAGCCGTCTCTCACCAGTACACGTGTACGGGGGCTCGGGCCGTTGAGAGTCTGCAGGAGGAGGAGTGGGGAGTGAAGCCCGGTGCTGCAAAGCAGCTCCAGCCCAGCCGCAGTCCGGCGGCCACAGCTTGGATTTAGAGAAACTGACAGCCATTGGCTCTTCTGAAAAACTAGGCAGGAGTAGGAGTTTTGCTCGAAATTTCCGCTGAACTGCTACGTCGAGTAGCACGTGTTGGCGGAAGGCTGTATGACTCGAAGTAGGAAGGGGGCACTCGATTAGATACAAGTTCAGTACAGTTAACACCAGGCCATACTGAGGGACATTTTTAAGGACTTGGGATATTCCTATCAATCGAAAATTTAATTTACTAATGAAGAATCGATTTTGACAATAAATTATGTACATATATGGCCAAAAATTCGTTACCCTTTTTTATTATTTATCATCCCCTTCCAACACCACAACATCGACGTGCAAGACCCGACTGGTGACGTCAGAGGATCATCTGGAAGGTGGAATGACGCAGCTGCTCTTCAGCGATGAAAGCAGATTCTGCCTGCATGCAAGCGACGGTCGTTCGTGCTTGTGGCAGTGACCTGTTGACGTTTCGTAGAGTGCATTCGTCCAAGACGCACTGGCCTAGTTCGAAGCCCCGTGGTCTGGGGATGCGATAAGCTACAACTTTCATTCACCTTTTCTTCTTCTGGAGGAGGTGCTAATGCAGAGTGTTGTTAACACGTTCTTTCGACGTTCTTGCAATGGGAGGGTGATGCGTTGTCGCAAAAGGAAAATGCTCGCCAACACACTGCCCGTGAAAGTAGACGTTCTGCGAATGCCGCGCAGCAGCTTCCCTGGCCAGCAGGATCTGCAGACCCGTCAGCAGCCGAGTACCTGTGCGGTGTGACGTGGCGACAAGTGGCTCGTGCGACTCGTCAGCCGACAGCTCTCACAGAGCTACGTGGACAGGTGGACCAGCCGAGGCGCGGCGTATCCCAGGACAGTACTCGCAACCTGCACGATCGACTGCATGCCAGGGTCAGCGCAACGCTGCCGCCTGTGGGCGCCGCACTACGGAGTAATACGGGTGTCACACCAACGGTCGATGCCTGGTACCTTAGAACGACTTATGCTTGGTGCTATTGACCTGTAAGTGTAATCATTTTTTGTACTCAATATGCACTGTTGCAACAATAAATCTAAAGTGAATTGGAAATCTCTAGAAGAGTGCTTCTTTTCTGGCAGTGTATTTCAGCCGGCTTTTGACGGAAAGTTGTCTGGAGCCAAGGGATAAAGATCATGACAACGGCTTCATGATGGATAATATTAGGTTTAATAAGTTTGGGAAGTTAGTTTCTCTGTTTCACGTAATGCATTCTTTTGTGTTTTTATCAGAATATCAGCACGACGATCTAGATGTGGCAGATGTAGTATAGGAAGCAGTTGTGGGCAATACCAGAGGAAATGCTACCTTAGAGTGAGTACACATAGGAAATACTCTTTGTAAGTAATTAGTTTAACGACATTCGTTCGAATATTCATATCCTACGCTATTCTCGTTCACTGATATTTACCATAAAATGAAAAATTATTTACGTCATTAGAAATTGCTAGAAAAAAAGTGCTCTGGATGATTTTTGAGCTGTTGTTAGAACAGGCGAAAGTATATGCAATGTAGACGGTCAGAATCAAAAGGGTACATCCTTACACCTTGTCCTTTCTCGTAGTCAACAGCTCCATTTTTGATGTGAACAAAGCAGTATTACGCAGTTATACGATCCATAGGATACAAGACGGTATTGTGAAAAGTAATGCCTCGGAATTTTTTATGTGTCGTTTTTAAAGCACTTCAAATAAAATTTATTAAAATTATACGTCTTTATTCTTCATGTGAAAATATTTATTACTCAACACAGCCACCCTGGCGAAGAACACATTTCTCGTGACGAAAAACGAATTAATTGATATTCTGTGGGTCTCGCAGTCCGTAGCAGAGCTAATGGTGGTGCCATTAAGAGTTAATACCAAACGCACCGGAACGTGAACATCCTACAGTACTATGAGCGTGCCTTTGCCTCCTGGCAGCATGGCTGGTGATCTTTTGTAGTGCAACTCGATTAATACTCTCTTGTTTTCGGAATCAAACTGGTGAATGTAGCTTTCGGCAGCTGTCACAATACTGCTATGGAGCCCATCAGTCTCACGCTGAAAATGAAATTTTGTGCCAGGCCTGGACTTGAGTCCGTGTTTCCAAATTGACGCAAGTGCCTTAACTGATTTGGCTATGTGATCATGCATCCAGGGCCGATCCGCATTTGAGGCAATCTTCATGCAAACTCGATTACGGGCAGTGTTTCTCACACACCGAGATAGTACATTACACAGCACCATGTCACACAGTAAAATTCGGAGCGCTGTAGCGGCAAAGGCTTGCAGCCATCGTCAGTTAAGGTGGAAACTGGACTGAGTAACATGCAAAGCGTGTAATATCTGAAGCGATAATCAGAACAGAGCAAGAAATTTGGTGGCATTGCCTTTTTGCATTCCCTTGTAGTTATTGCTTCCCACCCTGAATCCGACAGCCTTGCCACAGTGGTGACACGTGTTCCTGTCGGATCACGGAAGCTAAGTGACGTCGGGCTAAGTTAGCGCTTGTCTGCACTGGTCTGCCGAGCGCTGCTAGCAAGCCGTGTGCAGTCAGCCCTTGTGAGGCCAATTGATGAGTTGCTTCATTGGGAAGTAATCAGCATGGTTTCAGAAAACATCGTTCTTGTGCAACGCAGTAATGGCCGCTATCGACAGGGGATCTCAAGTTGATTCAGTATTTCTAGATTTCCGGAAAGCTTTTGGCACCGTTCCTCACAAGCGACTTCTAATCAAGCTGCGAGCCTATGGGGTATCGTCTCAGTTGTGCGACTGGATTCGTGATTTCCTGTCAGGAAGGTCGCAATTCGTAGTAATAGACGGCAAATCATTGAGTAAAACTGAAGTGATATCAGGTGTTCCCCAGGGAAGCGTCGTGGGACCTCTGCTCTTCCTGATCTATATAAACGACCTGGGTGACAATCTGAGCAGTTCTCTTAGGTTGTTCGCAGATGATGCTGTAATTTACCGTCTAGTAAGGTCATCCGAAGACCAGTATTAGTTGCAAAGCGAGTTAGAAAAGATTGCTGTATGGTGTGGCAGGTGGCAGTTGACGCTAAATAACGAAAAGTGAGAGGTGATCCACATGAGTTCCAAAAGAAATCCGTTGGAATTCGATTACTCGATAAATAGTACGATTCTCAAGGCTGTCAATTCAACTAAGTACCTGGGTGTTAAAATTACGAACAACTTCAGTTGGAAAGACCACATGGATAATATTGTTGGGAAGGCGAGCCAAAGGTTGCGCTTCATTGGCAGGACACTTAGAAGATGCAACAAGTCCACTAAAGATACAGCTTACACTACACTCGTTCGTCCTCTGTTAGAATATTGCTGCGCGGTGTGGGATCCTTATCAGGTGGGATTGACGGAGGACATCGAAAGGGTGCAAAAAGGGGCAGCTCGTTTTGTATGATCACGTAATAGGGGAGAGAGTGTGGCAGATATGATACGCGAGTTGGGATGGAAGTCATTAAAGCAAAGACGTTTTTCGTCGCGGCGAGATGTATTTACGAAATTTCAGTCACCAACTTTCTCTTCCGAATGCGAAAATATTTTGTTGAGATCAACCTACATAGGTAGGAATGATCATCAAAATAAAATAAGAGAAATCAGAGCTCGAACTGAAAGGTTTATGTCTTCGTTTTCCCCGCGCGCTGTTCGGGAGTGGAATGGTAGAGAGATAGTATGATTGGGTTCGATGAACCCTCTGCCAAGCACTTAAATGTGAATTGCAGAGTAGTCATGTAGATGTAGATGCAGAAGTAGCGCCTCCAGTCACGAAAACTGACAACGGACGTGAAAGCGGCGCGTTGACCACATGCCACTCCATATCCGCATCAACTGATGCCTGTGGGCAGCCGGTCTGTACCGTTGGACCATCAAGGCCTGTTTGGATGGAGTTTAGCTTTTAGTTTAGCTCGCACACTGACATTAATGCACTCACGTAGGGGTGTGGACAGGTGCAGTGTAAAGGAGCCCAGTGAGAAGCGAGGCACGCTCTGGGCGGGCAGCGAGGTTCGACGTGACAGCAGCGGTCAGCGGGTTCCCAGCAGCAGCGCTACAGCATGGCGTACCCTGAACCAGTCCTCAAACGCAGTCGGAACCTGCAGGCCCAGTGTGCCAGGTGTCAGGAGCCCGATCGTGCTACACTGCACCTCGTATTCCACAGACCTTGATAACGGTGAGTACGCGACAAGACAGTGACGAACTTAACAAGCGAGTCTGAAGGCAAAGATGGCGACTGGATGTAGTCTGTAAGGTATGCTCGATCATAATGAATCACTTTGGAGAAAACGATTTATTGACACTTAGCCAACATGCAATAAGAGTTGTTGTGACACGCAGCTTGGTTCTTATTCACATGAAGTAATGAGTGTTATCGAGAGGGGCAATCAAATTGATTCCAAATTGTCTGACAATATTCTCGATTTCCTCTCACGAAAATCACACTTCCTAATATCTGCTGGAACTTCATCGAGTAATAGAGAAGTAATATCTGGCGTTCCCCAAGGAAGTGTTATTGGCCCTTTTTTGTTTCTGGTCTACGTAAGGGAATTAGGAGACAATCTGAGCAGTCCTCTAAGATTTTTTGCTGATGATGCTATCGTTTACCGTCATATAATGCCATGAAATGATCAAAAGGAATAGCAAAACGATTTACACACGATATTTATATGGTGAAACAACTGACAATTGACTCGAGTTCATGAAAATTGTGATGTCTTGCACATGAGCTTTAAAAATAGTCGGCCAAGTTCCAGTTAAACGATAAATCACACATATCTTAAGGCTGTAAACTCAAATAAATACTTTGGAGCTACAACTATGAATAACATAAAAGGGAACGATCATGCAGGTTATGTTGTGGAAAAAACAGACCAAGGACTGCGATTCATTGGTAAAACACTTAAAATATAACAGGTAATGTAAGCAGGTGGCGCAGTGGTTAGCACACTGGACTCGCATTCGGGAGGACGACGGTTCAATCCCGCGTCCGGCCATCCTGATTTAGGTTTTCCCTCATTTCCCCAAATCGCTCCAGGAAAATTCCGCGATGGTTCCTCTGAAAGGGCGCGGCCGACCTCCCAACCCATCCTTCCCTAATCCGATGAGACCAATGACCACGCTGTTTGGCCGCGCCGGGTTAGCCGAGAGGTCTAGGGCTCTGCAGTCATGGACTGTGCGGCTGGTCCCGACGGAGGTTCGAGTCCTCCCTCGGGCAAGGGTGTGTGTGTTTGCCCTTAGGATAATTTACTTTGAGTAGTGTGTAAGCTTAGGGACTCATGACCTTAGCAGTTAAGTCCCATAAGATTTCACACACATTTGAACATTTTTTGAACCACGCTCTCTTCCCCCAAACAACCAACCCAATCTTAAGCGACTACTTACGCTACAGTTGTCCGCCTCTTCTGGAGCACTGCTGCGTGGCGTAGTATCCACATCAAATACACTACTGGCCATTAAAATTGCTACGCCAAGAAGAAATGCAGATGATAAACGGGCATTCATTGGACAAATATATTATACTAGAAGTGACTAGAAATGTGATTACATTTTCACGCAATTTGGGTGCACAGATCCTGAGAAATCAGTACCCAGAACAACCACCTGTGGCCGTAATAACAGCCTTGATACGCCTGGGCATTGAGTCAAACAGAGATTGGATGGAGTGTACTGGTACAGCTGCCCATGCAGCTTCAACACGATACCACAGTTCATCGAGAGTAGTGACTGCCGTATTGTGATGAGCCAGTTGCTCGGCCACCATTGACGAGACGTTTTCAATTGCTGAGAGATCTGGAGAATGTGCTGGCCAGGGCAGCAGTCGAACATTTTCTGTATTCAGAAAGGCCCGTACAGGACCTGTAAAATGCGGTAGTGCATTATCCTGCTGAAATGTAGGGTTTCGCAGGGATCGACTGAAGGGTAGAGCCACGGGTCGTAACACATGTGAAATGTAACGTCCACTGTTCAAAGTGCCGACAATGCGAGCAAGAGGCGACCGATACGTGTAACCAATGGCACCCCATACCATCACGCCGGGTGATACGCCAGTATGGCGATGACGAATACACGCTTCCAATGTGCGTTCAACGCGATGTCGCCAAACACGGATGCGACCATCATGATGCTGTAAACAGAACTGAAAAAATTACGTTTTGCCATTCGTGCACCCAGGTTCGTCGTTGAGTACACCATCGCAGGCGCTCCTGTCTGTGATGCAGCGTCAAGGGTAACAGCAGCCATGGTCTCCGAGCTGATAGTTCATGCTGCTGCAAACGTCGTCGAACTGTTCGTGCAAATGGTTGGATTCATCCGAAAAAATTACGTTCTGCCATTCATGCACCCAGGTTCGTCGTTGAGTACACCATCGCAGGCGCTCCTGTCTGTGATGCAGCGTCAAGGGTAACCGCAGTCATGGTCTCCGAATTGATAGTCCATGCTGGTGCAAGCGTCGTCGAACTGTTGGTGCAGATGGTTGTTGTCTTACAAACGTCCCCATCTCTTCACTCAGGGATAGAGACGTGGCTGCACGATCCGTTACAGCCGTGCGGATAAGATGCCTGTCATCTCGACTGCTAGTGATACGAGGCCGTTGGGATCCAGCACGCCGTTCCGTATTACCCTCCTTCACCCACCGATTCCATATTCTGCTAACAGTCATTGGACCTCGACCAACGCGAGCAGCAATGTCGCGATGCAATAAACCGCAATCGCGACAGGCTATAATCCGACCTTTATCAAAGTCGGAAACGTGATGGTACGGATTTCTCCTCCTTACACGAGGCATCACAACAACGTTTCAGCAGGCAACGGCGGTCAACTGCTGTTTGTGTATGAGAAATCTGTTGGGAACTTTCCTTTTGTCAGCACGCTGTAGGTGTCGCCACCGGCGCCAACCTTGTGTGAATGCTCTGAAAAGCTAATAATTTGCATATCACAGCATCTTATTTCTGTCAGTTTAATTTCGCGTCTGTAGCACGTCTCTTCGTGGTGTAGCAGTTTTAATGGCCAGTAGTGTAGGATTGAAGGAAGATATCGAAAAAGTTCAAAGAAGGGCAGCTCGTTTCGTATTATCACCAAGTATTGAAGGGAGTGTCACGAATATGATACACGAATTCTGGTGGTGGTCATTAAAAGAAAGGTATCTTTCACTGAGCCAGCACCTTCTCACGACATTTCAATCACCAACTTTCTCCTGTTCTCTGTCAGGTAAATTATATGAAGAAATTCCGTTCATTTTATGTGCATGGTGTAGGAAAACGTTTTATTTTAAGCCTTTATTTATAAAATATCATTAATGAAATGATTTGTAATATAATAATGAATTACTTATTATTTTCAAATAACAAAATACACATACATAAAAGAGTAAACTAAGAAACAAAGGAAAGAATGTAAAATGTAAAATAACAGTTTAATACATGAAACAAATACAATTAAAATAAATAAAAGCACTAATAGAGAATGTTTCGCTATTTTAATGAGGAACATAGAAATTACTCTGTCAGCATGTTGTGTATAGGTTATTTTGCACAAATGGTATTTCGGATCCAAGCTTTATTATATAGGGACATATGTCGCTTGAAAGCTTCTTTAATTTAATCCTCTAACAAAAGTTTTCATTTCTCAAAATACGTTAATGGTGTTGGTATATTTTGCGAAATGTACAGCTATTACAAAAATCAGTTTCATGAACACTAATTGTATGTGAACTTTTATATGAGAAATATTTCTATATTTCACTTTTCGGGATGTGTTTTAGCGCTCGAAAGTGACACTACACAGAAACAAAAGCAATACATACTGCATTATTTTGCCTCCTCTACACACACCAAGTTTTATTACGCACGTTTATTGATACTTGAGAATGTCCCCTTGTCACTGATATGCAAGGGTCACATTATATATGTTTTTTTTCCATATGCATTTCACCTTTACTATCTGCAAGGCATCTTCAGTGGCCTGGAATGTATGTGGATGTACGTTTAAGCAGTCTTGATTTACATTCTGGACATTGTGCATTGAGGTTATAAACAGTTCCAGCACTTTCTTCTTTTCTGTGATATAGTGAAGTATAAATTTCTGGTTACAAATTCCGTACATGCTAGTCAACATTCATTCTTTCTCCTCTTTTATACCTGTTCTTCTGTTTTCTGCCATACGATATTTCGTTTTCGCAAGCTAGGAAACGAACATCTGTTTCCTCCTGTTGAATGTTATTACGAACTGTGCCACCCTGGCACAGTGGCTTCGTAAATCTGCGCGGGCTACCCTAGCGGACTTCCCTCCTCTGCCCAAACTCCAGCCAATCCACCCTCAGACCTCACGCTATTGCCCCTAGGCACTAACAGCAGCACTGCAGAGGTTCTTTAATCAAATGAAAGTATATGGTTCCAGATACCATTTCAAGTCTGAAACATCTACGGCGTATATATGTAGGCTGAATCTGAAGTGGGCTGAGGCCTGTATGGAATTTTGGGAGCCTGCTAGGATAGTTCATGCAGTCGTGCAATGCCAGTATTCTAGGGTGGTGTAGCAGTTAGCGAATATGCCTAGCGAGTAAGAGGTCTCTGTACGAATCCTGGTCTTAGTACGAATTTTCACTCGTCGCTTCAGTCTGCACGTATAAGATCACAATAATAACAGTGGAAGATATTTAACAAACTATAAGTGCGCAAAATATACGTGCTCTGAGATAGCGAGCTCTCAGGAAAGGAAATTTAAGGAGACTGGACCATCGAAGAATACTTGGAAATGAGAGAGATCTGGTTCGAATGAAGTATGTGCAAGGGTAACGTCTGTGTACAGGGACAATAGTAATAATCAGTATTGCTTTTAGGTATGTCATTAACTGTCTTCTTAAACTGGAGATATTGTTCAGTTCACTAATATGACGTGAGACGTTATTCCAAAGTTGCGTCACTGCTACTAAGAATGACACAAGAAAATGGTCAAACGGTGGAGTGAGATCAAAAGGATTTTGCTCTAATGGGAACGCGTGTTACTGTTACTTTTTTCAAAAAAACAGTGTTAAAGCTTAGGAGACTTATGAGGGACAGTGTTCGTTCATATAACAGCAGAGAAAACAAATGGTATGGAAATCTCTGCGCTTGTGTGCATCCAGCTATGTATTTACACATACGATGGTGAAATCTGATCAGGGACTCGAACATCGATATATAACGAACAGAGGCGTTCATAACCACTTCCAAGAGCATAAGATTTCCTGAGAATTCCCTTGCACTATGATATCAATGAAATCAGTAAATGGAAGTATTTGTGCAGGGCACATGGAAGTTACGGGCTGAGTCCACTTTAGATTTTCATCTATTACTATCAGACTCTTTGCCGAAGGAGAGAAGCTGAAACGTTCCCATACAGGGTTAAAGATGGTAGCGATTCCCGATATTTCGGGCTCATGAGCCTAGAATGACCTACTAGTACGGCTTGTGTTTTGTTTGGGTTGAATTTAATCCTATATCCTGCGACCATTTTGATAGTGCGCAGAGATGGATATTGAGATTCCCGATAGCTGTTTTTCAGGTCTATTCGTTTTGCACTTAGATACAGCTGTAGGTCATCAGCGTACACGTGGTGTTTGCAGCAAGACAAAACCAATGACACATCACAGTAAAAAGAATATACTACCTAATACCGAACTCTGGGGCACACGTGATACAACCAGCCAGTTATGGCGCGTTGCTGTCGAGATGTCAGGTGTGAGGGAAACAGTTGCACTGTGCTTGGCGAGGGATTTAGGATGCTAAGTTTGACAAGCAAAACGTCAATGTCGACAGTGTGAAAGGTTTGTTGGACTGTAAGAAGAACATAAGAGTCGCACTGTTAGGAGCTTAACTAGTCCTTATTTCGAGGCATCTGGGAGAACACTTGTTGCTGAGGAGTGGCTTAAGACATGTGTTGTGTCAGTTATTAGCTTCATCATTTGTGTCGTGATGCCATTGTGTCCACTAGATGCTGATCTGATATCTGGGAGAACAACTGTTGTTGAGGAGTGCTTGAAGACTTCTGTAGTAGTGGCCACTAGTGGGTCAGTTACGTGCTTCATCGTTTGTGTCGTGATACCATCGTGTCCAGTAGTAGCTGATCTGATATACACGATGGCGTATTTTACGGTACTGAAAGTAACATGCTTTAAAAAGAATTTTTCGTGGCTACAGTAGCTTACCCGACATGAAGATAACAATGAGACTCTATTTTGTTTGTGGATCAGTTGTGTTTGAGGGTAATGTGAAGAATCGGTTCAGTTGTTCGGTTGGGACATTGTGGTCAGCAGTAGCATTCACTTTGGCTATACCAAAAACGTGCATGTTTTTCGACAGGACAGGTCACCTACTTCTGCTGCCGGTTAATGTATGTGGATGCGCGAGTTTTGCATTTCTCGCACCATGACTGGCTCTGTTCCGCTTGTAAGCACTGTGGCTTTTAGACGTGGGGAGCATTTTGTACACCAGAGGCCCAGCGTCTCTGAGATTCATGAGATGCTCTACTTCTTCAGTTAGCTAAGATGAATGTTAGGTATTGGTTTTCAATGAAACTCATCCCACCATTTCTGGCTATTTTACGCAAAAGTCTTGAATACGTGTCCTCCCTACCCTCTAGCTACTTTGTGCAATATTAAGTAAGGATATTACATTGAAAAATAATGACCTCATCACAGCAGAATCGTTACAGTATTGAAACTCAGTTTTTACAGTTTCTAACATAGAGTTCCACAAAACCTAACGTTCTAATTACACAGAATGGTCATATGATTAGTGAGACTGAACAGTTCAGATTACTACACGTTTAGGTAGATACTAAACTATCGTGGAAAGCCGATGTTCAAGACCTTCTTAAAAGACTTAATGCTGCTAGTATCTGAAGTAAGTGACAGTTCGCCACGAAAATTGGCTACTTTGCTTATTTCCATTTGCTTATGATGTATAATATTAAGTTTTGGAGTAGCTCTTCTCATTCTCAAAGGGCATTTTTGACTCAGAAACGGGCGGTTCTGGCAATAAGTGGCATATGTTCGAGGACCTATTGTCTCCCTCTGTTCATTAGTCTGGATGTTCTGGTATTGCCCTCTCAAGGAATAAATCGGGACAGAGATGAGATACGGCAAAATGTTTTAGATAGAAGTCGTAAGTGGCAAAGAGGTTCATGTATTGCTACTAATTACCGTGACCTGAAAGCGATTTTCTTGGTGGTGTGGAGGTTAACGTGAGTTTTTCAGTAGTGTAACACTAATTTTTGCTTCAGGATTTGAAAAGAGCGAAAAATTTCACATATAAAATGATACCTTATTCATGGTCAAGGTAAGGTTCAGTTAAGATGAAATAAGCAAATACTTTTATAATTCTAGTAGCGATTAACTCGGAATAGAGGAGGGATACAGTAAATTACGTTGTTAGATACAGACTGGAAGGGGTGTAAGGGGTCAGGTATAATTACCATAACAATAATTTTAAAGGCAGTTATCGAAGGTTGAGTTGATATCATTACCATAACAATAACTTTAAAGGCAGTTATCGAAGGTTGAGTTTTGTTTCACGGAAACTGCTGTTTGTGTTGTTGCATTTGGAAAGAGCAAACATAGATTTGGTCTTTAAGATTTAATTAATAAATTTATTGGAAAAAATAAAGGTGTCACAGTGTCTAGGTTTTATTGGGGCATTTGCAAAACAGAACAAACATAAATAAAACGTAGATCATTGATTTACAAGTCGTTTAATGAGTCCCCTCCTCTCTCATTCGTCGGGATGCTCCTTCCAGTTGGTATCGAACGTTATATTTTGGTGTGCCCTTCCCTATTTTATGTGAATAATCTCTACTAGAACAAAATACATATTTGCTTATTTACCGTCATTGAGCTAGCCATGACCTTGAATAATGTATCATTTTGAGCGTGTAATTTGCCGTCTTTTTAAATGTTAAATCAAATATTAGGGTTCTCATTTAAAGAAAATGACTTTAACGCCCACGTTAACTTGAAAATCACGTTCTAGGTCAGGGCTATTAGTAGCATTGCGTGACCGTCTTTGCTATTTACAACTTACACCTAAAACAATTTGCTGTATCTCATCTCTATCCCGCATTATTCTCATTTATAGATTAAAATGGTCCACCCAGCATGGCTTTTAATCTCGTTTCTGTTTAAAAATGGCAGCCTCGTCCCAAGAGTTGGCAGTTTCCACTCAGTTAATAGCCGGCAGAAAGCCAATCTGCATTTGGATTGTACCGCCTTCACTCTTCTACACAACGGGGTGCAGTATTGTGCAGCACGACAAAAATCCAAAAATCTTAGAAGTAATACACGCGCTTTCAAATCCAAGCTGAAGAGTTTCCTCATGCGTCACTCCTTTTATTCAGCAGAGAAGTTCCTTGCAAAATAAACTAATTCCTGTGTTACATTATTGATTACGTTTATATAAACTCATACTCTGTCGTATTTTTGGGATTCACAAACATTTTCTTTTCTCTGATACTCCTTTTCTATTGTAATTTCATGAACTGAGGTATTCCATGACCACAGAGATCTTCAAATTTGACGAACGGAACTAGACGTGTAACGTAAATAAATTAAATAGTGTCCTACACTTCAAGTACAAGTTAATATAACATATGATATATTCTATAAAACCGTAGTACTGTTTTAGCAATACTGCTCTTATTAATTCTGAGAACTAGTGATTCTTCAGAATACTGCCCAGAAAGTCGGCAGTATGACAGCACAGGTTGTGACGAAGGACAAGGACGTCACCAACATCCGCATATCCAACGGAGTGACGCCGCACAGCTGATGAGCGGGACTCTGGCTGCCTGCCAGGCGCCAGAAGCGACGCAGCTCCGCCGCTTCTGTGCTGCTGAGATTCGAACCCAGCAGTAGCCGGCACAGGACAGGAGCTGTCTGCGCAGATTCCCTGGACAGCGCGTGCGAGGCCGACGTTACCATTAACACCTGTGACGACTGCCACGAAAGAACCAAAATATATATCACGTGTGGCCATCTATCCCGCTCTAATAAAATTATCGCAACAACGTTCCAGGAAATGATGCACAGTGCTGTCACCATGTAAGAAACTAAGAACGGCTCGTGCGCCGACAGAACCTCCTGCGACATGTGGCACAGTGCCGAGTAGACTCTCCTCAGTTTCCGGTAGCGGTCTGCATGTGGTCGGCGCTGGCTGATCATTTGCCCCGAAGCTCCCAGGCACTGGTTGAGTTGTCGTATGTCACCCCTCACCAGAAGAACAAGTGCCACGTACTTGGAAACAGCAGTTGGTACAATACTATTTGTGAAGAGTGTGGGGATAAGTTCCCAGCTCATGCCGTCCCTCGGACAATCGAATGCAACAAGAGCAACAATCAGAGCTAGAGACATGGCGTAAGCTGCCACATAGGAGGTCTTTACTGCCCCACTGGAGAAACGATGAGAATCCAAGACGCCGCAGTCCCGATATGACAACAGTGTGCAGATCTTCTGGTACCTGCGGGTGTTTCGAAACAGGTCTGTAGCGACCGCCGTAATCATGGTGGCGTAGAGCGCCGCACCGTAGGCAACCAGCCACACAAAGTTTAAGGAATCCTTTCTTCTGACGTGCAAAGTTTGCGCCCAGTACCACAAAAGTGTTGATGATACCAGGATTATGATGAGAACAACCGCTGCATACAGTGTACCAAGACGTGTCCTCCGTAGCTCACACCTCTCAGTGTCCACTGTGAACGGCGTCAGCCCGAAAACCCTGCAGACGGCGTGGTATCGTGCCACAGACCTTAAGAGGTCTCTCCTACTCTCCATTTCAGCATCGGCTAGCACTGCAGGAATCTCCAGTACCTGTGATGGAAGAAAACAGATCTTCAATTATAGAATACTCGATGTATAACTGATTAACAGTGTTAAAACAGCCATGAGGTAGCATTTACTTGACGCATGTGTTTTTCTTAGCACATGTTGCCACAAACCACTATGAGCATAATGGATCGTGATTAATAACGCAGCTGTAATCATAACTATAGAACAACGAACGCCGGTATGAAAATATGACCACTTAAATCAAATCAGAAACTCGACTATCCGTATATGCCGCTGGATCTCTTCACAACGCAAATGAAGAAAACTGAGGTAAGTCAAATGAGACACAAATTATTGCGTATGCGAGTATGTAATCTTGAGTGTAAGTAGCTATACTCATTCCACGCAATTAATAGCACTGACGTTACCATTATACAGTGATCAACTGCGATAATTATTATTATTCTTTCGTAAAAGACATCGACTTAGCACTTCCCAACGTTCAGTACAATGAGTATCACAGTGGAAGCCTTGATAGATGAGAGAGAGAGCCTGAGAGCTCTAGACATTACGAGTAGAGTAAATGAAATTAAGGAACATAGCAAATAAGAAGACATGAGAAGTCATACACACTCACGGTCGGGAGCAACACAGATGGCGCGCTGAATCTCTCGGAGAACGAAATGGCGTTTGCCTTTTGCAGGAGTAATTCCGACAGTCTTCTAGATAAACTAAACAAACCTAAATCATCGGGAGAAACGGAAACTCTTGCGTCATTTCTCCTACACACGTGTTCAGAGACTAAAGTACTCCCTCTCGCAATTTGCTATCAACTTTGCCGCTTTTCTATTACAATTACACTGTATTTTCTAGTGTGTGCATGCTTGAAATTACGGACGTGGTTTACCTAAATTGAAACGACGTATTATATCGACATAAAACCAGTGAAAACACTAATTTACAGAATTTGGGTAGGTTTGAGAATCATTATCTCTCCACGTACCTCTGTCGTAATGAACGTCATAGAATATTCAGTTGAACTACGTATGTTAATCCCAAGTAGAATAACGCACCTGATTCAGTTATTTGTATTAAACTCTTTCCATCACTTTATTTTCACACACGTTTCTACGAATTCTAGCACAATTGGTCTGAGTTCATAAAAAGTAATAGCATTAACCATACAGCATATTTAGTTAAACTAAAATTAATAACGACACTGCAAACATGAAAGAAGAAGGGGGGGGGGGGCGGTCATGGATAGATGCACATGCTGCGGAGTGTGAGAGAGAGGCAACCTTTGGCCACTGTCGTAGATCTTCTTATGTAGAATCCAGAACATTCTATGTTCTCGTTTGCGCATATGAACCAACCAGCCAAATCACGATAAATGTGGTTGTCTTTTGTTCTGTTATTATGTGGCCTAATACCCTTTCATGATATACGTCTGACTTACTATTCTAGCGATCTGTATTTTGCGTGACAACTGATACACTGTATTGCAATACTGCTGAGCTACTTGCCGCTAAATTTGATGAATTTCGCACAATAACAGGCGTTGCTTTATATTTAAATGAGAACATCAGCTGAGTAATACAAAAACACCTATGGGCCTCTCACAAAGACCAACAACGAGATAGCTAACTCGTCATCCACATTACAGCCGCAGATTTATCTTCCCACTCAGTGATTTTCGTTCTCATACCACAAATATAACTTTTTTATTGTTTTTAATTATAATTTATTCATTTAAATATTGTAGTTCTGTATTGATATTTTATGTTACGCTGTAAATAAAAAATATTAGTGATGGCCATTCTTTCATTCCTCAATAAAGGAGAAGAAGAAAGAAAGGAATTTTCCTCCCTCCATTCCAAAACACCACTTTTTTTCTTGTAGATGGAATTTCTGAACACAAGGTATTTACTTCCACATTCAACATTTACAACAACGCTGCTGGAATTTTCAATAAATGTCTCTACGTTTTAAGTCGGTCTTTTCGTTCTAAATATGTCAGGGTGATTCCTCATAATTTTGAAACTCTATATTTATTCTAAAATATTTAGCAAACTACCTTTTTCGGCGGCTGTGAGGACTGACAGACATCATATTGTGTCATTTTCTGAGGTTTAGGTGTGAGCAAAATGAAGACAGTTTGATGTCTGTGTGATTCAGATCTTCTGTGAATACTGCTTCGAAATTCCTTCCTCTCTGTCCTGTATATATGTTCTCTAGGCTACCGCATTTTAACTTAGAAACAATGGAATGGGTAAATTTGTGGGATAGTTCTAGTTTGAGAGAAATAAGTGGTAGCATTCTGTTTTGTTTTGACACTTATTGGCAAGTTGATTGTATGACGTGCGTTTTTTATTCTATCCCAAAATTTTCCCAAATATTTTGTTACATTTACATAACTTTCGAAAGCACTGCCAAATAGACTGGAGAAGCAAACAGACCACCTGACTGGCGAATACCAGGCTGGGTTTCGTAAAGACATGTCGTGCGCTGAACAGATATGGAACCTTGAGATGATACTGCAACACAAACGGAACATAATCATCACCTCCGTCGACTTCAAGAAGGCGTGCGACTCAATAGGCAGAGAAACCCTCTTTAAAATACTGAAAGAATACAGAGTAGATAACCACAATTCAGCAAACACTAACAAACGCGAAATCTAAAGTGAAGTTCTGTTGAGAGCTCTGAGAACAATTCGAAGTCAGAAAAGGACTCAGGCCTCTCGCCATTGCTGCTCAACATAGGACTGGACAAAATAGTGGAGGAATGGGAAAAGTAACGGAAAGTAGTCCTGTTAGGAAAAGTAAGAGTCAAGTGCCTGGCGTTCGCAGACGATTTAGCCATCGCAACGGTACGAGAAACAGAGACAATATGAACCATAGAGGAACTACACGAAATCGAAGCCAAGGCCGGACTACAGGTATCATACCAGAAAAGATAGTTAATGAGCACCCAAAAACACTCATCACGACACACAAAATATGAGACTATACACAGAACAGAATACTTCAAGTACCTAGGAGAAACAATACTGATTACAGGAAGAAATATCGTATCTAATGAAGAGAATAGAGCGAAACGAAGACTACAGTTTTACGGACACCTCAGCAGAATGGCATCGCATAGGATAACGAGACGGATCTTTAACTGGGTTAGGACAAGGAAAAACAAAAAATGGATGAATGAAATAGGAAATGGGATGGAGAAACTCAACATCACACAGGAAACAATAGAAAACAAAACACTCCTTAGGAACCTGATCAGAAGAAACAAATTACAAGAGACAGCACACAACAAACGAACACTATGCACTGAACAGAGACGACAAGAACACAGTCAAGGGACGAAGGAACTCTGGGCGAACAGGAAAAAAGAGAAGCCGAAGAGAACACAAGACCTAAAATGGCCCGAAGAACAGAAGCAGAAACACAGCATACGAATAAGGGACATTTGTGCAGAATGTAAAATGTAAAGAGAAAACAATATATATATATATATATATATATATATATATATATATATATATATATATATATATACCAAGTAAGATTAGTATGTCATCCACATATCCGTGAAATAACGAATTTCACTAACCCATTCGCAATGGTTATAAAAATAATTAGTTCTGAGCATTATGTTGTAAAATATTAGCAAGTGGACCAGCAAGGTAATATCCCATTCTTATAGATACTGAAGTCAAACCCGGGAGGAATGTGGTGGCTTCAGTGCGAGAAGGTGTGTGGTGCAGGGTTGTGGCGAAGTTGCAGGTGGGTGGCAACTCAGAGAAAATGGAAATGAGCGTTTGGCGTCATTGGCCGGGCGGCTCCTTACGGGTCAGGTCCGGCATCCGTGGTGCAGGTCTTATTATATTCGACGCCACACTGAGCGACCTACGCGCCGAATGGGGATGAAATTGTGATGGAGACAACACAACACCGAGTCCATGAGCGGAGAAAATCCTCGCCCCAGCCGGGAATCGAACGGCAACGCAGAGAAACACAGCTATGAAAAAATAAACAAAACGATTTACTTCACTCAGATCCTGGTGGGCGTTGCGTGGCCGGCGTGGAGGCAGCTGGCTGGCTGTAAGGCGTGTACCCAGGACTGACGACGCCTGTGCCTACTGCACCGTTATGTGAGTTACGACGCAGCCACACTGCCTCCGCTGCGCTCGCTGACAGATTGCATACTCGCTGCAGTAGCGATTTCCTCGACAGACGGCTATGTCATCGTGGATGACGGTGGGCACCACGGCCACTCCCGTTAAGAGAGTGACGAAAGCGGCTGCCATTGTGGAGCCCTGGGCAGGTACCAATCCCAAAGACGGAATGAGCCTGGGATAGCCAGCCCTACCCCGCCGTGGCAGCGAGGTATAGTGATACAGGCCCCAACTTGTGACTGCTGCTGACGGCTCCATATCGTCCCCTCAACAGGTGAAGCCTGCGTGTTCTACTGGAACTGCTGGCTTCAAAATGACAGCTAGTGCTACAGGATAGCAGTGCGCCTGTCATGCACAATGCACCGTTTTAATTCGCTTTCTGGACACCACTGGTGCCTGACAGTGGAGGAAATTCCTTGCCAATATACAGGAACCTTATGTTACGGTTGTGCTGGCAGATTTTTCAGCGCTAAGCCTGGTCTGTCTCAAGTTGGATAAACAGATAAACAGCCCTGTCACTGTAAATGAAATGGCGAAACCACGCACATGCCAGCAGCAACCATCTGCAGCAAAGCTTTGCCACCATACTCCCACAGATTTGCCCACAAAATAGTAATGGCACCACACTTCCCACTCCAATGTTCAGACATAACTTCTGGGTCCGCATTTGGAAGAGATTTACATCTAAGATTACGACATCGTGTGAATACCATATCACATTTTGCAGAAAAAAATGCCATCACAAGAGTATCTGGTTTCTTATACGATACGGTTTAGAGACTGCATTTAACATAACTCATCATATTTCTTCCTAGACTACCTATTTACTTCTTGACTTAACAGGCCATTAGATCTCCTGGAATGCTTATCACAGTCTGCCTTTATTACCCTGATTTTCTTGTGCCCTTGACAATTCTCTCACCTTACTGCACAGAATGCTCTGGGCGTTCTATCCTAAGCTGAAGGGAACACATTTATGACGAACACTCACACTACAATATTTCTCATGCACTGACCCTCGAGACCCAGGGATTCGTTCTACGGGAATGTGTACTACCAGTGGATCACACTTATGGGTGGGTTTACATATAGACAGACGAAGTCTACAAACAGTAGCGTCAGAATTACAACAGCGCCAGGTATCTTAAACGCACGGTCGCAGTCACACGTTTTTCCTCTGCCCCATTCTCCTGCACATGCTACATCAGCAGCTCTTCTAAAATCTGTCCTTCTTGCATAGCTGTTAGTCGTTTCGGGAATGGATACGTTCTGAATTCAGCGTGTTACTGAAGGTGGCTGAACTCCGCATCGGAAGATCCTCTAGTGGTTACTCTAGCCGCTACAACTGCGCCTTTCTTACATTCAGCTTGGTTGTCACCATGAGCATAGCTGGTAGATGGAATATTTTCCCTGTTATGCCATATGCCTTCCCATTAATCAACAATGCACCTTTCAGTTCCAGTCGCCTTGTCCCTGAGATCTGTAACCAGTCCCAAGTCTGGCGGAAGTTACCCTCGCACCTTTCGTAGCTCCAAAACTATCGCTCTGATGGTAACACAAATGGACTCAGCTGCCCATGTGACATCTGCGGAGGAGCTTCCTACAAGCTCGTCATCACCACCCACGTGTCCCAAATGCAGTCCACTAGTGGTTACAACAGCCATTTTACTCTCACAGCCAATACATCTACCAGCGCTTGTATGATTCCCGCATCGCTATTTACGGCCTCCCCTGATGTCTCTGCACCTTCCATAACATACGCGTATTGCTCAAGAAGTCACGTTCCTAGCGTGTTATCTGCGTGGTGTGCCACTCGACCAATGACGTGCTACCCGCTGCCAATTTCTTCACTTCCTCTACACTCCCGTTGAACTCTTAGAGGTCAGTGGTGTTTTCCATACCGAAAACACTTTTCAAAATTCTCCAACAAGCAAATATCCAACCTTTATTTCATCGACATCGCGAATGCTGTACAACTTTGACTGGCTGCTGCTGCATGTGTTCCCGTAATCGTTCGTAAGATTTCTGTAACTTTTCGCATTCCCCTGAGACTCTACCGAGCACACCTCTGGTCTTGGCTCCTCGTTGAAGACATGAAACACGACCTCCAGCTTCCTCACTTCATTTCTCAATTCCCAAACCTTGATAACTATTCTTAGCGTGCATTGACAGCTGATCACCACCAAGTGCTCTCCCCTGTAAACAGAACTCCTCCCTCCAGGTGCTGAACTTGTGGCGCCTCCATTTCGCTCCAGGCGAAGAGATGCAGTGCGGCCGCGACCAGCACCTCCTCCACCCTCACAGCAACTTGAGCAAAGGGACTACTAGCACCCTGCCACGCACCTCACAAGGACGGCTGTTATTGGTCAGCTTTCTCAAGCAAAGTAAATTAAAATGAATCCTTAACTGAAACATTACTACGCACGGAACTCACTCCTTACCTACAATTCATTACAATCCGTCACTCCACTCATAAGACTCTAAGCAATTTTAATAAACGCAAAAAAATAGCTGAACTCAATGCAGACGGTAAGTTCCAGATGTATCCATCCACGTTCTCATGTCCACGCCTATGCTTCTGCCTTTTCGCAAACGTGACAGAAGTGCTACCCTTCCGCAAATTGCTGCAGATTTCAATGTTGAGCCTTCAACAAGTGTCAGCCTGCGATGAAACATCGCCCATATGGGCTTTCGGAGCTGAAAATCGAACCGTGTACTCTTGATAACTCCACGACATAGCTTTAGGCCTCGCCTGGGCCCGTCAATACCGACATTGGACTATTGATGGCTGAGAGTCTAGTTTCAAATTGTATCGAGAGGATGGATTTGTATGGGCTTGGAGACGACCTCATGACTTCACGAACCCTGCATGTCAGTAGGGGACTTTACAGGCTTGTAGAGGCTCTGTAATGGTGCGGGGCACGTGCATCTGGAGTGGTATGGGACCCCTGATACACCTAGATACGACTCTGACAGGTGACACGAACGCAAGCACCGTATCTGATCACCTGCATCCATTCATTTCCATGGTGCATTCCGACGGACTTGGGCAAGCCCACCAGGACATTGCGACACCCCGCAGGTCGAGAATTGCTACAGAGTGGCTCTAGAACACTCTAATGAGTTTAAACAATTCCGTCGGTTACGAAACTCTCCAGACATGAACATTATTGAGCGTATATGGGATGTCTTGCAACGTGCTGTTCAGAAGAGATCTCCACCCCTCGTGCTCTTACGGATTTATGGACAGCCCTGTAGGGTGCACGGTGTCAGTTCCCTCTAGCGCTACTTCAGACATTAGTCGAGCCTACGCCACGTCGTGTAGCAGCACTTCTGCTTGCTCGCGGGAGCCCTACACTATATGAGGCTGGTGTACCAGTTTCTTTGGTTCTTCAGTGTAGTATCCATTTCCTATGTTATTAGCGTATTTTTAAGAATAATGTTGCCCAGCCTGTGATTCACGATACTGAGAGTGCAACAGTCTTCTGTGTTCGAGACGCACAGTGTTTGATAGTTTTTGTTTGGACGTAGAGCGAGTAACAGTTGTCATAGTATTGATTATACACAACATCAAGGTAAGCACTGCTTTTTTTGCACCACATAGCTATTGATGATTAATGAAATCAGGCGCCGCCCATTTTCTTTATCTTTCAGATCGTAGCACACTGCAAACGATTTAGGTAGCACATCTGTACCTATTACAATTAAGTTAAATTTCGGGAATAAATTTCAACATAAAAATGCGTCTGGTTCCTCTATTTCTTAAAATAACATAAAGTACAGACACTGAACACAACAACTAATAAAGTCATTAAGTTTATTTTTTGTTTCTTGTTGGTTTGATGTAGCAATCATATCCACATAACGAGAAAGGTGACCTGTTATTATTGAAAGAAAACACTTTCCATATGAATCCCGGATGAATCTTCCTTACACATCCATCCCAATCATCTCAAATGGGTGCGATGTTTCGCGTTTCGCTTATGAATTAAGTCCGCGTCCTGTGAACTCTGCATACAAGCTTTTCACATACTGATACACATTTCTCTTCCTTTACTTTCACGAGACCTCTCAGCCACCCGTCAGTCTGTCACTCTGCAGCCTCCATAACCAGAGAGCACGTGATAATGTGCCTCTCTCAGGATTTCCTTGTGCAACTTAGCTGTCACCGCTACCTGTCACCCTAACCTAGTTACCTTGCACAATACACCATCAACATGCTGAGTGGCAGCTGCTGTACAGCATGCGGTCACTGTGAGCATTCTGTGCTGCTTGCCGTTAAGTAAGGCTGGGACTCGTTACGTCAGTGGGAGTCTGCTGGGAGAGGGGAATACGTGAAGGTTGCCAAGGACAGTTGAGGCTGTTGACTTTGAAAGCTGGCGGGGTTTAATCTTTGGGTACGTGGTAGGTAGCAGTATATATAGTAGTCGCTTTTTTTTGCCGTCTCCTACACTGTTGATGCAGAGAATAAAGCATTTAAAAGTGATTACAAGTAAAATTTAAATACGATTGCTAGACCAGGTAAGAACATAACTGATGAAAAGAATTTAATAACTTACCGAGCTCTAGAACTTAACTGTTTTTATTTTACCTGTGTAAAACGAATGGGATGGCCCGTTGTGACCAGTGTCAAACGCAAATATCAGTTTCATGGCAAAGTTTTCTCAACGAGGCCTTGGAGTTCACCGGCATAACATCTGGGTTGTAATTTAACATGCAACATTGGAAATTTGTTTGTACTGGGTTTAAATACATGGAACGGTAAAGAGGTTTTTTCTAATTGTTGTGTCCATTAAAATAAAATATTTTTGTTGCATTGTTTATTTGTTCATTAAGGTTTAAATATTTTTCATGCTGAATTTTCATATGTTAAAACAGACTCTATCTTATTGAGAATTTTCAGAGGTTGCATATTGAATGTACTAACCAAATGCTAGAATACTGTGGTTAACTGCAAGGCCAATGTGATGCCAATTATGTATAGTGCTGCGTTACACGTTATTTAGATACTATCAGTCTGCTAATTAAGTGGGATAATTGCTGAAGTTCTGCAGAGTGTTGGCTCACTAGGGGAGTCTGGAGGAAACTTCTTTTTGATAATTTGGAACCCATAGACTAAATAAATTCAATGACCAGCATTTTTAGGGGTACAAGCGATGAACGGATCTTTAGGGGATTCTGTTGAGAGTGCCCGTACGGTAATGATGGCGCTCTGCTTAGAAATTTTGAAGAAAAGGCAGCACATAGTATTTCGGAAGCAATGCGACCGAAACCGGGTCAGGTTTGGTTTACTGATAAGCCACACACATTTGATAGTTTGGATAAAATGGTTACGGAGATTGGGAATATGCGATTTAATGACGAAAAGTTGGTTACTTATTGGGGGAGGTGGGGGGGAGGGGGGAAACACATCAACAGAAAGGCTACGTACTATGGCCGTTTCTACTGCCACAACTGAATGCAGGACTAGTCCTGGAGTACGTGCTTCGACTGTGGTAAGTTCGGTGATTTTTCTGAGCATTGTGAGCAATCGCGCCGAGGAAGTGACGCAGCTGAGACGTTTTGAGGTACTTCAGTTGCAACTCGCCTCCGAGTGGCTGACGTAAGGTACATGCCGTTGACAGGATGCGTCTCCTTGCTTCAGAACTAGCTTGTGCTTACCTCGATTCCAGCAGTAACGTTTCTTTAATTGATCACGGATGGTTTTGTATTTACCACCACACAGGAAACTGTTCTAAAGCGCAAACCATTTGCAGGAACTGGCATTCCATTTTAGGTGAAGGTGTACTGCAGGCCTAATGGTAAACAGTAAACATTAAACGGTTAACGGTAATCGTTAAATGCTAAATGGTGAACGCTGGGTGCCTAACAGTAAATGCTAAATGGTAAATGCTAAACGATAAACAATAAATGATTAATGGTAAACGCTAAACGGTATGGAAATAGGCAGGTATAATTACAGTTGTCTACGAATAGTTATGATGCATAAAAATGTGGTCTAGTTCAATCATTTCTATGAAAAGTCAAAGATGATTGTGTATGCAAACGTAATTCAAGCATAATATTAAGAAATTATTCCAAGGACAAAGTAGAGAATCATTTATATATACACATATCTCTATATTTTTTAATACTACAAATATCGTACACATGTCCATTGTCCCTTTTGCAAAGTAATAATATATTGTCTCACACACAACCGCATCAAAATGGTTTCTAATTTTAATAAATTACTGAGGAATAATCAATCAGAGTGTAGTATTTAAATGATTTTTTAAAATGTTGTCAAATTACATAATTTCAAAAGCACACTACCTTTTTATATAATAAAAATTTCGTGACATCCACTTGATAGTCAAAGATTTTCGTAACATACTTGAGAGTCAGAGATAATCATTATCCCCATCATAAAAATGGTGTCACATTGCATTATTTACATACAAAGATATGAATGTTAAATGATATTAAAGCGCTAACAACTCAAAGTTGAGCATTATTTACCTACTCATACACAAATCTGGCTTAATATTAAATTGATTCCAAGGTCAAAGGTGTGCATTACAGACATACATATATTACTGTTTTTAAAGTGTCAAATTCTGCTATTTATAGTAATAATTTCTGTTTCCCTCCCTCTCTCACGTTTTTGCTCACACATACCTCAGTATTTCATACATTAAGCTCAATGATGCTCCTTCAGTACACATGCGATCAATAATCAACTCCGGTCAGTTATCCCAGACACTGCAATAAATTTTCCGTGAAATTATACTCTGTATGCTCTTGTCATTTAATGTCCTCAATAAATCTGATCTCTCACATGCTTTGCGCACATCTGTCTCGTCACTATATGTCACATCACAATTTCTTTTATTGCAAATAAATACAAATACTAGAGCTCTTAAACTTTTTTTTCATCGGTTACTTTGTGTCAGTTCAGCTTTTCAACTGTCACTGCCAGACAGAGGGAGCAACCCAGCCCAGGCTGAGGTACCGCTGCCCCTCTTACCTGCATTGATGAGACACAGCCCAGCTCAGAGACAGACACATTCGCTAATGTTGTATGGGAAAAGACCATAGAGTGAATACTGGTGCACATCAAATTCCACCCCTCGGTGCGTCTGTAACTTTTGTATGTTATTACTTGGCGCAGGTACCAAGAAACCAGATCTGGCTCGTACTGTGAGCTACAAGAAAATCTGGGGCAAGGAAGGAGTGCAAAGTTGCAGAGGGCAACTTTTCCACACCGAGCCGAGTGTAATCAAGAAGTGCAGACGCCACCTAATGGCTCATTCTGCGAGCCTCGCACTACAGAGACATAACCTCTGAGTTTAGCTGCTCCACGGCGTGGTGGCTCTGATGGAAATTCCGAATGCATGGGGAACCTTTGGATAAAGAGGACAAACGAATGCATCATTGGCTGCGATGACGTTATATCCGGCTTAAATACGACTGTTTCCGAGCTCACAGTCTCAGTGCTTGGTCCTCTTGTCTGCCCCTCTGGTTCTGGAGCAATGGCTGTCTCGCTACTTACAGTACACAATGAGGTGACGAAAGTCATGGGAAACCTCCTAATATGGCGTAGGACGTCATTTTCCCCAGCGTAGAGCAGCAGCACGGTGTGCCATCTATCCAGCTAGTCATTGGTAGTCCCCTGCAGAAGTATATAGACATGCAGCCCCTGTAGTCGTCCATTATTGCCGAAGTGTTGTCGATGCAGAAGTTTCTCCACTAACTGATCTCTAGATTATATCGCAAAATGTCCCATGGGATTCACATGAGGCGATGTGGGAGGCCCAATCATTCGCTCGAATTGTCCAGATTGTTCTTCAAACAACTCACGAACACTTGTTTCCCCGCTTCATGTCGCATTGTCATCCATAAAAGTACCATTGTTGTTTGGGAACATGAAGGCCACGAATAACAGCAAATGGTCTCTGAGTAGCCGAACTTAACCATTTGCAGGCAATGATCGGTTCAATTGGACCAGAAGACACAGACAGTCCGCTTCATGTAAGTAACGACTACGACTCCATTATGGAGCCGATACCAGCTTGCACAGTGTCTTCTTGACAACTTGCTGTACATTGCTTCGTGATGTCTACGCACACGTGAACAATATCAACATCTCTTACCGCTGAAATCGGAACTCATCTGACCAGGCCACACTTTTACCGTCGTCTGGGCTCCAACCGATATTTTCACGAGCCCAGGAGGGGCGCTATGGATGACGTCGTCATGTTAGAAAAGGCTCTCGCGTCGGATGTCTGTTGCCACAGCCCATTAACACCAAATGTCAATGCTCTATTTCTAACAGATAGCTTCGCCGTGCAGCTCACATTGGTTTCTACGGTTATTTGACGCACTGTCGCTTGTCTGTTACCACCGACAACAATACGCAAACGCAGTTGCCTCGGTCGTTAAGTGGACGCCATCAGCAACTGCTGTGCCCGTCGTGAGAGTCTATCCTTCAAATCTGGTATTCTCGGCACACTTTTCACACTGTGGGTCTCGGAATAATGAATTTCCTAACGCTTTCCCATGCGTCAAACTCCAACTACCATTCCGTATTCAGAATCTGATAATTCTAGTCGGGCGGCCATAATCATATCAGAAACCTTCTCACATGATTCACTTGAATAAAAATAGCAACTCCGCCATGTCACTTCAGTGGAACTCAAGCGTGTGATTCAGAAGCAAACGGTTGGAAACCATTCTCTCAAATGACACTTTCTTTAAATCGATCACTGAGCAATACAATAAATTCTTTGAAAGGAGGTTGCAAACTCAAGTTAAAACCTAAAATTGTACATTCGTCACACATACATTTTTTCTCAGCTACTTACGGATATGACTTTTCCTCGGAATAAAAAGAACACAGGCAGAGTTCGAATATTACTATATAATGATGACAGGAAGTAGTGCTAGTCTTTGCACAGGTCTACAGGTTGTTTATGTAACTCAAATGACATGTATCTATGTTATCAGTACGCAGCAACTTTAACAGACAACAAGTTTCGCGCGACGGTGTTTTGTAATATGTACCCCGATCTCTGTATTTTTTCGTTTATCTACTACAATTATCCTATCATAATTTGAATGCTGGATGCGATAGACAGTTATAAGCACGTCTTTAGTCTATTGTTCGAACATGTTTCAACTCCATAAGGAACAGTTAGCTGGCCAAATTTAATTTATTTGCTTATAGAATATATTTAAAGACACGATATGCATCTTGTCTTATAGGCTATAATCCTGCTCGAAAGGGCATCTTAAATCATGATTTATCATTTGACTGGACGTATGTTTATTTGCTATTACCTTCGGCAGTTTAGTGTGTACTCCTGTGTAAAACCCTTATTTTCATTGATGTTAACGTCCAGTAGAATAACTTCTTTCCGTGCCCAGGCTGAATCACGAACGTTGAAAGTCTCCTTTTTTTCAAAAGTCGCACTGACACACTGGCTGAGTACCATTCACTGATGTCATCAAAAGCCAATAGAGGTGTGCTCTTCGTGTTCAGACTACGTTTCCCTAATGTCATCTGTCTTGAGCAGCAGAAGTTTACAGAGTAATGTGACGTTCATCTTAAATTATCGATTCGGCTCTTGAACTCTGACAGTGAAAATCTGCGGACATACGACAAGAAACTGTTTTGGATCTTTGAAGCCATCATGACTGAGTATTACGGCAGTAAGTACTCGATTTTTGGAAGCTGAATTCTCACAAACACATCCTGGAGCACCGTCACTGGTCTCCATGCCTCAATCATTACTTATAGTTGCATAAAGTTCTATTTTACTTGATCACAAGATGAGGACGATGATGATGATGATGATGCTAGATCAGGAGGACCGTATATTCTGTAATATTAAGTGAGGAAACAAACATCAGTGATCAGTAATATTGTTAATAGTAAAATGTATGCTAAATAAAAACAAAACATGCATGAGCTATTAGAATGTATATGTGTGCGTGTTTCACGATTATATTTTTTTGGTTCCACAGCAGCAAGAGCTATAATAACAGGTATGATTAGGGTGTAAAACTATCATGGCAGCTGCGATGTCGATTGTAGTGGTGGTTGTTGTGCTGGTGGTGGTTGTGGTGGTGGTGGTGACGTCAACGATGGCTCAGCTCCCACAGCAAGCTTCCTATTGAGCTTTTCCCTACTTTTATAGCATCCCTCCCTGAATGATCAGATATTCTTTATCTTGTCTACTGGATCAGCATCACACAATAACATTCCTGGTAATACCTGTCTCCCATAAACATCAAGTATGAGGAAGCTGAGGTATATTTTTTTCCGAGAGACAAGAAAAAAACGAGTGCTGAAAATTGGGAAGGCTTATTGCACTCAACTGCTTCTGACAACCGCAAGCCTCTACAGAAGCGTAAGAGGTATTCTGCGTTTAAAAAATTGTTGTGTGAGACACACTAAAATTTACCTGTCTTATAGAGAAAAAAAATTCTGCACGTAATAATCATGACGGTTTTTTTTCCAAGAGATAAGATTACACGCACCTGTTATGTTGCAGGTTGTCATCTGGAGTGAACTCGCTCATTTGCCTCGCTTCACACACTCAGTAGTACTGGCTCCAACATTTTTTTTTTTTATTCTTCTGCAGTAATTGGGAGGACTGTTTCAGAAACTAATCATCTCAGACATTAAAACCTTTAAGCAATAATCAATGTTTTGTTAAGTTATTCTTCGGTAGATATTATTTGATTATCACGTAAATTAAAGCCTACTGTTTTAGAAGCTAGTAAGGATACTAATCGCAAGTCATTCAAATTATTCCTTTGAACAAAACTAACATGTTCTAGACATTTGTTGGAGACTCTTTCAACCGCTAACGTCAAGCGCATTTTCGTCCTCTCTCTTACCGATATGTATATCTCACTATTGATACACCTACTTTCTTTAACGCAGGCTTCACGATCTGAGTGTATTTATACCTACAATTTGAATGTAATGCTTATGGGCGTTGCTAGACTTCAAGATGTTAAACTTCTAGTGCTCGTTTTGGTAGATCTAATTTTAAACAATATATTATATAATCCTCTCGCTTTGGAGTAGCCTATATTGTGAATGATTAAACCATACCCATAGGCACCTACTGGTGACTCGGCAATTACCCACACTCTTGCTGTAGGTTAGATCTCATGTGTGCAGCATAGTGCGTTCTGTCTGCTAGTTTGCTAAAGAAATTATGTTGCCAGTACACCCCATGTATCCAATATAAATTTTGCTCAATACTCTACTTCACCTTCATGACCATAATCTCATTTTTCATAAGAACTAAAAATTCGTCTCATTTGTCTGTGTTATTCTCCTATCCGAATAGTTCTCCCAATCCATCTAGCGGCTGAGAAATAAGTCTAAACATTTTTGCCAGTACAGTGTCAGCAGCTTTAGGTTGTCATTTTAGAAGCAACACCACTTCGAAGTAAGCACTTGAGAATTGGCGACATCCGGAAACAGATTTTGTATTGGAGCAGCAAGGTCCGTCTGCTTATTCTGTTTTTCTCGGCAACACACATGCATCCATAACAATGAAGAGCCAGAGAAACTGGTATAGACATGAGTATTCAAATACAGAGATATGTAAACGGGCAGAATACTACGCTGCGGTCGGCAATGCCTACAGAGGACAACTAGTGTCTGGCGCAATTGTTAGATCGGTTACTGTTGCTATAATGGCAGGTTATCGACTTCAACTTCGTGTTATAGTCGGCGCACGAGCGATGGGACACAGCATCTCCGAGGTAGTGTTGAAGTGGGGATCCCATTTCGCGCGTGTACCGTGAATATCAGGAATCCGGTAAAACATCAAATCTCCGACATCTCTGCGGCCAGAAAAAGATCCTGCAAGAACGGGACCAACAACGACCGAAGAGAATCGTTCAACCTGACAGAAGAGCAACCATTCCGCAAATTGCTGCAAATTTCAATGCTGAACCATCAACACGTGTCAGCGTGCGAACCATTCAGTGGAACAACATCGATATCGGCTCTCGGAGCCCAAGGCCCAGTCGTGTACCCTTGATGACTGCAAGGCCACGAAGCTTCACGCTTCGCCTGGGCCTGTCAACAGCGACATTGGATTGTTGATAGCTGGTAACATGTAGCCTGGTCAGACGAGTCTCGTTTCAGATTGTATCGAGTGAAAGGTCGTGTACGGGTATGGAGACAATCTCATGAATCCATGGACCCTGCACGTTATCAGAGGACTATTCCGTCTGGTGGAGACATGTGTAGTTGGAGTGACATGGGACCCCTGATACGCCTAGATACGACTCTAACAGGTGACACGTACGTAAGCATCCCGCCTAATCATCTGCCACCGTTCACATCCATTCTGCATTCCGACAGACTTTGGCAATTCCAGCAGAACAATGAGATACCCTACTCGTCTAGAATTGTTGTAGAGTGGCTGCAGGGACACTCTTCTGAGTTCAAACGCTTCCGCTGGCCACAAACTCCCCAGACGTGAACATTATTGAGCAAGAAAGCTTTGAGGAGTATGTGGAAAAAGAAAGTATTTTCAGGTTACGTGAATATCGAAAAATCTTGAGTCCGAAACCCATCCTGTTCGACAGACTTATCACTTCTCAATTTCATCAATTTCATTACCCAAGGAATGTTGTGACTAGGAAACAGTTTGTGAAGGTCAGAGACGGGTATTTGGTAGAATCTCATGTGCTCCGTTGAAAGAATAGAATTTATTCGTTAACTGAATATGCAGGTTCGCCGAAGGTAAGTACCTTTTTAACCTAAAAATATTTTATAGTCAGGTGAAGAAAGTTTCACATTATGTTCATCCCTATATGTACCCATATAAATTCTGAAAATAGTGCCCTGCTACATGCCATGAAAGTCCGTTAAATTCGTTCTAACATTCTCACCTCATTGCTTCTGTTACGAGACATTTCGGTCTTAAGGTATTTACCACTATCGGTGTACGTCAGCATATCTTTGTCGCTGTGTGCTAACAATAAGTTGCTTATATTCACATCATGGCAACCACGACCACAAAATTAAAAGCTGAAACTTATTCGTGTCATACATTTTCCATGAAGAAGCTCGACGAAAACCTCCACTACTCACATTAAGTCAAGTCAACAGTAGCTTCAGTACAATTTGTAGTATCAAATACATTGGTACAATAACAAGTGATGAAACTGGTACTCAGAGAAAGTTATGTCAACAAACAAGCCGCAGAGTAGAGAAAGATAGAAGATCATACATTTTCCATGAAGAAGCTCGACGAAAACCTCCACTATTCACATTAAGTCAAGTCAACAGTACTTCAGTACAATTTGTAGTATCAAATACATTGGTACAATAACAAGTGATGAAACTGGTACTCAGAGAAAGTTATGTCAACAAACAAGCCGCAGAGTAGGGAAAGATAGAAGATAGAATATCATGTCAGCGAATGGATGTTTCCTAAGTTAATAGTCGATGAGAGTTTTAATAATAACTGTTTCTCAGCAAATGTCTAGAAAAAACAAACAAGCCAAAGAACATAATGTGGTGGCCAAGAAAGGAAATTTGAATCCCGCTGGATGTTTCGAAGTCGTTGTGTCACGACTATGTTCCACGTGCAAAAAGAACATCAATGGACGTAAAAAATACAATGACTGAAGAATAGCAAGTAGTTCAAGCAAACTTACTGTGAGTCTGCAGTGTACTAGAAGAATATCTGAATATAGCTCGAGAGGTGATTCAGGGATATGCAAATTGTGACATGTAGAAGAGACAGCTGTAACCTCTAACACCAACATTGGTTCAAAATCGGCAGAGTACCGATTTCAACTGAGTTTCGATGACAGATACAGGTTTGTCAGCAGTGTAGCTGCGTGCGTATACGAGCCCTAATACCGCTGACATCAGCATTGTCAGATTACATCTGACACAGTTGTGTTTATCAAATTCAAGGTCACTCCTGGGCAAGGGACGGGACATGAGTCGTGGGGAGGGCACGGTAGGGGAGGTCAGCCAACAGTGCCATCATGTTCTTGGTCAATAGTCTCTGGACTCCACTGCACTTGGTCAAAAGGGCCCATTCGGTTGTGGGTCACTTATGTACTAATAAATACAAAAGACTGAGGAATGACTGTTCTTCTTCTTAGTGTTTTAACCTCTGCTTCTCGTATGCTCGACTGACAATACACTTTTGTTGAGCGAAGAAGACTTTAACAATTGCATTCACTGTTAAAATCCATCAGAGACCTCTAGGAGGACCGTTACTTGAGTAATTGGTAGCAACCCTTTTAATTTTTCAAATGTGGTTTGACCTTCTGCTGTCCATTCGAACTCCAAACACTTATTCAGCTAATTAATGAGTTGTCGCGGCATAATGGCAAAACTCAATGTGAACTTATTATATTAATTTGCTAATCTTGAAAAGGGCTCTACCAGTGCTTGGAAATCTTCACACAGCTCGCACCAAACTCAGGTATGTTCTCCATACTCGATAATTACATGTTCCAAGTAATTCACTTACTTCAATGCAAAATGGCACATTTCTATGCTTAGGATGAGGCATGGTGAATTTAACCTTTTAAAAACTGTCTTCAACCATTGAACATGTTGCTTTATATCCTCAGCAAATACATTATCATCAAGGTACGCTACGCACTGCAGTGGTTTTAATCTCCTCAAAACTTCATGCAACAATCTTCGAAACATGATTCGCCAGTTTTCTCCAATACTGGGAATGATCCCAAGGACGTGTAAAAGCAGTTTTTGGTCGGTCCTTCTGTACTAACTGATTAAATCCATGTGGAGCAATATTTATATTATGCCGAGTTCTCCAGGTTTTCCGTATTAATGGGTACTGGATATTCGTCAGTAACCATACGTGCATTGAAGATACCTGTTATCACAGGAAAAGCGATATTTCATTTTCTATGTGAATACATCTTAGCCACACTTACGACTGATGTACCCTATAGACATGTGCAATTCTCAGTGATTGCTGATTAATAACACTTCCATTTCTGACTGTATGTGGAGGGGGCGGGGATAACTTGTATGGCTCATGGTACAAAGCCCCCCCCCCCGCACCCCCTCCCCACCCCCCACACACACAACCTCTGAATCTTTCCACTCCTACCTAGGAACTAAACATTGCTGATCCTTGTGACTCTAAATTATTATCGCCACACCACATAATCTATAATGTGGAAGTTTTAATTGCCTCTAGACTCGCCACAAACGTAGTTCCTGTCTAACATGCTAATCGAAACACATCGCATCTACATTGTCACTTGCAGTATAATATATTACTAGGAGTACCGTTTGGTGGTTTTTAAGTTACCATTGTCATCAGTTGATTATTTGCACTTCATCTCTTACCATTATACCCCTTACTTCTACAGTCACACTCCAGGTGTTCCAATTTCTCACATTTCTTACAATATGGCTGGTCACACTCTTTTGAATGTGACCTGAAGGTACACATCGACAGCTGGCATCAGTAGAGGACACATTCCTCCTGTAGAGGAGCGTCATCGCTATAACTATTTCCTCCAATAAATGGGGTACAAGAATAGAATCACGCAGGTCCTTTGGAAATTCAGCACCCAACTTCCTTGCTACATTAAGTGCAGCCCTCATCAGAATACCACTATTGGTCTATGTACTGCTCCATGTAGAATGATTCCATTTGCCTCAATATTATCTCTGATATTAAAATTGATCTTCCACATTATATCTACAAAATTTTCGACAGAGTTATCCTTCGCCTTTTGTGTTACGACACAATTGTTCACGATAAAATCTAACGCTAACCTGTTTCTTAGAATGTTGTACCAGAACCTTGTTGAGTTTGCCAAACTTAGTTTCTTTAGACCTCATGACAACGCAACTTCCTGATTTGTAACAACTGCTCATCTGTCCACAATCCTGGCCTTGCAGCCGCTGACAGATTATCTACAACTAGCAGCACTTCCTCTCCTCCCTCGCCAGAGAAAGAATTAATTAGTCCCGTGATAATTGAATCTAAATGGGAGCAGTCAAAAGGACAAGATTATATCATTCTTCATATCATTTAACGCTTTATTCATTTCCATATTATCTTCTCTCAAATGACCCACCTACTGCTACAAGAACTGATTTACTTTCAAACTGACTGGGTTCCTGGCTCAACCAATGTGTGGTTTTTATACAATAAGGAAAATACATAACGATAGACGAAAACAATAAATACACACTAGAAGAAAAAATACATAGTCAATTGTAAGAGTCTAACACTACCTGTTGTGGTGTCACAGCCAGACACCACACTTGCTAGGTGGTAGCCTTTAAATCGGCCGCGGTCCGGTAGTATAAGTCGGACCCGCGTGTCGCCACTGTCAGTGATTGCAGACCGAGCGCCGCCACACGGCAGGTCTAGAGAGACGTGCTAGCAGTCGGCCCAGTTGTACAACCGACTTTGCTAGCGATGGTTCACTGACAAATTACGCTCTCATTTTCCGAGACGACAGTTAGCATAGCCTTCAACTACGTCAATTGCTACGACCTAGCAAGGCGCCATTATCAGTTACTATTGATACTGAATCGTGTACAGTCAAGAGCGACGCTCATCATTAATGGATTAAAGTTAAGTATTCCACCAGCTACGTCCGTTTTTCTAAATTCTAATTTCCTTCTCATGTTCCAGACCTCACGCCAGCCAGCGTTAGCTAAAACGCGTGCATTTCGGCCTCCTCTAGTAACACCGTGTTGGCTCTCCTGCCAGTCACAACACCTGTAAGGCTTGAATCTGATCATAAGCCACTTGGACCCAGTTTCAGCCTGACATTGTGACCATAGCTGTGGCACATAACACACATCACCGGTGCTGATTATGTACAGGGATCCCGGTGACCTAACAGTTCATACTGTGCACACCACACTGGACACGTGGCTCAATGGTCCTTCCCAGTCTTCTCCAAAAACTGAGCCACTTCTATGCGCGACTCTGGCATACTATACGCTACGCTTAAATTCCAGTGCCAGTAGAGGCGTTTTACCATTTAACGTTCCAATGCAATACGACAAAGGGAAAGAACAGTCTCTGGACTGACGCTACTGTAGTGATAACGATGTATGTTGCGGCTGTCATTACAGAATAAATACAATTTGTTCCTTATTTCTGTGGTCGCCAGAAAATACTTCTATCATCAGTTGTGGTGGCGACTCCAACACATTTCACGCCAGTTGCAGTGGTGCAAGAGGATGGCGCTTAAATCAGGTATCCCACTACCAGTTGTAGTGGTTATGAGCGTTGTTTACCTGGTTGGAAGATTTGAATCCAGTTTAATGTGCACTGATGATAATTGTTTCCATTTTAAAGCCTGCTAAGAGATTTGTAATAAATACTCCTCAAAGCTAGTATAAGAGAAACATACAAGCCACAATAATGTAGTGAGCTGGTGAAGGAAGTAAGGTCGAGTCCTATTAAATTTTAGAAACTCATTCTATCGTGACTATATTTTAAGTATGAAAAATATACTGCAGAACATTAAAAACCAGGTAACACAAAGCATAGCAAATAATTTACTTCTGTTCATAGTGCAGTAATACACTCCTGGAAATGGAAAAAAGAACACATTGACACCGGTGTGTCAGACCCACCATACTTGCTCCGGACACTGCGAGAGGGCTGTACAAGCAATGATCACACGCACGGCACAGCGGACACACCAGGAACCGCGGTGTTGGCCGTCGAATGGCGCTAGCTACGCAGCATTTGTGCACCGCCGCCGTCAGTGTCAGCCAGTTTGCCGTGGCATACGGAGCTCCATCGCAGTCTTTAACACTGGTAGCATGCCGCGACAGCGTGGACGTGAACCGTATGTGCAGTTGACGGACTTTGAGCGAGGGCGTATAGTGGGCATGCGGGAGGCCGGGTGGACGTACCGCCGTATTGCTCAACACGTGGGGCGTGAGGTCTCCACAGTACATCGATGTTGTCGCCAGTGGTCGGCGGAAGGTGCACGTGCCCGTCGACCTGGGACCGGACCGCAGCGACGCACGGATGCACGCCAAGACCGTAGGATCCTACGCAGTGCCGTAGGGAACCGCACCGCCACTTCCCAGCAAATTAGGGACACTGTTGCTCCTGGGGTATCGGCGAGGACCATTCGCAACCGTCTCCATGAAGCTGGGCTACGGTCCCGCACACCGTTAGGCCGTCTTCCGCTCACGACCCAACATCGTGCAGCCCGCCTCCAGTGGTGTCGCGACAGGCGTGAATGGAGGGACGAATGGAGACGTGTCGTCTTCAGCGATGAGAGTCGCTTCTGCCTTGTTGCCAATGATGGTCGTATGCGTGTTTGGCGCCGTGCAGGTGAGCGCCACAATCAGGACTGCATACGACCGAGGCACACAGGGCCAACACCAGGCATCATGGTGTGGGGAGCGATCACCTACACTGGCCGTACACCACTGGTGATCGTCGAGGGGACACTGAATAGTGCACGGTACATCCAAACCGTCATCGAACCCATCGTTCTACCATTCCTAGACCGGCAAGGGAACTTGCTTTTCGAACAGGACAGTGCACGTCCGCATGTATCCCGTGCCACCCAACGTGCTCTAGAAGGTGTAAGTCAACTACCCTGGCCAGCAAGATCTCCGGATCTGTCCCCCATTGAGCATGTTTGGGACTGGATGAAGCGTCGTCTCACGCGGTCTGCACGTCCAGCTGTACTAGTGCCGACATTGTGCATGCTCTGTTGCCTGTGTCTATGTGCCTGTGGTTCTGTCAGTGTGATCATGTGATGTATCTGACCCCAGGAATGTGTCAATAAAGTTTCCCCTTCCTGGGACAATGAATTCACGGTGTTCTTATTTCAATTTCCAGGAGTGTATGTATACAGTATGGCAGTGAAACACTTGATTAAATTTGTTCATTGAAGACATACAAGTTGCAGAATGATATCAGAATGGCGATTGTACTTAGGTACCCCACTACTGATGATGAGTGTTGTTTGGATAGCAAAAGAGTTGGAGTCAAGTGGACGCCAGTTAATACGCCAAAGAAGTGTGAAAAAAGATTAATTTATTTACTCCATTAGTTATAGCAGTTGTGTTGTTACCATTAGCAGCGAGTGTCAGACGTCAGCCCAGAGTGCTGCCATCTCAGCAATCAGCCTTCACAGACCAGCAGTGGTGGGCCGAGGTGAGCTGCCATGGAGTCAGTACTTGGACAGGTGGAGAAGTGCAATGTTTGGCTCCCAGCCTAGTTTCAGACTCCCATGGAGGGAGGAGGTGCAGGCACAGTGCTGTCAGTGCACTGAGGTAGCCCTGTGTGGGGGCGGCACAACTAGTATGCCTGCACGAGACAGCAGCCAAGTGTGCATATAGTAAGGATGCATTGACTCATCTGCTGGTCATGCCAAGGTGCGTAGACTGGACTACCAGCTGGGTGTTGTGGAGTCAGCAGCAGTCAGCCAGTGAGTGGTCCCCTGCCTGAAGGCACCAGTTCGACTCTCTGCAACATCAGGCCTCGGACCTGCCAGTAACAGCTAGTGGAGCCACATCTAGAACTGGCAGGACGGTGAGTGACATGGAAGATTTCTTGAAATCTTCTGGCAGTGGCTTATACTGCCTGGCTAAAACAGGCAGCATTAATGGGGGTTTTACCCACGAATGTTATTTGAGACGTCATACTTTGTCGCTTAGGATACAGAGTAGTCACCTGTTGGTCCAGGAGGTGTAGTAACCTCAGTTGGCACTACTAAAGCCTGGCTTCTTTCCTTCTGCTGTCTCAGCGGTGTTCGGCTCTGATGGAGGCGATGAGTCGTATATGTGGGGTAAGGCGTGGGTGGCGATTTTTGCTGTGTCAGCCCAGGCCACCCAGAGCTTCTTGCCAAAGGACGCCTAGGCGGCCTTCTCTCTCCAGCCATCCTGAACCACCTTAAGTAATGATGGGTACTGCTACAAGAAATATTCAGAAATAGGTCACACAACAAAAGTGTGACGTTTAGAACACCGAGTTTCCACTTCTGACGGCAGCAATGGCTCTAGACTCGCAGGGCATTGAGTCGTAATGGAGGTGCATCACAGGTATGGATATGTTATTGTGCTTCTTGATTACCATAGTGGTTAGTGATAATAGCATGCCAATCTCTCCATAACATCTTACCAGATAATTTCACTGGGTGATGCATCCGCAGTGCATACTGAACTGTGGAAGTGTTGAATATCAAGAGCATCAAGGAAGGTCATGACAGATTTAGCAGCCGGCGACTTTGTAGTGTCTCTTTTAGTTACGATATCATGGTGCCACTGGCCTGAGCAGATACATAACTATTGTTCTTTTTACTATGCAGACCAGAAATGATTGAGTAGTATACCCAGTGACATCCTCCACCAACTCGCCATGCACTGTGTGGATACGGCAATATTATGTTCACTTCGGAGCCTTCCACACACGGACACGTCTCTCGTGACACTATACGTAGGAGAGAGACTCGTCTGAAAAGCTGCCGTCGTGCAACTCTTGTGTCCATTGTTGTCATACCTCTGCTGGCGTAGCTCTCTGTGCTGCTCTAACAATGCTTACCATGCTGCAATCCCATGGTTCTCCAGATGTGGTCGCGTACACATACTTGCCTTGCTGCAAGCAAGCCCATTTACAGACTCAAGCTAAGTGACGTTACTGTACGATGCTGTAGAGCCGAGCGAGTCCACTTGATCTCTAGTTGTGTGGGGCCATTGAGACCTTCTGTGGTGCTGAGTATAGACCTCCTGAACCTATCAATTTCATATCAACTTGGCAATCGTGGAATGCCAATCAATGGCCAAACAAGATTGTGGAATGATAAACTGCACACCCGATAGGTCACGATACTGCTGCAGTCTAATTCCAAAAAGTGTCGGTAGACAATCCTCCTTCTTATATGACACACAGCAACCAAGATTCAAATGCGATTTACGAATAAGAAACCTGCTGCGTAACCTTTCCTTGTGTACAGAATGTAGGTGGCGTTAGTTCTACCTGCTCTGTGTGGTCGTGCTGCAGTGATAATCACTTGCGTAACCAATCACGTGGTGCAAGTACTCTTCATTGCAATTGATCATTTGTTGCATGGCACCTTCGTGTTCATGTTGTTCTAGTTTTAATGTCCTGCCATGTACAAACATTTCTTATGTATTAAATTTAAAGGCACGTGGGTACAGTTATTGTTTCTCTGAAAAACACCAACCTTTTTACCCAGAAGACGCAGAGCCTGTGTGTACAGGTTCGTTTGCGGGAAGCTTATTCCGCCCTCCTAGGCACATGTGCTCGCTGAAGTAATGCGTAAACACTGGCAACAGAGAGTTACGCACGTTTAGACTGTGAAACAATACTTGGACGACTAGAAGTATATCTGAACTGCATATTCGTAAAGAATGAGAAGGAGGAAATTAGTGCATGGAGAATGGATTGGCCTGAAACAGACGTGGCGATGGTAGGCGATCATTTGTTTACAAGCGACAGCCACTTTAATACCTATAGTCACTATGGACTTTCTGCAGTCAAGAATAATATCCATACCAATACGTCTTCAGACCCACAAGTGATGATCATAAGCATTCAGAAATGAGAAAATTCGTGTTCTGCATCTGACTGTAATAATAATAATAATAATAATAATAATAATAATAATAATATCAATAATTTCTCAATTACTTTGTGTTCCAGCTCAAAGAAAAATGGAAACATTGATGCATTATTCGCTGTTCCCACAGCATCGACTGAATTCACAGGCTAATCGTACAAGTAAATTACGCTTCACGTGGTTGTAAATCGCCGAAATTACCATAAGGAAGCTAAAAATCACAAGAAATATACACATCGCTTTACTACTCAGGAAGGATGTAATATAACGAGGAGCTCACAAAAACATTAAATCAATCTTTTAAAGGTTAATGGATTGTGAGGAGCTGTTGTCATAAATCCAAAACAATCACCCATGTTTGCGAAATTATTTAAAAAGCTCATAAAGATGTGAGAACTGGAGGCACTAGACAACCAGCAAAGAAAACGCATAGTTGGACGTAAGTCATGTGACCAAGAAAATGAGTAAATTGTTCAGCCTCACATAAACCAGCAGTGGAAAAAGATAAGAAAATCTACTCCCACGATTTATTTATGTTAGTTGTTCTGCACAATCACATGGGATAATGTCAAAAGGGCAACAGATTGGAAATATATGTGAGTCCCAACTGTACAAAATAAAAGCGTCAGGAGCTGATCAACGAACTCCAGTGCCAGACAATGCAAGGAAGCCATCCTCCACCGCGCTGTGCCTTGCTGTTAAAGAGAGCGTACGTTCCTGCAACAGTCAACAAATGTATTAATTTCTCCTACGTGTACCCCGCGAAAGAACCGTGAATATCAAATTAGAGCGACTCGCGTCCAATCGGACTTTCCGGCAATCGATCTAACCGCGAACCACTCGTGACTGGACCAGGAAAAGTGGGAAGTGACAGCAGCACACAAAATAGCCTCCACCACGCATCCCAAGGTGGACTGCGGGGTACACATGTGGAAAAGCTTTCAATATGAGTGAGGTACATTTGACTAGATAAAAATTGTGACGAAAAAAATCGAATGGATACTCTCATCCACGTGGTCACCTAGTGGAAAACCACTCAAAAAATGTTTGAGTGTCAGACGCATATAAAATGGTACGTAAACGTTCTCGAAGAGGGCTACTAGAATCAGGAAACTAGTTATGGAGGCCAGCCAAAGTATCTGCTGGAATGCTTTTCGCGCAGAATGCACCACTAGTTCTCACCGAAGATAACTGCACACGAGACCATCGAGGTCAGCGTCCCTCACCTCCAGACCCTACAACCTGTCCCCAAACTCTTAACACAGCTCCACTGAACACGTCTTGCGCGCCAGGCTAACTCCCGACACGTATAGACAATTTTCACAAGTACATGAAAAGTCAGCGAAATTCCCAAGCTGATGCTGTAATAGGAAGTTCATAGATCACTTTTGAAGGTCACTGATACTCGCCAAAAGCATTTTATTTGAGTATGAAAACTGCACAACTTCTGTACCAAAGTTAACTGTGCCATGTCAGTCAACAGCAACGAAATATCTTTCTTCTGAAAAGTTATTCTTCGTGGTGTCTATGCACTATGTTTAACTGAACAACTCGTAACTGGATATGAAGTATAAAAGTCAATTATCGTGATATTTCGCCTATATTTCCGCAGGTCGCGAGAAGGAAAATAATTACATTGTTAATGTCACACTAAAGTGCCGTATTAAACAAAATATATCAACAGTGCTGTTACCAGTTGTATATCGTAATCTTTGCAGATGGGTGCCGCACGTTAAGCGACAATTTCATTCAGTGGCTTATCAACTGTGTGTAGGGAACTATAGTTCAAACTGGTGGCAGCCACCTTGAAGACACAGCACAGCTTTTACAAGATAGACTGCAGTTGAGAGCTCCATTAAATTAGACCACGTGCTAAGAACCAGTACAGCCACCCATCAACAAGTGAAAATAAAATAACGCGAGGAAATAATTATGCAACACATTTAAATGAAGAGAATCACTGACGATCCGCTCATGACAAAGCAAACAGTGATTAAAAATGTCCACAGCTCGTGGTCTAGGGGGAGAAGACAGTGTCGCATTGCGCGTCGAGCGAGCAGGTCGTAGTTAACTTCCGCCTGTGCTGCAGCGCCGCTTGTGTCGAAGCTACTCAGTCTTGTTTGTGTATCCGCCGGAGTCAGATCGTAGTTGCGTACCGGAGTTTTTTGTTGTTTTCCTTTTGGTGACTGTGTTTTCTGCCCGAGCCACGGTGTCTGTCGAGTCTACTAAATTTGTTCCTCGTCGAGCTACTTTTCGTTTCAGTTTTGACAAGAGTACGCGTCGTGTTCAACCTGGCTCCTTAGAAATCCAAGTTTGGTTGGCTAATGATATTCGTCTTACACCTGATCAGGTAGATACTGCTTACTTTGATTCTGATTTGTATGCATTCCTTCTGAAGTTTCATGATGCCGTTCAAGTAGAACGGTTTCCCTCTCGGGTTGGTTCTAAAATGTTGTTTACACATCGCGATGGTTGCTTTTTGTCGAATCCTCCTTGAAAATGTGCCACTCTAGTATACTCAGGTTAGAATTTATAACCTTCCTTCTGAAGTGGACGATTCATTTCTTAAAACAGCGTTGCTTCCTTTTGGAGTAACACGCTATATCCGATACGAAAGCTGGTCAACACAACATCGCTTCCAGTGTTATAATGGTATCCGGACTGTGGAGATGTGCGTTAAAAAGAATATTCACTCCCACTTAACTGTTTGTCGTTACCGAATCCATGTTACGTATGCAGGGCAAGAAGGAACACGTTTTCTTTGTAACGAAAGCGGTCAGCTCATATCTGATTGTCGGCGCGGTGCTACTGTTCTGACGAAGTCTTATCAAAAACGTCTTCCTTTAACGTTAGCAGACATAGTATCTTTGCAGTCAACTGCCAGTCAATCTCCAGCTTTAAGCGCGAATTTCCACCGTTACCGATGCATACCAGTACGGCCTCTGTCCACGAGATGACGACGGCTCCTGCAGTGCACGTCAAACGCCGGCGGACTGAGGACGGCAAAGATTTCGATGAGTCCGCACTCCAGTTTCGTTCTTCTGATGAGGCGTTGACAGACGCTGCACCTTCTGGCGGTAATGGGTTGTCTACTGACGTTAATTGTGATCCCAGTATTACCAGAGTTGATGTAGCTGCTTCTGTTGTCGAAATGTGTGTTGTTTCTGCATCCCCCACTTCACCCGTAGACGAGACGGTTCCCTTCAGTTCAGATGTTCCCGCAGAAACGTTGCCTGCTGGCCAGTCTTTACAATGTTCCAGTGCAATAGCACCCCTCCTCCACGCTGAGACGGTGGAGCAACAGAAATCTGTGGCTTCTCTTCCTGATGATCAGGAGATGTCATCCGACACCCGCACTGCATTGCCTGTCTCTTCTGTACCTGACGTTGATGTTGGTCTTCCTGAGTTGTGCTACCCGATTTACGAGGAGTGCAGTAGCGATGGCCCCTCTATCAAATCGGAGCTTGGCGTGCCCCCAACCCCTCCACATAAGAGTGTATGTTTCCACGGAGTGGTGTGAAACAGCGTTTTCAACTTGCACTTGGAGCGGCGCGTCGTGAAAAGAAAAACGAGGATTCCTCTGCATCCGGAAGGGTGGATTAGTGTTATACCTTCTTTCACCTGCCTCCGGACGTTGAGGAGAGACGGACGTGATGAGTGTTTTTTCCTTAGTGTTGTTTTATTGACCTTACATTGATCTTACATGTGTCAACGGATGCAGGCATACACATTTCTACCCCTCAATGTTAATAGGATACGTTCCATATTAAGGTTCGCTGCGTTACGCCAGTTTATTTACGATTTCCAAGCTGATATATTGTGTTTACAAGAGGTATTATTTGATGTGTTTTGTTTTCCTGGATACTCTGCTTTCCATAGTCGCGCCTGAAAATTCTACCGGTATAGCTTTGCTTTATCGAGATGGAATCCCGCTGACGTACTTCGAAACGCTATATGTTTTTATGACGCTGTAGTTTTATGACCTCACCTTAATTTTTCCTTATGATCCGTCTGGATCCGGTGGTTCATCCGATCGAGCGTGGTTTAATAAAGAAGAAGTTGTTTATTTACTCCGACGGAACACGTGCAAGGTTTTGTTGGACGTCGGGGGGAGGGGGGGGGGGATTTTAGCTGAGTCTTACGTCGTGTAGATCAGACCCCCAATTGTACATTTTGCCGTGAACGTAATGATATGGTGACGTCCTTGCATCTCCAGGATGCTTGGGTTTGCAGATATCCTACACTGGTGCGGTTTACGTTTTTTACAGCTACTTCAAGTACCCGATTGGACAACTTTTATTTATCTGTCGCCGTATGTAGTCAGCTTTTATTGATTGATGTAATTTCTGCCAGTTTCATTGATCACTGTGCTGTTTCAATGACTTATAACCACGTCCCGCAGTGGGTCCATCTTTCGCGTCCTTTATGGAAGCTAAACACTCTGCATCTCACGGACACCTCTGATGCGACTAAAAGGAGTCTCCATAGTTTCGGCCTTAATGTGATGGTCCCCATTAGGGTTTGACCTCCATTTTTCCAAATTCCACAGAAGTACGAGCCTTTTGGGGAAGGACACCTTACGTGGTGCACCACCAGTCCTCTGTGCCCTAAGACCTTGGCACTCTTGATCGTCTTGGCGTCGTAACTGCACCCTCCATCCCTAATTTTGGGCATACACACCTGATGGATTGTGTATGTAACGCCCTTAGTGCGTCACCATCTGCACCCACGATCACTATGGACTACCCATGGCACCCAAAATCCAGCACGGTAGCCAGCCCGTTGTGGTGGGGTCGTCATGTACCCTCTAGGTTGTAGCCCCCTGACAACACAGGGATTGTACTGCTGATGCCTGAGCTGACACCTCCCCACGTAAGCCAAGGAGTAGATGCCCGTGTCTCTGGGGCATCGGGACTCACGGCAATGGCCATCCTGCCAGGTGGCCTTTGCTGTGGCTGGGTGGCGGCCGTGGGGAGAGCCCCTGGTCGGAGTGGGTGGCATCGGGGCGGATGCCCTGCAATGAAGCGGGTGAAATCTCAATCTGGTGGTCGCCCGACCGCCAATGTCTCTAAGCGTGGTAAGGTGGAATTTACCGCTGTGACTTATAACCCAAAATCGTTCCCTTCCCTAGCCACACCATGGGAGGAACGTAGGGCTGCAGACAGACAGGAGCCGTATTCGCCGCGATACCTTGTATGCAGCAGAACTGGTGGGGATTCGTTTTTGGGGGCTAAGCCTCTTTTCTTTGTGCACAATCTCGAAGATAAGTTTGGGGAAGTGGCATCTCTTTCCAAACTGAGGAGTGGGGCCATTCTGATACAAGCAGCTTCATCTGCACAGTCCCAGGCCTTACTCGCCTGTGAGAAGCTCGGTGACATCCCCGTTACTGTCACTCCCCATAAGTCCTTAAATTTGGTCCAGGGGATTATTTTTCATAAAGATCTTCTGCTACAGTCTGATGACGAGCTACGTGAGAACCTGGCACGACGAGGTGTACACTTTGTCCGTCGTGTCTTTAGGGGGCCGAAGGATAATAGGGTCGCTACCGGTGCTTTCATTCTGGCCTTTGAGGGCGACTGCTTGCCTGAGAAAGTCAAGGTCATGATCTACCGGTGCGATGTCAAGCCCTATGTCCCGCCCCCTATGCGATGCTTCCAGTGCTGGAAATTCGGACACATGTCCTCCAGGTGCACTGCCAGCCCCACGTGTCATGATTGTGGACGACCTCCGCATCCTAATGCTCCATGTGCTCCGCCTCCCACCTGCGTTAACTGTGGGGAGCATCATTCTCCCTGCTCACCAGACTGTGCAGTCTCTCAACGAGAGCGGAAGATACAAGAAATTAAGACCTTGGACCGTTTAACCTACCAAGAGGCAAAGAAGAAGCTAGAACGACTCAACCCCACATCAATGTTGAGGAGTTATGCTACCGTCACACTGCCGCCACCAGCTCCTGCACAGACTCCCTTCTCCGTTGGCCCACAGAGAAATCAAGTAACGTCTGCCCCACCGCTGGGACAGGCCACTCTCTATTCCACTGCTCCCAAAACACCCAGTTTAGGAGCAGTGCGCCCCAAGCAACTGGGAGCGTCAGTCCCCACCTCTCAGCCAGAGCGGCGACAGCCCTCTCCAGCTCCTCAGCCAAGGAAGCGACAGCTCTCTCTGGCTGCTCAGTCGGAGACGCAACAGCCTCCTCCGGCCTCACTTGTTCGGAAGGGATCCATTGGGGGAGTCCCTTCCAAGGACTTCCCCAGTGTCTCACAAGACACTAGCCAGTTGCTGAAGAAGCCACCAGCTGCTGGTCGAAGGGCTTCACGCTCTTCCTCTGTTCCTGATAATGCGCCAGGAAAGCCCTCCCAGCATGCCAACCCTCCTCCCAAAGACAAGAGAGAGAAGAGGAAGCTCTCTAAGAAGGATAAGGTCCCAGTGGTTCCCGCACCAACGCTTCCTGTCAGCTCAGCCTCTGAGGGTGAGGTCGAGCTCTTTGCGTCCCCTGATGACCTGGATCTCGCCGTCTCCTCAGAAACGTTGACCGTAGAGACGTCCGTCACTCAGGCGGTGGCAGCATGTGACCCTGCGAAGTAATTTGCCTTTTCAGTGCCTGAATGCACCTACAGGACACGCTTTGTACAATCCTCCAGTGGAATTGTGGCGGTTATTTTAGCCACCTACCTGAGCTACGTCAGCTTCTAAGCATGACACTTGCTTTATGCATCGCCCTCCAGGAAACCTGGTTCCCGGCAATGCGGACCCCTGTTCTCCGTGGATACAGGGGTTATTACTGCAACCGTAGCACATACAATATAGTGTGTCAGGTGGAGCCTGCGTGTATGTCCTTACCTCTGTATACAGTGCTCCTGTGCCCCTTCAAACATCATTGGAAGCTGTGGCTGTCCACGTAAGGACTACCCAGGACATAACCGTCTGCAGTGTCTATCTCCCTCCAGGTGGTACAGTCTCCCTGACCGAATTGACTGCACTTGTCACCCAACTTCCCACGCCTTTTCTTCTCCTGGGGGATTTTAACGCCCACAGTCCCCTGTGGGGTGGAACGAAGATTACTGGCCGAGGCAGAGATGTCGAGAATCTCATCTCCCAACTCGACCTCTGCCTCTTAAACACTGGCGCCGCCACACATTTCAGTGTGGCGCATGGCACGTTCTCGGCCATAGATCTGTCGTTGTGCAGCCCAGGGCTTGTACCATCGGTCCACTGGAGAGTCCAAGACGTTTTGTGTGGTAGTGACCATATTCCCATCTCCCTTTCATTACCCCAGCGTCGCTCCCATAAACGCTTGCCTAGATGGGCATTTAGCAAGGCAAACTGGGCAACGTTCTCCTCTGCTGCCACTGTTGACTCTCTCCCCCACGGTACCATCGATGTGGCGGTTGAGACACTGACTGCAGCGATTGCTTCCGCTGCGGAACGTACCATTCCTCGTTCATTAGTGTGCCCCCGGCGAAAGTCAGCGCCTTGGTGGTCTCCAGATGTCGCTGAAGCCATTAAAGAACGTCGGCGGGCTCTTCAGCGACATAAGCGGCACCCGTCTTTGGAGAACCTAATTTTTTTCAAATGTCTCCGTGCTCAGGCACGGCGGCTCATCAAAAGGCGGAAACAGGAGTGCTGGGAGAGGTACGTTTCCACCATTGGTTCCCGCATTTCACCCTCCCAGGTGTGGATGAAGATTCGGCGCACCTTTGGATTGCAGCACTCTACAGGTGTCGCAGGGCTTACCATCAACGGGGCGGTATCCACCGATGCCGATGCAATCGCCGAGCATTTCGCCCAGCACTATGTTCGGGCCTCTGCGTCGGGGAATTACCCGCCCGCGTTCCGCGCGCTAATACGCCAGGAGGAATGCAAACGGCTTTCTTTTGCTTCTCGACACCCTGAGGCGTATAACACCCCATTTAGTTTGTGAGAACTCCAAAGCGCCCTGGCACGGTGCCCGGATACAGCCTCTGGGCCAGATGGCATCCACAATCAGATGATCAAACACCTGTCCCCGGACTGTCAGCGGTGTGATCTTGCCATCTTCAACCGCATATGGGGCGATGGTGTCTTTCCGTCGCAGTGGCGGGAGAGTACCGTCATTCCGGTGCTGAAGCCTGGTAAGGACCCGCTTAATGTGGATTCCTATCGGCCCATCAGCTTGACAAACACTCTGTGCAAGCTATTGGAACGTATAGTGAGTCGACGGCTGTGTTGGCTGCTCGAGTCTCGGGGTCTTCTGGCTCAGTGCCAGAGCGGCTTCCGTCAGGGCCGTTCCACCGCCGATACTTTGGTCTTCCTTGAGTCTGCAATCCACACTGCTTTTTCCAGGCGCCAACACCTCGTCTCCGTCTTTTTCAACCTCTCCAGAGCATATGACACGGCGTGGCGGCACCATATTCTCGCCACGTTGCACGTGTGGGGTCTCCGGGGCTCTCTCCCCAATTTTATTCAGAATTTTTTATCTGTTCGGACATTCCGCGTTTTAATTGGCACATCCCACAGTTCACTTCATATCCAGGAGAACGGCGTTCCACAGGGCTCTGTATTGAGCGTGCCCCTTTTCCTTGTGGCCATTAATGGCCTTGCAGCAGCAGTAGGGTCATCTGTCTCACCCACGTTATATGCTGACGATTTCTGCATCTTTTTCAGCTCCTCCACCATTGATGTTACAGAACGTCGGTTGCAGGGAGCCATACGCAAGGCGCAGGCGTGGGCCCTAGCCCATGGGTTTCAGTTTTCTCCTGCGAAGACTTGTGTTATGCACTTTTGTCGGCGTCGAACTGTCCATCTCCACAGCTCTATCTTCAGGATGCTATGCTCACGGTTGTTGACACTTACCATTTTCTGGGATTGCTGTTCGATGCCCGGCTTACTTGGCTTCCACATATTCGTCAGCTCAAGCGTCAGTGCTGGCAGCATCTGAATGTCCTCCGCTGCCTCAGCAACACAACTTGGGGTGCAGATCGTAATACGCTGCTGCAGCTCTACAAAGCCCTTGTGCTGTCCTGGCTGGATTTATGGGAGTGTGGCGTATGGCTCAGCGTCGGCCTCAGCGTTGCAACTGCTGGACCCCGTTCACCACTGTGGGGTTCGACAGGCGACAGGAGCATTCCGCACCAGCCCTGTTAATAGCCTACTTGCTGAGGCTGGGGTTCGTCCACCTCGCGTTCGGCGTCAACAACTCTTAGCCGACTATGCTGCCCACGTACGTTGTTCGCCCCGTCACCCTAACTACCGTCTCCTTTTCGCTAATGCGGCAGCCCATATCCCACACTGGCTGCCGCGATCAGGCCATACCATTGGGATCCGTGTTTGGTCACTCCTTAGTGAACTCGAGTCTTTGCCTCTTCCATCTGCTTTTCAGGTCCACCCACATACACCACCTTGGTGTATTCGTCGGCCGCAGTTTCGGCTGGACCTCTCACGATGGCAAAAAGATTCATTTCCTCCTGCAGTCTTGCGCCGCCAATTTCTTGCTCTCCTCGACGCTTCCCGTGACTCGGAGGTTATCTATACAGATGGCTCGATGGTTGATGGCCATGTGGGGTACGCTTATGCTCTTGTGGACTATGTAGACCAGTGCTCCTTGCTGGAAGGCTGCAGTGTTTACACCGCAGAGCTAACAGCCATTTTTCGTGCCCTTGAGTGTATTCGTACCAGCACTGGAGAGTCCTTTATCATTTGCAGTGACTCTCTCAGTAGTCTACAGGCTCTTGACCAGTGCTACCCACGCCATCCCATTGTTGTTGCCATCCAGGAGTCCGTTCATGCTCTTGAACAGCGTGGACGTTCGGTGGTGTTCATATGGACCCCGGGACACGTTGGGATAGCGGGAAACGAACACGCCAACAAGTTAGCTAAAGAAGCCACCCGCAAACTGCCATTGGAGATCGGCCTCCCGGCCACTGATCTCCGATCGGTGTTACGCCGTCGGGTCTTTGGGATGTGGGCAGACGAATGGCGCACTCTGTCTGTACCCAACAAGCTGCGGCGTGTAAAGGAGACCACGACCGTGTGGGGTTCCTCCATGCGGGCCTCTCGCAGGGATTCTGTTATTCTCTGTAGGCTCCGCATTGGTCACTCTTATCTGACGCATGGTCATCTGCTGCGTCGAGAGGACCCCCCTCATTGTCGCTGTAGTGCAACCATGACGGTGGCCCATCTGTTGTTGGAATGTCCTCTTTTAACCGCTCTCAGGCGAGCTTTTAATCTCCAGGGTGATTTATCAACTCTTTTAGGTGACAATGTCTCTATGGCAGATCGGGTTTTAAGTTTTATTCGCGCAACCAGCTTTTATAGGTCCGTTTAATTTTATTACATCACCCTCTTTTGAGCTGTATCTTTTACTTAGTTTTGTGTTTTAATTCGACTGCCTCCTATTCTTTTAGGCTGGAGGTTTTAACGTGTTGAAGAGTGGCTGGCCCATCCTATTATTTTCGTGAGCAGCCAGCCACGATCCTCTGCTGTACAGTTTTAATTCTTTCTGCCTTTCTTCTCTTTGTTGTTTTTATTGCTGTGCTCCGTTTTCCACGTTTCTTTATTATTGAACTTGGGGATTTTCTTCCCCTGGAATTTTTACCTTGTGCTTCGAATGACTAATGGATGGTTTCACTGTGCTCTGTCTGTTTATGAAACAAGGGACCGATGACCGATGCAGTTTGATCCCTTTAATTCTCAAACCAACCAACCAACCAACATCCAGCACGGTAGCCAGTCCGTTGTGGTGGGGTCGTCATGTACTCTCTTGGTGGTAGCCCCCTGACTGCACAGGTATCGCACTGTTGATGCCTAAGCTGCTACCTACCCACGTATGCTGAGGAGTAGATGCCTATCCCTCTGGGGCATCGGGACTCACGGCAAAGGCCATCCTGCCAGGTGGTCTGTGCTGTGGCTGGGTGGCGCCCATGGGGAGAGCCTCTGGTCGCAGTGGGTAGCATCAGGGCGGATGACCCGCAATGAAGCGTGGTACATCATCTCTCGTAGGTGGGCCTCCACCAGCAGTCTCTAAGAGATCGAGGTCTAACCTCAACGGGAAGAAATATGATCCAAGATCATTTCCCTCCCTCGCCACTCCATGGGAGGAACGTATGGCTAAAGACAGCACTGCCAATTATTCACCCCGGTACCTTGTCTGTACGCAAGTTGTTGGTGAATCATTTATGCCGACCAAGCCACAGTTTTTTCTAGAGAATTTAGAGGACAAGTTTGGGGAGGTGGAGGGCTCTGACTCTGCGCTCTAACTCAGTTCTAATCAAAACAGCATCCTCTGCCCAGTCTTGGAGGTTGCTTGCTTGTCACAAGTTGGGGGATGTTTCAGTTTGCATCACGCCCCATAAGAGTTTAAACATGGTCCAGGGTATTATATTCCACAGGGATCTTCTTCTGCAGTCTGACGATGAACTATGCACCAACCTAGAACGACAAGGTGTTCACTCCGACCGGCGCGTCCATCGGTGTCCGAGGGATAATCAGGTAGCCACCGGTGCCTTCATCTTGGCCTTCAAGGGTGATGTCTTACACGAAAAGGTCAAGGTGATGGTTTACCGCTGTGATGTGAAGCCATATATCCCTCCTCCTATGCGTTGTTTTAGATGCTGGAAGTATGGGCATATGTCATCCCGATGTACTTCCAGTATCACGTGTCGAGATTGTGGACATCCTTTGCATCCTAATACTCCATGTGGCCTGCCTCCTATCTTTGTTAACTGCGGAGAACACCATTCCCCCTGCTCGGTGAACTGTAGGATTTTCCAGAAAGAACGTAGGATAAGGGAATGTAAGACCCTGGACCGCCTGACCTACACCGAGGCTAAGTGGAAATATGAGAGGCTCCATCCTGTGCCAGTGACGTCGACCTACGCCGCTGCTGCGACAACGGTTCTTCCATCTCCCATGTCATCACATATGGTTGGCTCTATGATCGATCAGAATCCACCGGCCCCCTTGATTGTGGGGGTCACTTCACTCCCTGTTGCTCCTGCTCCATCTACTTGAGAAGCAACACTACCCAAACCATCAGGGACATCAGTTCCCACTTCCCAGCCGGAAAAGAGTAAGCCTTCTTCGGCTACTCTCGCCAGGAAGGGGTCTCTTGGGGACCTCCCTTCGCAAGTTCCGAACAGCGGAAAAGCGGGCACCCGCAAGTGGCTGAAACAACCACCGGTCGCTGGTCATTGGGCCTCACAGGCGACGGCCGTCCCTGAGGCTGACACAGTGAAGCCCTCCCAGCGTGAACCACAGAAGGCACAGTGCAAGAAGCAGAAAAACATGAACGTTCCCAAGAATCACGGCAGTGCGGTGGCACCCGTCCCACCGTTTCCTAAAAGCTCTGCGTCTAAGGATGTGGCCGAGAGTCTGGTTCTGCTGACGGCCTGGATTTCACCGGACCCTCAGACGCAATGGATGTCATTCACACGGGTACTGAATCAGTGGCAACAAGTGACCAAGTGGCGTAATCTGCCTTCCCAGTCCCTTCACGCCTTTCTCAGCCATGGACAGTATCGTCCTCCAGTGGAACTGCAGCGGTTTCTTCCACCATCTAGCTGAGCTCCGACAACTTATCAGACTTCACCCTTTCTCCTGCATTGCTCTTCAGGAAACTTGGTTTCCAGCAATGCGAACCCCGCCCTCCGTGGTTATCGGGGTTATTATAAGAACCGGGCAGCTTATGAAAGGGTATCTGGTGACATCTGCATCTATGTCCTTCACTCTCTTCACAGCGAGTCTGTCCATCTACAAACACCTTTAGAGGCTGTCGCTGTTCGGGTGTGGACGCCACAGGCTCTTACTGTCTGCAGTCTGTATTTTCCACCGGTTGGTGATGTCCCACAGCATGTCCTCGCTACGCTGATAGCCTAATTGCCGCCACCTTTCTGGTTACTGGGCGACTTCAATCCCCATAACCCTCTGTGGGGTGGGTCAGTGGCAACAGGTCGAGGCACCACCATTGAGCATGTATTGCCCCAGCTCGACCTTTACATTTCAAATTATAGTGCCTACACACATTTTAGTGTGGCACATGGCACGTACTCTGCCATTGACCTTTCGATCTGCAGCCCGAGCTGCTTATTGTCTGTCCAATGGAGTGTGCATGACGACCTGTGCGGTAGTGACAACTTTCCGATATTTCTGTCACTGACACAGCATCACTCTTCTGGTTGCCCTAGCAGATGGGCAATGAATAAGGCTGACATGTCCTCATCCATGTCCGCTATTGCACCTCTTTCTAATGAAGCCATTGATGCGGTGGTTCACTCGGTCACCACCGGCATATTTACTGCCGCAGAATCTACCATTCGCCATTCTTCTGGGTCCTCTCGGCGGAGGACTGTGCCTTGGTGGTCGCCTGAGATCGCTGAGCGATTTAAGATCGCCGGCGGGCGCTCCAGCGTCAGAAGCGGCATCCATCTTTAGAAAACCTCGTCGCCTTTAAACGGCTCTGTGCGTGGGCCTGCCACATCATTCGCCAACACAAGCAGGAGTGCTGGGAATGGTATGTCTCCACCATTGGCCTCCATGTGTCTCCATCACAGGTCTGGCCCAAGATTAGACGCCTGTATGGCTATCGGACCCCTGTCAGCCTCCCTGCGCTGTCACTGAATGGGGCAATTTGTACTGACTCCGACATAATTGCCAACCACTTAGCAGACCATTTTGCTCTCAGTTCCGCATCTGTGAATTACCCACTGGCTTTCCGCTCCATTAAAGAGCGGTTGGAACAACAGAGCCTTTCATTTCATATGTGCCATCCTGAATCCTATAATGTCCCATTCACTGAGTGGGAATTCCACAGTGCCCTTGCCACTTGCCCTGATACAGCTCCTGGGCCAGATCGCATTCACTGTCAGATGCTGAAACACCTCTCAGTGGACTGCCAGCGACGCCTCCTCGATCTTTACAACCGTATTTGGGTCGAGGGTGAGTTTCCATCGCAATGGAAGCCTGGCAAGAACCACTTGCAGGTGGACAGCTACCGCCCTATTAGCCTCACCAACGTTCTTTGAAAGTTGCTCGAACACATGGTGAGCCGGAGGTTGAGCTTGGCACTCGAGTCTCGGGGCCTTCTGGCTCCGTCTCAGGGTGGGTTCCGTAAAGGCAATCTGGTCAGCCATCTGCACAGCCTTTGCCCGCCGTCAGCACCTCGTACGCGAAAGGCGCACGATACGACGTGGCGCCATCACATCCTCTCTACACTTCATGGTTGGGGTCTTCGGTGTCCACTGCGTATTTTCCTCCGAAATTTTCTGTCGCATCGTGCCTTCCGTGTGCAAGTCGTGGCCTACCGTAGTTCCTCCCGAGTTCAGGAGAACGGGGTACCGCAGGGGTCTGTCCTCAGTGTCTGCCTGTTTTCAATTGCAATTAACGGGCTCGCTGCGGCGGTGGGAACGTCTGTCTCAGCTTCCTTGTATGCTGACGACTTCTGCCTCTAGTATAGCTCCATTGGCATTGCAGCTGTTGAACGTCATCTGCAGGGCTCTATCCGCAAGGCGCAGTCTTGGGCTGTAGCGCATGGCTTCCAGTTTTGGGCTCCCAAGTCCTGTGTTATGCATTTCTGTCGGCGACGAACAGTTCACCCTGAGCCGCAGCTTTATCTTTCCAGCGAACTTCTTGCCGTGGTGGAGACACATTGGTGTTTGGGTGTGGTTTTTGATGCCTGGTTGACTTGGCTCCCACATATTCGGCAGCTTAAACAGATGTGTTGGCGGCATCTTCATGCTCTGTGATGCTTTAGCCACACCAGCTGGGGCGCCGACCGCTCTACCCTCTTCCGGCTCTACCAGTCGTTAATCTAGTCCCATCTGTTTTTGTCGAAGTGACTTCTTTTGTTTTATTTTAATTGATTGCCTTCAATAAGTGCCTTGAAAAAAAAAACTGAAGATTTTACTTTTTTGAAGGAATACACTGCCATTTGAGTGTATCTTTCGGTGTGTTTCCTGTGCAAAAATGTGGTAATCGTATTCCTTTCTGAGGATGTTTTCGCGTGAAAAAAAAAAACTAAAAAAAGAGGCTAGCGTTATTGTCTGTGGATCACGGTGTCCCAGGTTCGATTCCCGGCCGAGTTGAAGATTTTCTCTGCCTGGGGACTGGGTGTTTTTGTTGTGCTCCATTTCATCATTATCATGATTTGTGAGAAAGACTAGATTGGAGTGTGAAAAGAAAATGGACTGTGTTGTGGACTGACAAGGCAGCCAGTCCACAGTGACGGGTAGCCGATAGAAAGGCACGCGTACACACACGCCGACTGGCGTGATTTCTGGAACGGGATAATTAGTGAATGCGATAAAGAAAAGAACGTAGCTACTAGAACACTTAACTTTTATGCATCCTTTGGTATACAGCAATCTTGATGATACAAGTGAGACTCATTAAGATACATGCAATGTTACAAATGGCGCCTTGCTAGGTCGTAGCCATTAACTTAGCTGAAGGCTATTCTAACTGTCTCTCGGCAAATGAGAGGAAGGCTTCGTACGTCTAGTCGCTAGCAATGTCGTCCGTACAACTGGGGCGAGTGCTAGTCCGTCTTTCTAGACCTGCCATGTGGTGGCGCTAGGTCTGCAAGTACTGACAGTGGCGACACGCGGGTGCGACATGTACTAATGGACCGCGGCCGATTTAAGCTACCACCTAGCAAGTGTGGTGTCTGGCGGTGACACCACAGACTGTGTAATAACTGAGACTTTGTACGGACGCTGAAGAACGCGTAGTTGAGCGCCCCACAAACCAAACATCATCATTAGTAAATTAAAAATAAAAATACTGATTCCCATGCTGCAATTTTTCATTATATGAGAAAAAGTATCAATCAGTGCGTTACGTATTTCCAACACCTATCGACGTACCAGTACTTCATACAATCAGAGTAGGGGCGAAAAACCACATGCACACATTCCTGTCTGCAAATACACATTTTATTTACACGTCAGTGTCACACAAATAGTGCGTTTAGAAAACAAAGCTAATTTTGCGATTCTTTAATTTCACCAGGCATATAAGTTGATCAAACAATCCACGGGTGTACTGCCGGTCCAACGGGCACAACACAACGGCTTCCAGACATGTCCCATTGCCAGGTGCGCTGACGAACTTATTTATTTATTCTTAAAACTTTCATTCCACCTCTGAAGGAGACGGTGGCTGCAGGGAAGCATAGCCATTTTCAGCCAATAGTTGTAGTTTGTGCTCCTGTGACAAATTTTATTTAGGACAACTGGTTACTTATTTAATTTTGTAGGGTTTTTAACTGCATGTAGATGGATAGCTGAGAGGAAGATATTCATTAAGTTTCCTTCATACTGAATCCCGGCATTTGCCTTACTGCTGAGCTAAAAAGGTCTCGGTGGATAAAATCGCTGTAAGGATTAGTTGCCTGTTGTTCGTCTTAGAGATCTTCATTTTATCTCAGTGGTCTTGATAACGTTATAGCGTGATCTTCGAATTTTGTTGATGCAGAAAATTTATGTATAGTTCTGTAGAATATGACAAACTTTAAAATCTAGTCGAGTAGAGGCTATTCTCTTCTTCTGTGGGTGTTCATTGAAGTAACTTTGCTGAGTAGTTTGTTCTTTCTATATCAGGCTGCTACATCATTCCAAATCCTTGTACGTGTTCTTCGCTTGTGGACAATTTCACTGATTTCTTCGTTTTCCACAGGATTATGTTGGAGTGAATTCGATACTGCTTCGCGAATAATGTAGGGGTTTGGGGGTAAGAATAGGCCGTCGGTATTCCTGCCTGTCGTAAGAGGCGACTAAAAGGAGTCTCAACTGTTTCGCCCTTTAATGTGATGGTCCCCTAAGGAGTTTGACCACTTTATTTCTAAATTTTTCCGTTAGTGCGTACCATTTGGGGAAGGACACCTTACGTGGTGCATCTTAAATCCATCTTGCCCAAAGAACTGGCACACCTGATTTTACATGGAGTTGGACTTACATCGAGCTTCTGGGCACATCCACTGCAGTGTGTTCTGGGTGGCATACATTCCCTCCAATGTGCTCTTGCATCTTTGCCCTCATGATGTACATGGATATTTCGACACCCAACATCCAGCACGGTAGCCAGTCCGTTGTGGTGGGGTCGTCATGTACCCTCTTGGTGGTAGCCCCCTGACTACACAGGGATCGCACAGCTGATGCCTGAGCTGCTACCTCCCCACGCATACCGAGAAGTAGATGTCTATCCCTCTGGGGCATCGGGACTCCCAGCAAAGGCCATCATGCCAGGTGGTCTTTGCTGCGGTTGGGTGGCATCAGGGCGGATGACCCGCAATGAAGCGTGGTATATCATCTCTCGCTGGTGGGCCCCCACAAGCAGTCTCTAAGCGATCGAGGTCTAAACTCAACGGGAAGAAATCTGATCAGAGATCGTTTCCCTCCCTGGCCACTCCATGGGAGGAACATCTGGCTAAAGAAGGCATGGGAGAATATTTGCCTCGGTACCTCGTGTGTACGCGGGTTGATGGGGAATCGTTTATGTCGACCAAGCACCAGTTTTTTGTGGAGCATTTAGAGGACAAGTTCGGGGAGGTGGAGGGCTTGTCCAAAATGAGCTCTGGTTCTGTGCTCATCAAAACGGCATCCTCTGCCCAGTCTCGGATGTTGCTCAATTGTGAAGAGTTGGGGGATGTTTCAATTAGCATCACGCTGCATAAGAGTCTCAACATGGTCCAGGGTATTATATTCCACAGGGACCTTCTTCTGCAGTCCAACGATGAATTACGCGCCAACCTCGAACGACGAGGTGTTCACTTCGTCCAGCGCGTCCATCGGGGACCGAGGGATAATCAGGTAGCCACTGGTGCCTTCATCTTGGCCTTCAATGGTAATGTGTTACCCGAAAAGGTTAACGTGATGGTATACCATTGTGCGGTGTTTTAAGTGCTGGAAGTTTGGGCACATGTCATCTAGCTGTACTTCCAGCATCACCTGTCGAGATTGTGGCCATCCTTCCCATCCCGATACTCCATGTGCCCCGCCTCCTATCTGTGTTAACTGCAGAGAACACCATTCCCCCTGCTCAAAGGACTGTACGATCTTCCCGAAAGAAAGGAAGATAATGAAATATAAGACTCTGGACCGCCTGACCTACACCGAGGCAAGGCGGAAATATGAGCGGCTACATCCTGCGCCCATAACATCCACCTATGCCGCTGCTGCAACACCGGTATGATCCTCTCCCGTGTCGTCACGTACTGTTGCCTCTCAGCTATGTCAGAATGAACCGGCCCCCTTGGTTGTGTGGGGCACTTCCCCCTCTGTTGCTCCTGCTCCATCTACTTCAGGAGCAACACAACCCTAACAATCGGGGACTTTCGTTTCCCCTTCCCAGCTGATGAAGCGTGAGACTTCTTCGGCTACTCTAGCCAGGAAGGGGTCCCTTGGGGCCCTCCCATCCCAGGCTTTGCCCAGTGCCAAAGCGGAAACCCACAAATATTTGAAACAACAACCGGTCGTTGGTCATAGGGCTTCACAGTCGTCGACCGTCCCTGAGACTGATCCAGTGGGGCACTCCCAGCCAGACCCTCCAAAGGCACAGCGTGCAAAGCAGTTGAAGAAAAAGGCTCCCAAGCATCCTGACATTGCGGTGGCACCTGTACCACCGCAACCTTCCAACTCTGCGTCTGAGGATGAGGTGGAGATTCTGGCGTCTGCTGAGGACCTCAATCTCGCCGGTCCTTCCGACGCCATGGAAAGCATTAGCACAGGTGCTCAATCGGAGGCAGCAGGTGACCCAGTGGCGTAATCTGCCTTACCAGTCCCGTCACGCCTTTCTCAGCCATGGCCAATACCATCCCCCAGTGGACTGCAGCGGTTTCTTCCACCATCTAGCTGAGCTCCGCCAACTTATCAGCCTTCACCATTTCTTGTGCATTGCTCTTCAGAAAACTTGGTTTCCAGCAATGCGAACCCCCATCCTCCGTGGCTATCTGGGTTATTATAAGAACCGGGCAGCTTATGAAAGGGTGTCTGGTGGCGTCTGCATATATGTCCTTCACTCCTTTCACAGCGAGTCTGCCCCTCTGCAAACACCTTTAGAGGCTGTCGCTATTCGGGTGTGGACGCCACAGGCTGTTACTGTCTGCAGTCTTTACCTTCCACCGGATGGTGATGTCCCGCAGCATGTCCTGGCTGCACTGATAGCCCAATTGCCGCCACCTTTCTTGTTACTGGGCGACTTTAACGCCCATAGCCCTCTCTGGGGTGGGTCAGTGGCAACAGGTCGAGGCGCCACAGTTGAGCGTTTATTGGCGCAGCTCGATCTCTCGATTTTAAATGATGGTGCCTCCACACACTTCAGTGTGGCGCATGGCACATACTCTGCCATTGACCTATCAATCTGTAGCCCTCGCCTCTTACCGTCTGTCCAATGGCGTGTGCATGACCACCTGTGTGTGGTAGTGAACATTTTACAATCTTTCTGTCACTGCCACGGCGTCACTCTTCTGGGCGCCCCAGCAGATGGGTTATGAATAAGGCTTACAGGGACTTGTTCTCCTCCATTGCCGCTATTGAGCCTCTCTCTAGTGACGACATTGATTCGATGGTTCACTCAGGCACCACCAGCATCGTTACTGCTGCAGAATCTGCCATTCCCAGTTTTTCTGGGTACCCTCGGCGGCGGACTGTGCCTTGGTGGTCGCCTGAGATCGCTGAAGCGATTAAAGATTGCCAGCGGGCGCTCCAGCGTCACAAGCGCCATCCCTCCATCGAACACCTCATCGCCTTCAAACGGCTGCGTGCGCGAGCCCGCCGCCTTATCCACCAACGCAAGCAGGAGTGCTGGGAGTGGTATGTGTCCATCATTGGCCTCCATGTCACTCCATCGCAGGTCTGGGCCAAGATTCGACGCCTCTATGGCTATCGGACTCCTGTCAGCGTCCCTGCGCTCTCACTGAATGGAGCAGTTTGTACTGAATCCGACGTAATTGCCCACCGCTTGGCAGAGCATTTGCTCTGAGTTCCGCTTCTGTCAATTACCCACGGGCCTTCCACTCCATTAAAGAGCAGATGGACTGTCGGAGACTTTCATTTTGCACCCACCATCCTGAATTGTACAATGTTCCATTCAGTGAGTGGGAATTTCGCAGTGCCCTATCTGCTTGCTCTGTTACCACTCGTGGGCCAGATCGCATCCACTGTCAGATGCTGAAACGCCTTTCAGTGGACTGCCAGCGACGGCTCCTCGACCTTTACAACTGTATTTGGGTCAAGGGTGAGTTTCCGTCGCAATGGCAGGAAAGTATTGTTATCCCCATTCTGAAACCAGGCAAGAACCCTTTGGAGGTGGACAGCTACCGTCCCATTAGTCTCACCAACGTTATTTGCAAGTTGCTTGAACGGATGGTGAGCCGACGCTTGAATTTGGTACTGGAGTCTCGGGGCTTTCTGGTTCCACATCAGGGTGGGTTCCGTAAAGGCCGCTCCGCCGCCGACAATTTGGTGAGCCAGGAGTCGGCCGTCCGTACTGCCTTTGCCCGCCGTCAGCACCTAGTCGCTGTCTTTTTCGACATGTAGAAGGCGAACGTTACGACATGGCGTCATCACATCCTTTCTACGCTTCATGGATGGGGTCTTCGGGGCCCTCTGCCGATCTTTATCAGAAATTTGTGTCGTATCGTACCTTCCACGTGCAAGTCGCGGCCTCCCATAGTTCCTCCCGAGTTCAAGAGACCGGTGTGCCACAGGGATCTGTTTTAAGTGTCTGCCTGTTTTTAATAGCCATTAACGGGCTCGCTGCGGTGGTGGGAACGTCTGTCTCAGCGTCCTTGTATGCTGACGACTTCTGCCTTTACTACAGCTCTATTGGCATTGCAGCTGCTGAACGTCAGCTACAGGGCGCAATCCGTAAGGCGCAGTCTTGGGATGTAGCTCATGGGTTCCAGTTTTTGGCAGCCAAAACCTGCGTTATGCATTTCCGCCGGCAGCGCACTGTCCACCTGGAGCCGCGGCTTTATATTGACGGCTAACTTCTTGCAGTGGTGGAGTCACATAGGGTTTTTGGGGTGGTTTTTGATGCCCGGTTGAATTGGCTGCCTCATATTCGGCAGCTTAAACAGATGTGTTGGCGGCATCTAAATGCACTGTGATGCTTGAACCACACCTGCTGGGGCGCCGACCGATCTACCCTGTTACGGCTCTACCAGGCGTTAATCCAGGCCCGTATGGATTATGGGAGCCTGACATGGCTCAGCATCCCCATCTGCGTTGCAGGTGCTGGACCCAATCCTCCACAGTGGCACGTAAAGTGCCCTCCGCCACACACCGTTGGGTGGCTTGCGGAGTATAAATGTAGATGAATGTAGATGTATATACGACTTGCCACTGGTGCTTTCTGGACCAGCCCTGTGGACAGCATACTTGTGGAGGCGGGTGTCCCTCCACTGCAGTTACGGCGCCAACGTTTGCTGGCCGCTTATGCTGGCCATGTTTTCGGCTTGCCCAGGCATCCTAACTGTCGTCTACTATTCCCACAGTCGCACGTCCATCTTCCAGAACGTCGGCCCAGGGCTGGATGTACGATCGCGGTCCGCGTCAGAGAGCGTCTCTCCAGGCTTGGGGCTTTACCTCCTCCGCCTCCTTTCCGGGCACCTCTGCGTACACCCCTGTGGTGTGTGCCTCGCCCTCGCATTCAGCTGAAATTGGCACAGGGCCTGAAGGACTCGGTCCCTCCGGAGGCCTTCTGCCGCCGCTTTCTTTCCATCCTCGCAATGTATCAGGGCTCTGGCATTGTTTACACTAATGGCTCGATGGTTGCTGGTCGTGTCGGTTATGCGTGAACTCTAGGGGACCATTCTGAACAACGTTCATTGCCGGCTGGCTGCAGCGTTTACACTGCTGCGCTGGTCGCCATCTTTCGTACCCTCGAGTATATCCGCTCCTTCTCAGGTGAGCCCTTCGTGATCTGTAGCGATTCCCTGAGCGGTTTACGAGCTCTCGACCAGTGTTTGCCTCGTTCTCGTCTGGTGATGGCTATCCAGGAGTCCCTGCATACTCTTGCCCGTTGCGGCCGCTCCGTGGTCTTTGTTTGGACCCCAGGCCATGTTGGGATACCCCGCAATGAAAATGTTGAAATGTTGACCGCCTGGCGAAAGAGGCCACCAGTACACCATCTCTGGACATTGGCCTCCCGGAGACTGATTTGAGGGCAGTCTTAAGCCGAAAAGTAATCTCGCTTTGGGACGCTGAATGGCGCGCTCTGGCCACCCCTAACAAACTCCGTGCCGTCAAGGAGACGACAACTGTATCGCACTCCTCCTTGCGAGTCTCTCTCAAGGAGCCTGTTGTCCTCTGCCGACTGTGCATTGGTCACACATGGGTGACCCACGGCCACTTATTGCGCTGTGAGGACCCCCCACTATGTCGCTGCGGCTCGGCATTGACAGTGGTCCATATTTTGTTGGACTGTCCACTTTTAGCTGTGTTCAGGCAGACGTTTGCGCTGCCTAACACGCTCTCTTCCCTTTTAATAGATGACTCTGCCATGGTGGACTTAGTTTTGCGTTTTATTGGGGCAGGGTTTTTTTATCGTTTAATCTGAGTGTTTATGTTTTTTAGTGTTGATTCTGGCTTTTAGCATCTGATTTTAAAGTGAGTTTTTAATGTGTTCTTGGTGGTTGGCTTTTCCTTTTTTTTCTCTATGGTCGGCAAACCACCGTCACACTCTGTCTGTTTTAATTTGTTTTGTCTGATCTTTGTCGGAGTATTTCTTGTCCTGTTTCGTCTGCCGTCTTTCCTGTTGTTCGTTTTTTATTCTCTTTGGGTGGTTTTAGTTTTTTGGAAAAAGGGACCTATGACCGTAGCAGTCTGGTCCCTTTAATCCCACAAACCAACTCTATCAGGTGTTAATATTTTGAAGTGGCAGTTGAAAGAAAAAATACACTGGAGTAGGCTGAAGGAATTTTCTAAATAATATCTGAATGTCACTGGCATGAAATTATCTTCATTTTCCCACTGTTAGAACAACAAGTTTTTGTGACATTATATAATGGCTGCCAATTCCACCCACCAGTGAAATAGGATATATACTAAACGTTTTACAAGAAATTGAAAGTTACAAATTCTTATGAAACATCGAGACATTATTTTGAACCAAGAGATGGAACTACAAAAAGAACCATTGAAGATTTCACCAATGTTAATTTAAATGTTTAATTTTAAAATACATTCTTTTCTTCAGATAATGTGTTATCATTGATGAAATTATTTACAGGTGAAATTATGTAATCAGTGTTAAGGTCAAATTAATCATTATCTTTGGATGTAAAACGCACTGCCACTGAAATCGCACAATAATCAAATTTATATGCTGATTACCACTGGCAGAGAAGAAGATAATTATATAACTTACTTAAAAATGTCTTTGACATAAGCTATGAAGTCAGTTTATGTAACCTGAAAGAAAATGCAGTCGTATGTTAACTAACAAGAAACACTAATCATTCAACTTAAATCTATTTGGATAGATGTTTAGTCTTCTGTATTGCCAGTAGCGCTAATGATGGGCAGTTACGCTCCTTACTATAACAGCAAAGAGTAAATAAAGATGTTCCCTGCTGCTAAGTTTGTGCCAGTCAGCCCCAGTCAGTCACCAGCCCCGATGCCCCACACGTTTCGTTACCCAGTGCAAACCATCCTTTTGCAGTTCAGTTTTTACAATCACCATCTCACAGTATGTACATAAAATAGTCCCAGAGACGTACCCATTTGTTAAATTTAAATGTAGCACAGTAGTCATATCACCAAAGAAGGCTCCAAATCATTCTCTTCTCGTAGAATCCAAGTTCTTACACACCAAAAATTAGTTGCTTGCCTCACAAATATCGGAAATCTTTTTCTTCTAACTTTATTCCCTATTCTGCTCTGATCATGATTCCTTACTTGTTGCTGTCAGCAGTCCCCAGAATCAGCAACTTCATTCATTACGCAAATACCTGGAATAATTAGATGAAAAATGGATGTGAAGAATCTGAACGCAGTACAAAACATTCTTGATTTTGAGAAATGCACGTACGCCGAAAGATGTTTAAGTAACATAATAATCAAAGAATCCTAAGTGTAAATTGATGGAAGACTCTTCCAGTTTAGTAGATTTATCGCTTCCGATCTCAACAATTTCTATATCTAACAAATTTTGTGGCTAGGAAAAGCATTTTAACAGTGATAAATGAGAATCAGGTAGAATTCATTAATTACGCTGCAACGATAGAAAACTGGAAAACTGATAAATTCAGTGCCTTGATAGAGAGGTCCATCGATAATAGGTACTTTTTTCACCTCAAAATTATCTCTTATTACCAAATGAAGAACGTTTCTTATTAAGTCTGTCCTTACCTGTATATACTCGTAAGATAAAATCCGGTTTCTGTCGGCTTGAGTCCTTTCTTTGTACAATAAAAGTTAGTTAAATTCGTACTGATATTCTCACCTCGACGTTTCTGTCATCAAGCGTTTCGATCTTTCGGCGTCCATCACTGTCAATACAGAGCTTTACAACTACTGTTTACTGATATCAGTTGCTCTAAATCAGATTCTGGTATTCACAAGCACAAAAATTCAATTTTGGTAGTAAATAGGGTAATAAAATTACCGCTAAAAAGGTGAACATAAAATCTCAAATTCTGACATTAACTGAAGCTTGCAGCACATAAATATGTAACACATCAACTGCACTGGCGTAATAACATCAGAAAACTGGCACTGGGAAGAAGTTACGTCAGCACGAAACGTGCGGAGTACAAAAAAAATTAAAAAAAGAGGATCTAATGTCGTTTGAAGTAATGATGTTCCGTATGTAATTGGCTGTTAACATTGTTAATAATAACTGTTCCTCAGGAAAGCTACAAGAGAAACAAGTCAGACACAATACCCTTATTATCTGGGGAAGAATGTTTGTTTGAATCTCGTTAAACATCCAGAGCTCACCGTATCATAATTGTGTTTCAAGCACAGGAAATCCCACTTCTAATGCCCAGCGGTGTACAGTGCGACTGTTCGGTAAGTAGCTTCTACCTACTGGCTGTTTTCTTATTTTTTACACTTGGTTGCTCATCTACAGAACAACCAAGACATTTGTCGCAATGGTCTTTTAATCTTGTTAGTATCAGTTTCGTAGATTGTAGGCAGGATTTAAATATATGATGCCAAAATCCAAACAACATTCTCAACTCACTTTGGGTTTCGTTTAACGCAATTACGTTTATTGATTCCTCTTTGAGGTTGAATTATCACAACAATAGGGCTAAAGTTTCTCGAATTTACTGGCTAAAACTGTGCACGACATTATCTAGCATGTATTCCTAGAAAACTACCAAAGCTTCTTTTATGTCCAGTCACCTGTGTTCAAACTTAAATAGTTCCACAATAGCTAAACTTCGTGAAATTTTTCTATGTCCAGCTCACCCTAACATTGTTCAACATGCGAATACTTGCAACTCCGAACACTCGCTAACTCGTGGAAATATTCTGTGTTAAATCTTTCCAACTTGCGAGTATTATTACAACTTCAAAACGCATACAAACGTGAAAATATACGTCTCTGAGATTGTCCCATTTGCAAGAATTATTGCAAGTTCGAAAACCCACTAACTCGAGACAGTATTCTAAGACTACATGATCTGTTTATCAAAAATTTTGCATTTAAGCTGCAAAGCGTGTAGTGCACGTCAGCCAATTTTCCGTTTGTTGCATGCCCTCTTGCTGGACAAGATCCTGAAATTTTTAATGGCAGTTGTATGCATTTCTTTCTTCCGTGTTAAATTAAAAATTACGCGATTGGTAGTTATTTGGCATTGAATTTTATAGACTTAAGAACTAACCTCTTTGCCAAGAGCACGCAGTTCCTTCGCCTTGGCAATTACGTCTAGGAATTCTGCGCCTTCCTCGACAGTTGAGATCGCTGCAATAACAACTTGGAGGTGACAGGTCTGTATGTTGCGTCTGCGAGAAATGACGCAGAAGGTTTGGGCTATCTCTCAACTGTACGCTAGTATTGAGCGAGAAAGTGAGAAAAATTTGAATAATGAATTGGCCTGGAATCGACATGGTGTAGGACGGAAGTAATATTCTTTAAGGTGGCTGTTATTTTAATGGACACTGCAAGGACTGTCGAATCAATACAGAAGGGTAAAAGCCAGTCGTTTTCTTTGCTCCAAAGTTTCTTCGTTTGTGTACTTCAATATTTCGTATTTTCTCACTCCCTTTGCTGTCAGTGTTATATTTTACCGTCTTTCTTGCTATCGGAAATAATTATTTAAGCCGGCCGGTGTGGCCGTGCGGTTCTAGGCGCTACAGTCTGGAGCCGAGCTACCGCTACGGTCGCAGGTTCGAATCCTCCCTCGTGCATGGATGTGTGTGATATCCTTAGGTTAGTTAGGTTTAATCAGTCCTAAGTTCTAGGCGACTGATGACCTCAGAGGTTAAGTCGCATAGTGCTCAGAGCACTATGTTTTCAGTACATCACATCTTGCAGCTTTCAAATGTTCAAGGGAAATATTTTTTAAATGTTTGCACCCAAGCTGCTAATTATTTATTGAATAACTAATTTCGTATTTTGCCCATTTTCACAAGCCACGTATTTTGTACTTGGGGAATGCTTGTCGTGCGCAGCTGTACCGATGTCATAACACTTACATGCATCTCAGATATTTATTATCCTGCACGATGTGATCCACATGACTACCACGTTTTATATAAACGGAGAATATGTTGCCATTTCGTACTGACAGATAAGCCTATGTGACACAGAGTGTACTGCAGTGAGAACATATTCCTGTTATACATAAAATATTGTAATCACGTGGACAAGATCATCCTGAACAATGAAGCTCTGAGCTGTTCTTAAGTAGAGACAAAATGCATAGCTTGTGAGAATGGGTGAAACCCAATAAATAAAGAGCAGCTTGGGTGTAAACATTTAAAAGTGTCTTTCATTCTTTTTTTCATTATTGTTAGCTCTTACTATGGTTAAAATAACCATGTGTTAATATAGACCATTCCGAAAAATAAACAATAGCAACTCGTCGTGAGAGGATAAAACCAGTGTCTCTTCATCTGTCCGCTGGTACGGGTAACACTCCTCTTCCACTTTTCATTGTAAGCTAAATAAATTAATTAATTCGATAACGAAAGCATTTAATGATTTATTAGTTACATTATTACTTAACTACAAGTCTAACAATTTCTAGAAAAAATTTCTGGGAAAATATCGTCAGTGAGGGTTATTGGTGATCCGTTGGAATTTGTGGGTAATGCATAAAGACGTCCAGAGGCAAAATTTTGCTTCCTATGAATTACAAACGCAAAGAATAGGATTTATAATGATTGCAGTAAACTGATAAAATAATGAATGGTATTTTTCAAAGTAACCTCGCTACTCTCAAAGTTAATTGCGTAAGAAGAAACTTCCCTTTTGAATATAATTTTACGTTTTGAGGGTGATAAACTTTCATAAATTCAGAAATTATGTAGTGCTTGTTCCACTGTTTTGCGTAATAGTGAAATGGTCTAATGAGTACAGGAAGACTATCACTTGAATGATAAGATTCAACTTTTAGCTCTATACAATCTTAAGTTTGATCATTTTGACTGTAAGTGACAGTTTACCGAAATACGAAGCTTAATGAATTTAGAAAATTTGTAGAAATCTGTTTAACCAGCTAAACCGAAATTCTCAATTTGTATTTTCGCAATAGCATTCCTATTAAGATTAATGATAAAAGATTATAATGTCATGAGCTGACTACAAAAGTGTTAGGAAAATGAAGGGCGAGTTTTGTGTGACACTATGATTTCAGGGGTAAACTACAGGGAGCGAAAGGCTATTTACAATTTGTACAGAAACCAGATGGCAGTTGTAAGAGTTGAGGTACATGAATGGGAAGCAGTGGTTGAGAAGGGAGTGAGACAGGGTTGTAGCCTCTCCCCGATGTTATTCAATCTGTATATTGAGCAAGCAGTAAAGGAAACAAAAGAAAAATTTGTAGTAGGTATTAAAATCCAGGGAGAAGAAATAAAAACTTTGAGGTTCGGCGATGACAATGTAATTCTGTCAGAGGCAGCAAAGGACTTGGAAGAGCAGTTGAATGGAATGGACAGTGTCTTGAAAGGAGGATATAAGATGACCATCAACAAAAGCAAAACAAGGATAATGGAATGTAGTCGAATTAAGTCGGATGATGCTGATGCAATTAGATTAGGAAATGAGACGCTTAAAGTAGTAAAGGAGTTTTGCTATTTGAGGAGTAAAATAACTGATGATGGTCGAAGTAGAGAGGATATAAAATGTAGATTGGCAATGGCAAGGAAAGCGTTTCTGAAGAAGATAAATTTGTTAACATCGAGTATAGATTTAAGTGTCAGGAAGTCGTTTCGGGAAGTATTTGTATGGAGTGTAGTCATGTATGCAAGTGAAACATGGACAATAAATAGTGTGGACAAGAAGAGAATAGAAGCTTTCGAAATGTGGTGCTACAGAAGAATGTTGAAGATTAGGTGGGTAGATCACGTAACTAACGAGGAGGTATTGAATAGGACTGGGGAGAAGAGAAGTTTGTGGCACAACATGACTAGAAGAAGGGATCGGTTGGTAGGACGTATCCCGAGGCATCAAGGGATCACAAATTTAGCATTGGAGGGCAGCGTGGAGGGTAAAAATCGTAGAGGGAGACCAAGAGATGAATACACTAAGCAGATTCAGAAGGACGTAGGTTTCAGTAGGTACTGGGAGATGAAGAAGCTTGCACAAGATAGATTAGCATGGAGAGCTGCATCAAACCAGTCTCAGGATTGAAGACCAAAACAACAACAACAGGTAGGTCAGTGCTTACGATTGATTGTATGCGTTTTACCGATACGAACCTTGAAGGTGGGAAGGGTCTTGTAGAATAACCGACCGTTTGGCGGGGAGTGGAGGGTAGTCGGGATGTCGCATTGGTTAAGACAAAGCGATGTTCTCGTTGCGGTGATTCTGGACAGTTGGTGAGTCGGTGTCCGCCATGTAAGGCGCTTCCGGCCAGCTGACGCAAGAAGCGTGCAGATGCGTTGAAGTTCAAATCTCCTTTTAAATGCTGCAGCCACAGTAGAGATTCTGTAAATTCACTTTTGCGCCTTGTTTGTGCTGCTGGAAACCAGTGTGTTTTTTAATTCGTTCATGCAGTAGCCTTTCATTGATTAATTATGACTGGCACATTTGCAATCTCAGCGTTTGTAAGTTCCCTAGGCTACAACCGTCCTTGTAGGGATGTCGTACTTCCAATGAGCAGGGAGGGGTTGCTTCTGATTTATAGGTTTAAGCTGAGTATTTCTGTGCAAGAGTTTCCTTGACCCATTCAATTCGCCATCGTCAAGCAATTGTGCTTTAAGGGTCTTTTGGGCTGTGACAGGGTTCGGCGTACTGGTTTTATCTCGAATTGTGTGGATAGGACGTTTTTTTTATTTACCCTAAAAGAGCTTCATATCGTGCCGGTGTATTGCAGTCATAGGAACCAACGTTTTTACTGTGCATGATTGTAAATTTAAGGTACGCCATCTTGGTGACTCCGATGTTGAGGTGATGCTGCTCTTTTTGGGCGATTTCCCGGATGTCTTAACCAACAAATTAGGTGTTACCAGCAGGATACTATACAGCATCCGCCTTAATGACGATCTTCAGTGCGTAGATGGTGGAGTAGATGCTCCGTGGTAGGGTGATTCGGCCTTCTAGCTCTCCTTATGCCTCACTTGTAATTGTTCAGAAGGGTCATGGATCAGGGTATTGACCGCTGGTTGATTACATTGATTAAATTAGAAGTTTGTCTTTGAATCTGTGCTGCTAACTCGACTGTTTCGCCTGGTTTTTTGGTGCTCGTTCTTTTTACTATTCTCGATCTTAATCAGGCTTACTACCATATCCCATTGGGTGAAGATTTACACAGGTGACAGCGTTTGGTACGGATTGGAATATATTCGAATTTAACCGTGTACCATTTGGCTTATGAATGGGGCTGCTGTTGTCTCCAGACTTACGGATATAATTTTGGGAGACTTAAAACTTAGATCAGGGACCTATTACTTACATGACGTGGTGGTTTATGGTGATACCTGACAAAAACATAATCAATACCTTTAGGAGACTTTAGACCGATTTCTTGCCTCTGGTCATGCTCTAAAGCGTTCCAGAGTTAATATTGGTCATTTGGTTTTAGCTGGCGGAATCCGAGTAGACCGAGAGGACCACGTACTTACAGAAATTTCGACTCCTAAGACGAAGAAGGGTGTGGTCCGGTTCATTATGATGGGGACCTCAATCGAAAGTTCGTCCCTAATTTTCCTCAGGTAGTGGATCCCCTTGAACCAGTTACATAAGAAGAATCAGACATTTGATTACAGGGAGTCAGAGCAGTCCCCTTTTGAGCCCATTGAAACCGTCTTCACTAACCCTCCAGTGGTATTACTGACTTCGCACGTCTGTTTTGTAGTGCAGACCGTTGGTTCAAAATCGTGTATCGCTGTGGTACTCTTGCAGGAAGATCAAGCAGAACGCAGACCAACTGCGTATGCTTCAAAGGTCCCTTTCGCCAGCAGGACTGAAGTACTCTGTTTACGAGTGTGAGGCCTTGGCGATAGTTTTCCCACTCGAAAAACTTAGTTCTGCCTCGAGTACCAGGAATTCTGTCTTGCAACTGACAACCAGGCATCAAGTTGGTCCTGGCCAGGCCCAAGGACTTGGAGCGAATGCCAAGCGCGCCGTGCGAATTTCTGCGTTTTGGTTTACAGACAGGCGTATTTGGGTAACCAAAAATACCATGGTAGATGGAATGAATCGACTGTTCGAGCAGGAGTGTAGCACCACAGTGAGGAACACTGAATAGGGGTACCTGGTTGGGTTACTTGGGTGTTAACCTAGGTCCCCGAGATATTTAATAATTTGGAGCACAGATAAGACGAGGATCCTGCTTTTTGTAAGATTAAGAAAGGTTTATTAAGTGGGAAATCAGTGCCGGGATGTGACCTAAAACAGGTAGTATTGTGTTATCAGGGCAAGCACGATAAACAGGCCAAGATTTGTGTTCTGGGAGGCTTGGGTCCCACCATTTCCCAGTATTTTTATAAGTGTGTGTTCGGATGGCTTTTAGGAATCGGTAGAATCCTTAGCAATATTAGGAAAATTTCTTACTTGGTCTACCTTGTATAAGGACGTATGGGGATTGTTGGGGATCTGCCATAAATGCAAATTTACTGAACCCAGTTTTAATACTTGTAGTGGATTTTTACAAAATTTAGAGTGAGCACCTGCCCATTGATAAGCTCTTTGTTGATTATGTCTGCCCCCTGCCACGTACTCGTAGTGGCAACTATTACATCCTGCTCATGGCTGATGCCTACTGAAGATTTGTCTGGTTCATACCCAGTCGTAGGGTGACTGCATTTGTCAGGGATATTTTCCATACATGCCCCTGCCTGTAACATTGTCATTTAGAACGCTACTGCCTTCCTCTCACAACAGTACAAAAGGTTCTGCTTTGACAATAGGATAATTCACTTCGTGACTATATCATACTGTCTGCAACCTTCTTTTTGTGAGAGAGCAAACCGCAATATGAAAGCAGCCTTAACTATTGTCCAACCTCGTTTACGACACAAGTGGGGTTCTTCAGTACCGTGGTTAGCTTTGGCATTTAATTCTCCTACCATTTAACCATTAAAATTTCCACATCCTTGATGTTTGGTCATTTTCTCAACTCCCATTTGGCAACCTATGGTCAGTTAAGGACCTGCTCCTTGAGATAAAGACACTTGTCCTGATTCAGGAGAACTGGAAGAAAGCGCGACCAAATATTATGGCAAAGTGAGTTTGAAATTGCGTATTGGTGATAATATTTGGTCTAAACCCTGCTGCCAGGGGTGAAGGTAAGGCCTCAACTTCTGATAAATTGACACCTCGTTTTTTAGAACCTCATGAGGTTATCGATGTTCACAACCCAGTCACCTTATTGGAGCTTAATTTTGGTACTGGAAAGTTTTCTAGGCTACATGCCTCCAAGACCAAGGGAGAGAAATAAATTTTCTGTTCCTCGTTTGACATAAATTGACGGATGGGCTGTGTTTTTGGTGGAGCGGGATGAACCGTGGAGATCGATTCGATCTATCGCTATCTGGCTGGTTCGCGATCCTTGCATGCAGAATGGGCTGGCTGGTAGTATGAGGAGAGTCAGAGTCAGAGTCAGAGTGAGGCACGGGATGTAGAGGGGCGCCGCATATTACCGAGGGCGGAGGCGGCCGGATACTTGACGTGGGTGCGGCGAGTGGCGTGTGTGGGGGTCTGGAGAGGGACAGTGCCCTGGTCGGCAGGGTCGCTGTCTTCATGTTGGTGTGTGTGGTGTTTGGACCCCGATATCACTGCTGGGAAGAGCGACAACCTTCAGCTTCTGATTTCCACCCAGGACCTCTCGGCAACCTACGTGGTCAATTCCAGTTTCTGAATTGGTGAGACGTTCAGTCTGACAAGTGCTTGTTTACACGTTATGGACAACGTACAGCGTTGTTTTGGAGTTCTAGTGGAGCCTACGGACAGGAAATCAAACATTTTGTTCAGGAGTAATAAACAACCATTTAACACAGCCGACGTTCCAAAGCAGTATAACGTGTGATAGTCAAAACGTTATACAGTTGTGACTGTTAGACAGATCGCTGTGCCCTTATAACCCTAATACTGTACCTTGAGTTTGATGGCCGGTGTTGATGTTCCGGGAACAATTCTCGTTAGATTAAATGCCATTCTTAATGTGAACAGCGCGTTTGTGGGGACCAATGTACGAACGTCTCTCCCACTTCCTTTAAGGGCAGTGACTTTGTTGGTTACCAGTAATTGTTTAACAATTTGTTAATTCTAAGTTTTACTCAGTCGTAGTTCAGTCCTCTCCTCAATTAACAGGCGAAAGTTTAGGTCAGGTTTCCACTGCCCTGGTCGACGACGGGTCTGGCACTTCTGTCTCAGCGACCGGCCGACCACCCGCCGTGCCGGAGTTAGAATACACCGAGACATCTCATGTCGGGCTGATGACAGTTGGAGGTCGGAGCTGTAAAACAGTAATAAGTTTATAGTATGTATCTTACTTCCTTAAACACATCTGGCTTTATTCTGATGGCTGATAACGTTTAAGTTGGGAGAATACTTCGCATTGACTTGTTGGTGTTTAATCAATCATTTGAAGAGCGCCGTGGTGCCTTATGATCTTAAATACCCCGTAACCTCAACTGCCGTCAGTTAAAGACTTAGTGAGCGCGTTGATACATGTTTCATAATTACATTTGTTAATTGGAAGATTATTAACAGAGTTTGCTACGAGCCAGGAACACATTTTTCTGAAATTGTAAATATTATTGCTTGCTATTGTTTTAAAGAGATAAGTTGTTAGTGACAGTTCAGTAAATGCTACCAGGATAGCAGCATTCTTTCTTAAATCTAAAATTTACTCAAATTCTTACTAACATCTCGTTTACTGCGTGTCATGACATATTTTTCTTAGCTAAAAGTTATTTAATGTGTAATTAGCATTTCATTCGTGTATCTCATACAGGAAAAATTTTGTTTGATTTTGTCCATACACTCACTGGTTGTACGAATAAATTGTCATCATGCTTACTGTGAATGACGTTGCTATTGCTGGGCTAACCCTCCCATACCACAGCTTTGTTTGTTGACCTGTTCCAGTGACTGTCATTTCATTTAGCAGTTGTGAAGGACTGCCGAGTTCACCACTCCATTATGTGTGGAAACGTTTCTATACGTCTTTCTCGTATTCACAGTCCCAGATTTGCACCTGGTGACCAAAACTGGAACTAATTTTTTTTCCGTGGGCCTCTATGAGCAGCTGCACTTTAGTTATAACCACCCAGCATTTTCGTCTCCCGCTCAGTTTTTCTATTGTGTGAAAGAAGAAAACACGAACTTTGTTAGTGCAAGGCATGTAAAAACACAAAGAAAATTTTTACAACTTACTATAGCCCTGCCCCGAGGGGACCATTGTAACATAACTAAATTTTTTGAATACTTTTAAATTTACTGTTAGAGACAGTGTTACTATGCTTATATGTATAGGTTTTTAAATTTTATCTGATTTATGGTTCTGAGGTTGGCGATGTATTTACGTGGATAATACTGCGCGATACTAGGTCACCGAGTTGATGATTACCATTGTTATTCATTTTCTTTTTTCTCGTAAGATCAATTCGAAATTATATTCCGAAGACTGCAGCCTCTAGTGTAGATTTCCATTTACTCTCGGATCAATCATTGCAACCAGCTAAAGGTGCGTAATAATATCCTAAAAACAGGGATTCTACACCTTCAAGAACGATAACTACTGTGAAAAAAATCTCACAGAACCTCTCCCGTTCATTAGGTGTAATACGTAGATTACACACCACGGCATTTGTCTGACAGTGCATTCTTTTTTCGCTTGACGTTTGAAATTCATTTTAGATGATCTGCGTTAATGAAAGGTAATTTATACACTTTTAAATGTACTCTAGTGAATAACTGTTAGATTCACACATCTTAATGCGATCCTTACACAACTTCCATGTTAATTATGTTTTTTTTACTATGTTGGTTATTAAATACTGACGCAATAACGGAAACGCACGTGCATGGACACCTCTTCTGAAGCTGTAAGAGGCGCATTTTGAGTACACACTAAGGGGAATGTTACGTTCACATCTGGCGAAACATAATTAGGTTGCTAACTGCTAAACTACTGTCTTTCTTTTCATTTGTGGTGCCATATTTTTTATCTGTAGATAAATTACAAACTAAGAAGGCTGACATATTAAAATGTCGGGTTGATTTCATGAAACGAGGGTTGTGGATAGTAGCACTGAAGTGATAAGTCGATACTGAGATATTTTTATACTTTCTACTTGATTAATTGAGAGCAGCAAGTGTTTGTGCGCTTTGTTGCTAGAGGAACTTGTATTTGTACTGAATGGTCAAATCTGAGTTGCTAGCACACTACTTCCTGTGCAGATACTTTGTCAGGTTGGTCGACACTTTTGAATGTTTAGTATGAGAGTGATATTTTGGAATAGTGAATGGCTCAAGGGATTTGTCAGGGTTAGTAAAGTTAGTCATTTCGGTAGGTGAGGTTTCTGTTAGATAGTGATGTTTCGATAGGCGGAACTTCCTGAGTGATAGTACTGACATTGTATTACACTTTCTGATCTTGTGAAATCAATACTAAACTAGTTTTACATTAAGAAAACATTTCTGATAGTGGTTTTGGAGCTGCACACATGATTTGAGTTCTATACTGCAGTTCTGAATGCAAATACTTCTTTCTGCTAATTGTAGGAAATATTACTGTGGACTAACTGCACCGATCTGTATGTATCCCTAGCCTAAAAGATTCAAAAACTATTATACTGGAATTGGATCTTTGCTACTCACCATTGTTACGGATCTGGAGTTTATCAGCTGTCAGTTGGCAACGAAATTTATTACTGGGTTTCTGTGGTCTCTTACAACAAGTAGTTTAATGAGAATGGAGTAGTAAGACTAACTTTGATTGACAATTTCATCGTTTTACTTTGCAGTGGTGAAAGTTGTAGCATAGTAGAGTGGAGAGTAGAGTGGACCAGTCCCTACCCTTCTTCAACCCTCTCAACCACCAGCCATCACGCTGATGTTAAATGTGCTTTGGTCACGGCGGAGTTTATAATAATTTTCACTTTTCTTAACAGCACTAAATACCTTTCGGTACGTGGATTTCATGACTTTACTGGATTTATTTGCTCAGAGAAGTGGATACTGGACTTGTAAATGTTGTCGCATGAGCAAATTAATGCCAGAAATCTGAACTGTTTCATACTACTAGTTTGATCCTCTATTGCATGTGTTCGATACTAATGATTGCTGAATTATTCTTTAGTGTGCACCTGCCATGAAACTAACATTATTTTGTTGTGGAAAGGTGGATTGGATTCTGCTGAGTGTGGTTTATGTTACTTCAGGCCCTATATTATCCCTCTTCGGAAGTTTGTTTGCAAGGTTTCTAGATGTCACAGGGGATGAAATTCGAATCTTACAACAACAGACTGCACTGGTCAACAAGGAAATAGTAGAATTATACAGATTAATAGCTCTTGAGGGCGGAAACCTTAGAAAATTATAACTGTGAAAAAAGATACGAAAAGAAGTGAAGGACCAGGAGGACAATGTTTGCGGAGGAAGTGAACAATCTGAGTTAGATAATAGGCTAGAAGCTGCTCCAAGTCTGATTGGAGCGAGACAGGTTAACGAGCAAGTAAACAGTCATGCGACGGCTTTGGAAAATCTTGAAGACAGGGTAGAAGTATTAAAGGTCAACAGACGAAACAGCATAGCAAGAATCAGAGAAGGTTGATGAACTTTCTACTGCTATAGCGAAACTGGCTGCTAATGGTAAGTAGAGCTCGGATAGCCCAGTGCAGGCCATTGTTTGTGGACTGAGCTAACAGTCTGTCAGCAGGCGCTGGTGGATGCACATGCTGAACACACGGCACATGTCAAACCAGGGTTGAAAGATAAGTCTGATTTAGGGTTATGTACAGTAAATGTACGACACAATTTAGGCGTTAATGTGATAGGGGAAGAACAGGATGAACTAGCTACATAACCTGTCATAGACCGAAATGAAACTGAATTATTAACAGATGTAGAGGTAGCAAACCAAACTTTAGAAAGACGAAGTGACTTCACACTTACAGTGTTTTTGAGAATGCTATTCCAACAAGGAGTAAATCTTCAAAACACGAAATTTTTTCCTGAAAACTAACATATGTCTGTTTTTGTTACTAAATGACCGTCCGTAATGGCCTCAGTGTCAATGGCAATTTAAACACCCGTCTTAGAATCTATAGAAATTATGCAGGGTCAATGCAGACATCAGTGGGTGGTACCTTGGAGGTACCGTATTTTCTGATGTTCAGGTGTCTGGTGTAACATATGTAGTGTTTTTGCTTATGTCCTGAAATGGTTTCTTTGTGTAACTATGTGGCTTGTAAGTGTTGTCCTTTGAGCATTCTTCCACGTTTTAATTTTATTTTTTATTTTCATGAGTGAGGCCTTAGTCATATATCTTGATATTTTCTTCCATATAAGTGGCAATACAGCCAACGGTCTTGCCATATTGGATTTCACACATTCAAAAAAATTTAGCACTGTCAGGCCTGGTTAGTATATGGATAGGTTATCTTCTGGATATTCCAGGTGCTATTGGATTTGAGAGAGTGACACTTGGTTGTTGCGCAATATGACAGTTACTACTACAGTTACAACATGTGGGGAAGAATTTAGTACTCTTGGGGATTACTATTGATGAGAGAGTGTTCGGTAATTTTCTTAAATATGAGGCCAAGTGAGATGATGTACAGTGCTCTTACACATGATTTGATTAGAGATGTGATTACCATATGTAATGAGACAAATTTCCCCATGCGTTGTGCAGCTTCTTCTTTTAGTGTCAGGTCCGATTTGATAAACGACTAGTCTTATAATATGATTTTCATGAATGTTTTGATGTTGCGATATTGGATTTATCTGAATAATGTCCGATACAGTGAGAAGGTACAGGGTAAAAACATGTATCTTGTGAACCTGAAACTGTGACGTGTGATTATAAGAGGATATTTTCTATGTTCTAAGGTTCAATATATGCTGTGAATGATATGTAGGATGATCTATGACAGTTATGTTTAGCCTTTACTTGATACTTTATTTTATATTTCCTTGAATGAGTGTTATTATTCTTTGACAGATAACAGTCCTTATGGAAAATATATGTAGGCACGATGTGACATGTTGTGGATATTTATACTCTTCAAAAGTTTCTGATGTAGCTGTGGGGTCCCACAGTCGTCTGGGTGAAGAGATGGCTCTGTCCTAGTATGCTGAAATGTGAGTTTTGACTGGCAGTGGTTGTCTCTTGATCTGTGTCAGATATGATGCGAAAGATGCTTCATTTGTTCGACATTTGAGCCAGAGTGAGTACACTGTGTGGATGAAAGTGAATCTGGTGTGCAGTGAGGTTACCACTTGGCACTCAGCGCGTCATAGCAACTGTGTATATGACGAGTGTAGAAAGCTCAAGATCACTCCTGTCGAGGCAGTGCATATTTCGCCTTCCATTTTCTGTGCTGTTTTCTAGTATTGTTCTGCACTATGTCTTAGTGAATGTAGATTTATTCAAGCACTGAATATTGTCTGAGAGTTGTTTGTAAAGGTTGAATATCTGCAAGATACTGTGTACCTCCACATGATACAAAATGAAATGATTCATTAGGGGTTGAGTGAGGCAAAGTGGGTTGCGTCAAGGGAAGTAATAAGGTCTCGATATGGATTTCGTTTCACTGATGCTTGACTATGTTTTATGATGGTTTCTCCAGATTTTCGGCATATTTAAGACTGTGCAACAAAGCAAGAAACAGTAATAATTATGTCCGAGATTAATACTAGTACAATTTTTGTAGCGGGTAGATTTTGCGAACTTTGGTAGCTCATATTTGACGTCCGACTGAAGACAGTGACGAAACATCGTTTACATTTGCCTACGTCAGTTAGTGATCATGGCCTTCGTCTGTTGACGTATCCTGTTGTTCATGTACGTCCATGTAGCATTTGAACCTCTTTGTCAACCTTCCATCTTCTTCTGAGGAACACAGCTTCTCAGTCGCCTCTTGCAACACTCTTTCTTTCTAAAAAACATTCGAGTTGTTGTTCCTGAACATTTCTCTTTCACTTAAAAGAAATAACTTATTGTGTGCTTCAAGAATTGTAAATTCGTGCAATTTATACCCTTGTATAAGTAAATAATTTCAGTTTTGCTATTAAGAATTACTAACTGCTTGAAAGTGTAACGTAGTGAAAAAAGTACGGCAGCTGTGGTTTGTCTCCTACGGTTTCCACCGACCAGACATTACTTGGTGAGTTTGAGTGAAGCTAGCAACACTATACCTGGATATACTGCCAACAGACTTGATAACATCCATTATTTGTAGCCCTTGGCTGTGTTGTGCAATACTACGCAAGAGGAAATTTTGAAGAAATAAGGTCTTATTATTTACAACACTACAGACTTCTAATAAGTACCTGAGAGTCTGCTAAAGATTAATGTAATAGGCACGTATTCTACAAGCTCGTAATCATAGAACACTGTTGTAGAACTTTACTGCAGAGCAATCCATGTTCACCAATACTGCAGTAGCTCAATGTTCTTTTTAGTTTTTTTTCAGAGCACATCCCAGAAAGTTAACAAAATGACGGTGCTAGTTGTAACGAATGACAAGGAGGCCACCAACATCCGCGTCTCCAAAGGAACGACGCCGTAAAGCTGGTGAGTGGGACTCTGGCTGCGGGCGAGTCGGCAGAAGTGACGCAGCTCTGCCGTTTCTGAGCTGCGGAGAGTCGAACCCAGGAGTAGCTGGCACAGAACAGGAGCTGTCTGCGCCACCTCCCTGGACAGCGCGTGCGAAGCTAGTGTCACTACTAACACCAGTGACGACTGCCATGATATATACAAAAGAAATCTCACCACCAGCTCTTTCTGGTGATGTAATGAAACAGCGGCAACTGCATTCCAAGATATACTGCACAGCGCTGTCATCATGAATAAAACTAAGAATATCTGGTGGGCCGAAAGGACCTCCTGGGACAGGTTGCACAGTGCGGAGTAGACTCTCCTCAGCTTGCGGTAGCGGTCCGCAAGTGGTCGCCGCTGGCATCTCACTCGGGCTGTGGGTCTCAGACACTGGTTCAGCTGGCGTAACTCACTCCTCACAAGGAGAACGAGGCCCACATACCTGGCAACAGCGGTAAGTGCAATACAACTTGAGAGCAGTGTTAACATGTGTATCCATTTCATTTCACTACCCAGAAAATCCAACATCATAGCAGCTACACGTAGCGCGAGAGAGCCTGCAAACACCACTTTGCTGGAGATCCTCACCGCCGCACTGGAGAAAGGGCGTGACTCCAGGATGCCCCTGTCCCGAGAAGACAACAGACTGAGCATCCTCTGGTACTTGTGGGTGTTTCCAAACAGGTCTGCGGCGACCGCCATCACCGTGGTGGTGTAACGCGTCGTCACTTGAGCTATCAGCCACACAAAGGTGATGGAATCCTTTTTACTCGCGTACATACTTTGAAATGAGTTAACCACATGTGCTGTTACTGCCACGTTAATGACGAGAACAACAGCTGCGTACAGTGTACCAGCACGTGTCCTCCGTAGCTCACACCTCTCAGCGTCCACTGTGAACGGCGTCAACCCGAAAATCTTGCAGACGGTGTGGTATGGTGCTGCACATCTTAAGAGGTCTCGTCTATTCGCCAATTCAACATCGGCTACCACTCCAGGGTGCCTTCGTTACCTGTGATGAAAGAACAACGTGCCCCAGTTAGAGTAAGCAAGATGCTTGCATTAGAAAGAGAATTAATCTAAAAGCATCGACATACAATTGATTAACAGAATACACTCAGCCTTAAGATAGAACTTGCACGAGAAATGAGCTTCCCTTGACTCATGTTTTCATAAAGCAGTTTGAGCACAATGGAGTAAACATAGGCATGATTAAGAAACACCTTCATATACACCTATGAAATTCATTGCAAAAATTACTGTTACGAATATCTTTAACGAGTCTCGCTTACACCTCAGAGGGAGACTGAAAGATTTACACATTCTGGGTAAAGCAACGAAATAAATAAAATAGCAAAGAAGGAAAGTTAAGAGGAGATATGGGATCATAGTCGGAACCGTCACAGACGGCGCACTAAGTCGTTCGAGAGAGAAGTGGTGGTTGCCACTTGAAGGAGTAGTGCCGGCAGTCATCAATATAAGCCAAGCAAACCTAAATCATCTGGCAGGATAGAACTTCATATTCCGCTTCACCCATACACTAGTTCAGTAAGTCAGATTTTATCGACAATTTTTTTCCCAATATGATATGAGAGTGAACTGAGCTTTTTTGTTATCATGTTAATGTAATGCTGCCTTTTACTTTATTTTACTTCTATTTAGGTGTAGTTTTTTATTATACGCTTTTTCGTGTACAGTGGAATAGCAGCCATCGTTTTCTGCTATACTTTTCTATTTAAGTTAGATCTAAAAAGTTTTTTTTATTATGGTGTTCATGCGCGATTGTAAATATATTTTTGTGTGAATTCAAATAATGGAATAACAATATGTTAAGAACGGAAGGCTACTCACAACATGAGCAGACATTGAGCTGTGGACATGCACAATGAAAAAACAACCTAAATACTGTGCTTTAGGACAAAGTCCTCCTCCAGGAACAGAAACCATACACGTGTTCAGACAAGCAAAACTCACACACGCATGACCAATACCTCTGGCCACTGGGGCCTGACTCATGCCAAGTCGTGCTCCAGCACCCAGAGACAGCGGCCACGTATGTGTGGGTTGTGCTTGTGTGAATGAGTGCGTGTCTCTTATTTCTGAAGAAGAATTTTGCTCTATAGCTCAGTGTTGTAACAGTCATTTTGGTCGAACCTCTCTACGACTCAACGCCTCCGGATGTGGTACGTAGTAATCTACCCTTTCCATATTACTTGTAGTTTTGTAATCAACATGCAGGGTGCCGTAGGGTAACAGCCTGCAGCGCCAGTAAAGACGAAGTATATATTCCAGAATTCGAATCGACAACAGCTGCCACCATGAGTAACGTAGAAGTAAATATCCTCGGAGTAGTGAAGCAACTGTAGTCACTTAATGAAAGCAAGTCTTCTGGTCCACACTGCATACCAATTAGGTTCCTTTCGGAGTATGCTGATGCATTAGATCCATACTTAACAATCATATACAACCGTTCGCTCGACGAAAGATCCGTACCCAAAGACTGGAAAGTTGCTCAGGTCACACCAATATTCAAGAAAGGTAGTAGGAGTAATCCACTAAATTACAGGCCCATATCGCTAAAGTCGATAAGCAGCAGGAGTTTGGAACATATATTGTGTCCGAACATTATGGATTACCTCGAAGAAAACGGTCTATTGACACACAGTCGACATGGGTTTAGAAAACATTGTTCCTATGAAACACAACTAGCTTTTTATTCACATGAAGTGTTGAGTGCTATTGACAAGGGATTTCAGATCGATACCGTATTTCTGGATTTCCGGAAGGCTTTTGACACTGTACCACACAAGTGGCTCGTAGTGAAATTGCGTGCCTGTGGAATATCGTCTCATTTATGTGACTGGATTTGTGATTTACTATCAGAGAGCTCACAGTTCGTAGTAATTGACGAAAAGTCATCGGGTAATACAGAAGTGATTTATGGCGTTCAACAAGGTAGTTGGGTTGTTTTGGGGAAGGAGACCAGACAGCGAGGTCATCGGTCTCATCGGATCAGGGAAGGACAGAGAAGGAAGTCGGCCGTGCCCTTTCAAAGGAACCATCCCGTCATTTGCCTGGAGCGATTTAGGGAAATCACGGAAAACCTAAATCAGGATGGCCGGACGCAAGATTGAACCGTCGTCCTCCCGAATGCCACAAGCTAGTGTTATAGGCCATTTGCTGTTCCTTATGTATTATATAAACGATATGGGAGACAATCTGAGCAGCCGTCATTGGTTGTTTGCTGATGACGCTGTCGTTTATCGACTAATAAAGTCATCAGAAGATCGAAACAAACTGCAAAACGATTAAGAAAAGATATTTGAATGGTGCGAAAAGTGGCAGTTGACCCTAAATAGCGAAAAGTGTGAGGTAATCCACATGAGTGCTAAAAGGAACTCGTTAAACTTCGGTTACACGATGAATCAGTCTAATCTAAAAGAAGTAAATTGAACTAAATACCAAGGTATTACAATTACGAACAACTTAAACTGGAAGGAACACATAGCAAATGTTGTGGGGAAGACTTACAGAAGACTACATTTTATTGGCAGGACACTTACAAAATGAAACAGACCTACTAAGGAGACTGCCGACACTACGCTTGACCGTCCTCTTTCAGAATACTGCTGCGCGGTGTGCTATCCTTACCAGATAGGACTGACGGAGTACATCGAAAAAGTTCAAAGAAAGGCAGCACGTTTTGTATTATCACGAAATATGGGAGAGAGTGTCACAGAAATGATACAGGATTTGGGCTGGACATCATTAAAAAAAAAAGGGGGGGCGTTTTTCGTTGCGCCGGAACCTTCTCACGAAATTCCAATCACCAACTTTCTCCTCCGAATGCGAAAATATTTTGTTGGTACCGACCTATATAGGGAGGAACGATCGCCACGACAAAATAAGGGAAATCAGAGCTGATGGGGAAAGATATAGGTGTTCATTCTTTCGTATACGAGATTGGAATAATAGAGAATTGTGAAGGTGGTTCGATGAACCCTCTGTCAGGCACTTAAATGTGATTAGTAGAGTATCCATGTAGATGTAGATGTAGATGTAGATGTAGTAGGTCCGCGAGATCGCTCCCCGGCCCCGCCCTTGCAGAAGGCGGCTCGGAGTCCTTCGGACGACGCCAGACAGGGAGCGGAGGCCGGCTGCCCCCCTCCTCCCCGCCGCAGTGAGGCGCAAGTGTTGGACCCGCCTCGCCACGGCTGTGTCGCGTCTGTACGGCGGAGCTTGGCGGTTGATACAGCGGGCTGGTAGGCCGCCAGTATGCACTACTAGAGGGTCGCCGTGGTTGGCCTGCTATTTAAACAGTCGTTATTCTCTCCAGTTCCAGAGCTGGACAGAACGACGACACATGTGATTGCCTTGAGCCTCTGGGTTCCCTTACATATACTCATTTTCCTATACCTGTGACGTAGTCCCTCTGTAAGGGTGAGTGGTATGTCCCTTAAGAATTACAAAATCTTGTTTTTCTTGCTCACTTTAGACCCGACGTACCGGTAGTTAGGAGCCGTTGTATTCGTCCTCGTCTCCACAAATGTTTATAGTGTTTGTGAGTGGTTTCATAAACCTGCCACGTGAAACCTTTGCGCAATAACAACATTGCCAGTGCCTGCTACATGATATGCTCATCGCTCTGCTGACTTCTACCTTCTGCAAATAGCTGTCCTAAATTTTCGAGAATTCCATGAATCCATGACTACATTATTCGTGGCGCAGCATTCCTCATCACTTCCGAGAAGAACTGTCCAAATCTTTAATAACTTGCTCCCACTGAACTACCTCAATCCCCCCAACGCACAGTGTAATGTCCCCACACTCAGCTGCTTCCCACACTTGCATTCAATACTCAACTAAATGCCACATAGCCCAATTATGCCCTTACATACTAAATGAGTGCTTAAAAGTTATTACTTCCAAGGTCAACGCCGGTCAACAAATCCACTGGTAATTGGTGTATTGGCACGTCTAAGCGCGTGCCTGCTTGCATATTACCATAAATGCAGAAACACGCCACTAATGGCAGCCGAAACGCTTGCTACAAACACACCGTGCTGCTGCTGTTTCGGGAAATGGTGTATACGCTTCCAGATTTGTTCCCTCGAAAGTCTCTCTTACTGGGACTTTATTAATTTTCCCCACGAGTGCATACGATATGCATTGAGCCTGTTATTTAAACAGGTTAAATTTGAATTCGGAACTATTTCCGTTCAGTTGCAATAGAATCTGAATCACATTCTCAGCTTTCAGCTCAAGATAAATTTCGAAATTTCTCTGCCTTTCGTGCTCCAATTCATCTCTTAACCCTGCTTCTCTTAACGCTGCTTTCGTGTTAGTTTCCGCGATTTTCTGTACTGTAGTTGTACCCTAATTCAAGTGTTTAAAAAACACACACGTTCACTTTTAACCATCGCAGACACAAGAATCTAACCACACATTAATTCGTCCAGTGAATCATCGACCTTTTTCACTCAACACAGTTACTATCCAGATGACAAATTCGCCTGCACTTAGAACAATTAGATGCTGCAGCTGTGGTATATGGCAGTTCGTGCCCCGACAAATTACAAAATTGACGCCTCAATGGCACTAAATTATCATGCTCATCACTATCCATTAACAAATATATGTAAATAGGGTTCTGTGGTTTCACAAAAGGAGCCCCAAATATGGCGTGGCCGAGCTCACGCAATAACCTCTGACACCAAAAGCAAACATCAAAAATAACATAAATATAACTTGGTAGGAATGCAAGTTTAATCAGTTGTTTGCTTTTGGTGACAGGGCTGCTTTCATTATTAATTTTTGGTTGGGTCCAGAATTTAGGAGAAGATGGCTTCATCATGTTCCGTTAATTTTCTTTGTTAAACAGAAGTTCCGTTTTACCTATTCTGCCATATACCATTTGTTAGCTTTACTAATTTGGCGTTCATACTTCCTATTTTTTGTCAAATAGTAAAAATATTTCCTACGTTGACGAAAAATAGCTGATCTAATTAAACTTACAGCCCAAAAAACCCAGTCTGAGAAAAACCATCATAAAAAAACAATGTATCACAAATTTGCCATTCCCTAGATCAGTCCTGTAAATTTACACGACCATGTCTTTATAAGTTGACGTATGGCAGTTTGAATCAAATATAAATTAGAATATATACAAGGAATTTTCAAAACGATATTTTATCATATCTGAATCTGAAGTTTCTTGGCAGATTAAAACTGTGTGCTGGACTGAGACTCGAACTTGGTACCTTTGCCTTTCGCGGTCAAGTTTTCTACCATCTCAGGTAGTTCTACAAGGTTCGCAGAAGAGGTTCTGTGAAGTTTGGAAGGTAGGAGGCGAGGTACTGTCAGAATTGAAGCTGTGAGGGCTGGTCGTAAAGTCGTGCGTGGGTAGCTGAGATGGTAGAGCACTTGCCCGCGAAAGGCAAAGCTCCCGAGTTCTAGTCAAGAAATAGAAAGTTTCATATATATGACGAAACATCCAGACAGTATTTTCAACGAACAGGTCTAACCAAAAAAAATGCATTGTAAATTTCAGCAGTGTTATTCTAAACGTTTCATGTTGAAACACATTCCCTTCTTTAGATAAATTATTAACATAAACAACCTTACTTAGGAGTCTATGACATAACAAAGTTAATCATTATCTTTTTATGTAAAGCACACTGTCATTGAAAACTACACAATCTCCAACTCTATGTGCAGATTAACACTGGCACATAACCAGTTCAGATTATATACGTTACAGCCGGCCGCGGTGGTCTAGCGGTTCAGGCGCTCAGTCCGGAACCGCGCGACTGCTACGGTCGCAGATTCGAATCCTGCCTCGGGCATGGATGTGTGTGATGTCCTTAGGTTAGTTAGGTTTAAGTAGTTCTAAGTTCTAGGGGACTGATGACCACAGAAGTTAAGTCCCATAGTGCTCAGAGCCATTTGAACCATTTATATACGTTACTGGCTAATTCTCTGACATGTGCTAAGAAGTCAGTATATGTAAGATGTGTGAAAATACAGTTTTCACATTAAGTAATAAGAAACACTACCACTCGACGTAAATCCGTCTGGCAAGATATTTTGTCATCTTTAATGCCAGTAGCGCTAATGATGGACATTTGTACTTGTTCTTTTCGCAGCAATGTGTAAATAAAGAAATTCTTGATTGTTCAGTTTATAACACCAAATCCAACAGCCTGATGCCACGTACCTTTCGTAATGCAGCACAATACCTCGTTTTCCCGATTCAGTTTTAATAACCACCATCTCCCAATGCAGTCTCAGAGACCTACCTATATTTTAAACTCTAATGCAACACACTCGTCAGATCACAAGTGGAAGCTCAAAATTATTCTCTTCCTGCAGAGCTTAAATATTACATACCTCCTAGTTCTTAGATACTAAAAATTAGTTCCTTCCCTCATCAGCACGGAAAAACTTATTTCTTCTAACTTTATTGCCAGTGCCGTCCTGACCATGATTCTTTACTTATAGCCACGAGCAGTCTCCACTATCAGCAGCTTAACTCATAACATAAATGACTGGAATAACTAGATGGAAAACTGCAGGTGCACAAATTTTGAATGCTATACAAAATTATTCTCGCTTCTGAGTAATACACATACCCCAAAGACGTTTAAGCAGTATAAAAAATCAAAGGATCCTGAGTGAGAATTGATGGAAAACCTTACAGGTCGGTAGATTTATCGCTTTCGAGCTCAAACAATTTCTACATCTAAAGAACTTTGTGGCTAGGAAAAGAATTTAACAGTGTTAGATGGGAATCGGTTATAAGTCCATGAATTCTGCTGCAAGCGCAGAATATAGTAACCGGGAAACTGACAAAGCAAGTGCCTTAAATAGAGCTCCATCGACATTAGCTAATTTTTTGACCTGAAAGTAATCTTTTATTATCAAGTGAAGAACGATTCACATAAAGTCCGTCCATATCTTAATACATTCTGAAGATAAAATACGGTTTCTGTCGACATAATCCCCTGCTTTGTACTATAAAAGACAGTTGAATTCGTACTGGTATTCCCACCTCGATGTTTCTCTCATTAAGCGTTTGGCTCTTACGACGTCTAACACTGTCAGTAGAGAACAATATATCTACGATGATCTGTTTACTTAACGGTTAGTTGGTCCAATCCAAATCCTGATAATCACAAACAAAAAAATTCAGTTTTGATTGTAAGTCACGTAATAAGATGTTCGCTAAAAAAGTTCGACATAAAACCACCAATTCTCTCGCTGACTAAATCTAGCAGCACATAAACATACATCACAGTACCAACTATATTGGCATAATAACATCAGGAAACTGGTACAGGGAAAATGTCATGTCAATACTACACATGTGGACTAGAAAAAAGTTTGAAAAAGAGAATATAAAACGTGTAAAGTAATGGTGGTCCTTACTACCAAGCTCATTTTAAGTCCTACCACATTTGTTAGAGGTTAAAAAGTTCCGCAGTAGCTAAACTTCATGACATTATTTTAAGTCCAGTTGATGCTAGGTCTGTCCAGTATACGAAAATTATTACAAGTTCAAAACTCGCTGATTCATGGAAATGTATGTTTCTGTGTTGCATCTGCCCGACTCGCAAGTATTCTCAAAACTTCAAAATACTTACTTACTCAGAAAAACTTTGAAAATGTCAAACTTAGTAGAATTATTGCAAGTTCTAAATGCACATGATTTCTTCCTTACAAATTTGCTACGTTTTCTGCCATCAATGCTCTGGTAATTTCACAAGTCCACAAACTTTTACTTGGAAGATTACAAACACTTCAGATCTCGACTTACTCACCGCTCACATATTCATACGTCTCTACTGCTCCAGATCTCTTGAACGACTGTTGTAGACCGAGATAGCCAAAGACTGTTGAACCCTTTAGACCGTTGTTCCAAAAGATCTCATACAATGTTTTCCTTACAGTTTACCAAACATATAATACAGTTCATATATATAAAGGGTGGTCCATTCATCGTGACGGGGCTAAATATCTCACGAAATTAGCGTCAAACGAAAAAACTACAAAGAACGAAACTTGTCTAGCTTGAAGGAGGAAACCAGATGGCGCTATGGTTGGCTCGCTAGATGGCGCTGTCATAGTTCAAACGGATATCCACTGCGTTTTTTTAAATAGGAACCCACACTTTTTTATGACATATTCGTGTAGTACGTAAAGAAATATGAATATTTCAGTTGGACCACTTTTTTCGCTTTGTGATAGATGGCGCTGTAATAGTCACAAACACATGCTCACAATTTTAGACGAACAGTTGGTAACAGGTAGGTTTTCTAAATTAAAATACAGAACATAGGTACGTTTGAACATTTTATTTCTGTTGATCCAATGTGATACATGTACCTTTGTGAACTTATCATTTCTGAGAACGCATGCTGTTACAGCGTGATTACCTGTGAATACCACATTAATGCAATAAATGCTCAAAATGATGTCCGTCAACCTCAATGCATTTGGCAATACGTGTAACGACATTCCTCTCAACAGCGAGTAGTTCGCCTTCCGTAATGTTCGCACGTGCACTGACAATGCACTGACGCATGTTGTCAGGCGTTGTCGGTGGATCATCCTTCAACTTTCCCCACAGAAGGAAATCCGAGGACGTCAGATCCTGTGAACGTGCGGGCCACGGTATGGTGCTTCGACGACCAATCCACCTGTCATGATATATGCTATTCAATACCGCTTCAACCGCACGCGAGTTATGTGTCGGACATCCATCATGGTGGAAGTGCATCGCCATTCTGTCGTGCAATGAAACATCTTGTAGTAACATCGGTAGAACACTATGTAGGAAATCAGCATACATTGCACCATTTAGATTGCCATCAATAAAATGGGGGCCAATTATCTCTCCTCCCATAATGCCGCACCATACATTAACCCGCCAAGGTCGCTGATGTTCCACTTGTCGCAGCCCTCATGGATTTTCCGTTGCCCAATAGTGCATATTATGCCGGTTTACGTTCCCGCTGTTGGTGAATGACGCTTCGTCGCTAAATAGAACGCGTGCAAAAAATCTGTCATCGTCCCGTAACTTCTCTTGTGCCCAGTGGCAGAACTGTACACGACGTTCAAAGTCGTCGCCATGCAATTCCTGGTGCATAGAAATATGGTACGGGTGCAATCGATGTTCATGTAGCATTCTCAACACCGACGTTTTTGAGATTCCCGATTCTCGCGTAGTTTCTCTGCTACTGATGTGCGGATTAGCTGCAACAGCAGCTAAAACACCTACTTGGGCATCATCATTTGTTGCATGTCGTGGTTGATTTTGTGTTAGCAGAAGAGCCAACACCGTGTTACGAGTGGAGGCCGAAATGCACGCGTTTTAGCTCACGCAGACTGGCGTGAGGAGGGAAGAACTATACTGACGTGAGGTCTGGAACATGACAAGGAATGAGAATTCAGTAAGCGGACGTAATTAGTTTGATACTTAACTTTAATCCATTAATGATGAACGTCGCTCTTGACGGTACTTGATTGACAATATTATCTGTTTAGAATACATTCTTGAAGTCATTAGTAGTAACTGAATATGGCACCTTGCTAGGTCGTAGCAAATGACGTAGCTGAAGGCTATGCTAAACTGTCGTCTCTGCAATGGGAGCGTATGTCGACAGTGAACCATCGCTAGCAAAGTCGGCTGTACAACTGGGACGAGTGCTAGGGAGTCTCTCTAGACTAGACCTGCCGTGTGGCGGCGCTAGGTCTGCAATCACTGATAGTGGCGACCCGCGGGTCCTACGTATACTAACGGACCGCGGCCGATTTAAAGTTGACGTTTCACATGTGGCTGAAAACTTCCTGTTTCCTTAAATAACGTAACTATCCGGCGAACGGTCCGGACACTTGGATGATGTCGTCCAGGATACCGAGCAGGATACATAGGACACGCCCGTTGGGCATTTTGATCACAATAGTCATACATTAACACGATATCGACATTTTCCGCGAATGGTAAACGGTCCATTTTAACACGGGTAATGTATCACGAAGCAAATACCTTCCACTCTGGCGGAATGTTACGTGATACCACGTCCTTACATGTTTGTGACTATTACAACGCCATCTATCACAAAGAGAAAAAAGTAGTCCAACTAAAGCATTCATATTTCTTTACAGACTACACGAATATGTAATAAAAAATTTGGGTACGTATTTTTAAAAAACGCAGTTGATATCCGTTTGACCTATGGCAGCGCCATCTAGCGGGCCAACTATAGCGCCATCTGGTTTCCCCTTTCAAGCTAGACGAGTTTCGTTGTTTGCAGTTTTTTCGTTTGGTGCTTATTTCATGAGATATTTGGCCCGGTTACTATCAATGGACCACCCTGTATCTAAGACGTACCAGACATGGCTTAACTTTTGTCACCTTTAAAATAATGTACTAAGTTTTTTGTCTTCTAGATTTCTCATAAACAACAGTATTGTCAATGTAATCGTTAGTTTTCGATGTTTTACTATGTGAAAATTACAAATATATAGGATTTAATATATTTGCACATAAATACAGTAGCCTAATTTATTACGATCCGACTACTTTCCTCACTTTATTACTTGTTTTTTGTACAACTGACTGTTTTATATTCTGTCATATAGTTTAAATTATCTTGTATGTGCAAGAATTATGTTTATACTTTCTGATTGAGCTCTCCAGGCTCTATCCATTGGGACATAGTTCATTCATCTCGCCCAAGACATTGATATGATATGAGTATTAATTTTTAAATTTCATATTATTTGCAAGCCCTAGATAATTTATAAATCAGAAACTACTTGCCTGCTTGAAGGCATGTTTACAAGCAGACATCGGTCTTTCCCTTTCTGTAAATGTGTTTAGTTATGTTACAGCTTTCTTGGATTGGGTTTTACGAGATATTGGTCTATATGGTAAGTGTAATAGTCTCTCGTATCCATCGCGGTGGCTAATGTCACGTTCCTGTCCAGTGACCAAAAGCACCTGGATTTTGCCAGTCTACCACTTTACCTGCTCCCTGAAACAGCAAGGGCCTCCCACTGTCGAGGATACCTCGCATGGCATTGGATATGAACCTGTTGATCCTATCAGTTCCATGGTCTCATGACTGTCGAGGGACTCCGATTAACGCAAACAGCAGTATTGTGGAACAATAAGATGCAGTCTTGATAAACCAAGATTCTGATGCTGTCGACATCCGGCAGCTAATGTTATATCTTACACGAGGCATATCTCAGCCATCTCAGAAACAAATAACTACGGTTTGTGAACAAGAGACACCACGCTTGTTCTTCAGTTACATTCAATCTGCAGATGGCTTTATTCCTATCCATGTTGTGCGTTTGCGCTGATATGCAAACCATCTGCATCTAAAATCAAGTAGCGCACTTCAGTTAATTTGCCGTTTATTGCATGATGCCTTCAAGGTTAAAGTCCTATAGCTTTAATGACCATGGTGTAGATTTGTTTCATCCGTACTAAATTACAAACTACATGGATGGGGATTACTGAAGCCACTGTTTCGTAGTATAGTAATTGTAGCAATTATTTTAATTTAATTTGAATTACTTATTTGAGGTATTAAGTCAGTTTTTTGAAATTTACAAGTTCATTAACATAAAAAAATAACGTACATTTTTTCAAGGAAGGTAAAGTCTTCAGAATAACAAGTAAGTTTTTCAGTGTTTTGTTTTTAACGGTAGAAGTATATGTTTCAGACTATAACTACACTCCTGGAAATTCAAATAAGAACTCCGTGAATTCATTGTCCCAGGAAGTGGAAACTTTATTGACACATTCCTGGGGTCAGATACATCACATGATCACACTGACAGAACCACAGGCACATAGACACAGGCAACAGAGCATGCACAATGTCGGCACTAGTACAGTGTATATCCACCTTTCGCAGCAATGCAGGCTGCTATTCTCCCATGGAGACCATCGTAGAGATGCTGGATGTAGTCCTGTGGAACGGCTTGCCATGCCATTTCCACCTGGCGCCTCAGTTGGACCAGCGTTCGTGCTGGACGTGCAGACCGCGTGAGACGACGCTTCATCCAGTCCCAAACATGCTCAATGGGGGACAGATCCGGAGATCTTGCTGGCCAGGGTAGTTGACTTACACCTTCTAGAGCACGTTGGGTGGCACGGGATACATGCGGACGTGCATTGTCCTGTTGGAACAGCAAGTTCCCTTGGCGGTCTAGGAATGGTAGAACGATGGGTTCGATGACGGTTTGGATGTACCGTGCACTATTCAGTGTCCCCTCGACGATCACCAGTGGTGTACGGCCAGTGTAGGAGATCGCTCCCCACACCATGATGCCGGGTGTTGGCCCTGTGTGCCTCGGTCGTATGCAGTCCTGATTGTGGCGCTCACCTGCACGGCGCCAAACACGCATACGACCATCATTGGCACCAAGGCAGAAGCGACTCTCATCGCTGAAGACGACACGTCTCCATTCGTCCCTCCATTGACGCCTGTCGCGACACCACTGGAGGCGGGCTGCACGATGTTGGGGCGTGAGCGGAAGACGGCCTAACGGTGTGCGGGACCGTAGCCCAGCTTCATGGAGACGGTTGCGAATGGTCCTCGCCGATACCCCAGGAGCAACAGTGTCCCTAATTTGCTGGGAAGTGGCGGTGCGGTCCCCTACGGCACTGCGTAGGATCCTACGGTCTTGGCGTGCATCCGTGCGTCGCTGCGGTCCGGTCCCAGGTCGACGGGCACGTGCACCTTCCGCCGACCACTGGCGACAACATCGATGTACTGTGGAGACCTCACGCCCCACGTGTTGAGCAATTCGGCGGTACGTCCACCCGGCCTCCCGCATGCCCACTATACGCCCTCGCTCAAAGTCCGTCAACTGCACATACGGTTCACGTCCACGCTGTCGCGGCATGCTACCTGTGTTAAAGACTGCGATGGAGCTCCGTATGCCACGGCAAACTGGCTGACACTGACGGCGGCGGTGCACAAATGCTGCGCAGCTAGCGCCATTCGACGGCCTACACCGCGGTTCCTGGTGTGTCCGCTGTGCCGTGCGTGTGATCATTGCTTGTACAGCCCTCTCGCAGTGTCCGGAGCAAGTATGGTGGGTCTGACACACCGGTGTCAATGTGTTCTTTTTTCCATTTCCAGGAGTGTATATCTTCTGCTCTGTTAGCTCTCCCTCAGTCAAAATCTCGGTTACATTTATGTTTGGTGTTGAAAAGTATCATTTGTGAAAGTTTCGTTTCGTAGACGTTACGAATAAAACAGGTTCAAAAGTAATCTCTGATTCAGCTTCGTTATTTAAGGATTTTAGTATGTGCAAGTATTGAAGTGTTACGATCTTACACTTGAGGCTGACTGGTTTAAAAATACTAGACTGCACTTATTATAATTTTGAACTCAAGCTCAATTCAACAGCAGTTAAACGATTTTCATGAGAAAGTTAACTTCCGATCACAGCACACAGCGATCGGTCGTTTATTTGAGGAATTTGACCGACTACATTGTAAAAACTTCTATGACTTTCTGCTTGTAATCTGACGTGAAAACTTGATTACGACGAATATAAAGCGTTAAGACATTTGTTTTCAATTTTGTGTGCTTGAAATTAATTATAATTAAAAACAAATAGTACTTGTTCACCGAATTAGACAGGGCTTGCTTAATAACGTGTTCTGAATAAATCATTTACGACGATATCAAGCTACGTTACGTCTGCTGTTACTGTTTCAAGAGATTTTAATGAAGTTTTTGACTCGTCCTGCCAGCTTTAAATAAAGATAAACTGAACAGGCCCTGTGTATCAAAGGCATCGTCACCCGACATCTTAATAAACTATATTTTAGCATTCACGCAAAAATACGAAAAGGAGGAGGACCTACATTACTCGTCATTCAGTATTGTTATGTACGAAAGCACTAACCTGCTTCCCAAGAGCACGTAGTCCATTTGCCTCAGTAGTTACGGCTGAGAGTTTTCACTGAGCCTTCCTCGGCATTTGTGGTCGCGCTGAGAGTTTTCACTGAGACTTCCTCGGCATTTATGGTCGCTGGTATAACATCTGGGAGGTGACTGATAAGTGTGTTGCGACAGAGAGGAACGACGCAGAAGGTTTGAGTTGTCTCTCAATAGTACGTTCATAATGTAAGAGAAACACATTGATTAAAACATGAAAAATGAAGTGGTCTGAAACTGACATAGTGTAGGAAGGAAGTAATATTATAAGGAAGTAATATTTCTTAAGGTGGCTGTCATTTTAATAGCCACCGCAGGAACCGTCAAGTCAATACAGAAGAATAAAAGCCACATGTATTTTTTTTCTGCTCCATAAATTTTTGTTTGCCCATTACAACATTTCGTATTTTCTCAAAGACTTTGGTGTCAGCGTTATATTTTATCGTGCTTCGTACAACCGGAATTAATTATCCGATGGTTATGTTACACTACGTACGCTCATATTCATCTTACGAGAGAAACACACAGGGGCAGAGAAGTAACAGGGAGGGAGTTAGCACTTTGAATGGAAGCAGTGACAACCTGTTTCTGGGTCACACAGCAGGAGCGACGAATGTTGCGGCAGTTTTTTTATTATTATTTACCTGTTGACAATTTTTAATCTGTTATTTTAGCTATAAGATACCACATACTTAGCATATGAAACTTTTCATACAACCCATAATATATTAAGATACATAATGAAACAAGATCCCACTCTTTATCACAGAACAGCAAAAGCTCACCTCGGCACAGCTGCAATATGTCTAGGCATGAGCTTCCAAGGGCAACAAGAAATTTTTTACGTTTATATAGTATAATTATTGACATATTTAAAACGCTGCCATATTATAGTCATTAAGAAGTATACGACTGTTCATAAGTCAGATGTTTAGCACAATATGTCAATATTAATTCGTTTATAAAGTGATGTTGAAGATGTATATCAATGGGAAATTGATTCATTAACTAATCAGGATATTTTTGGGGAGGGGGGAGGGACAGTAGCAAGCTAATTACGTAAAAATAAAATATGTAGGATCTGAGAGAAACAAAGAGGATAAGATAAATTACTTGTTATGAAACAAATTAGCATACTAACTACGGATTGTTCCTGTGACAATCAACCAGGTGTAGGACCCAGATAGCACGCAACGTGCTAGTATACTAAAGTAGTCTTCCCTTTTGTTACACAACAGATTCCCAAATGTAGAGTTTTTCAACACTTAACGTCACTGCTGTATTGAGTAATTTAATATCTCGTTGAAGCAGACATATTTTAAAGTGAAATTTTCTATTGTTTCTGAGCAGGTTCATAACAATTACTACTTTGTTCTGTATTTACCAAAGCTCTTTGCCTTACAGAATGACATTACCGATTTCAAAGATCTGTCTGAGAATAATAATACTTACTTGTAATTTTTCTCTCTTGACCTTCGAAACCTGCCGTTCTCGTGCGTAAACGTTACTGGCAATGTCGATATCTTCTTGGGGTTCCATCCGTGAAGCTTCGTCGAAATTCCGCGACATTTTGATGAATGTCACTCCCATCACCTTGTCGCGAAATGTCGAGATTGCGTGGGTGTCCAATATACATGATGTAACGGATATAAACGCTGTGGTACCTTGACAAGTACGCCCATGAAGGTGTTGGTTGTTTTCCCTCCATCGTACAGTATTCTCACAAAGACGTCTCAAACTTTACGAATTGGTGTTTCCTTCACTGTCTTAACAACACCACCAAGTTGACTACACGCTTCAGTGTAGACTAACAGTTTTACGTCCACGTGTCCACACTTCAAAACCTGACCTGCTGCCCAGGGGAAATAAACATTAATGGCTTCCTCTTCCTCTTGCCACACATACTTGGAGAGGCTAACCAAATTAAAAGCGTAAAATGCTATAATTATGAGTCTGCTGATGACGTGAATACTGACGTAATGTCGTTCATACCACCGCCCTCAACCAACAACAGGATTACCTGCACATATAGCCGTTACATCCAGTACACACCCGAGTGGTGGCCGACTCTCCCCAGGTGTGCCGTGGGGGGGGGGGGGGGGGGGGGGGGGCACGGACCACCACTGGACCCTCGGTGCATTCAGTCTTGATCCCGAACTCGCGAAGCGTCAACTGCTGGTTGTGGCCTCGGCGTAAGGCTACCAACACAGGGTCCCTTGCCAAACTTAGCTGATGTTCCTTGTCTTTCGACGAGACCGTCATGGAGCATAACTTCGCTAAATTCGTTGATAATGCTCTCCCGAAATTCACTTTCTCGCACAACATGTTTGCTTTCTCAAATTGTAACGTAAGTTCTCATTGAGGCTGTAACCTCCCCACAAATATATATGAACCATGAACCAAGAACCAGGTGTAACCTCCGCACAAAAATAATAATTACATGAATTTTTAAAGCATTGTAACCTCTGAACAAAACTAATTTTAATGTAACCACAAAATTCAATTCGTAAATCCGGAAATAATAAAAAAATTCAGTAACCTGGTAAATTTTTTGACGACAGCAGCGCTGCGCCTCGGCCCTGTATTATGAATAAAAAAAAAAGGAAAAATTCTTACCTCAATAAAAATTGCGAATATATCTGCTCTAACTTAAAAACTTTTGGGCACAGCTTCGTGCAATGCTGGCCTATATTTTTTTCTGATTCTTGGAAGGAATGATCATACATTGGAAATATTCTTTAACTTGAAATGAATGCTTTTCTTAAAATAATTACTTTATATTATAAAAATTATTATTGGGGGCATTTTTTAAAGAAATTAATGACATTTAATATACATTACTAGATATGCGCAAGGCTGCTTCTTTACCTTCTACAATAATATTCATCCTCCAGAGTCCCGACCAGAGCAGACTGCCGACACGCGCAGGCACGCGCCGACTACTGTCGACTACTGCAGACTCACGCAGACTACTCAAGACTAATGCCGACTAGCGACAAGCAACAACTAACTCTGGTCAGAGATTCTGCCATGCCTCGCCCATCGCCGGCAACGCATACGTCTTACAAGGCTGAGTTTAGCCAGTGCTTATTTGTCTTTATACTCCAGACGTACGCATCTAATGTGTTCCACCCACCGTTACGAGATGCTGTGTGCTGTGCTGCGTTTCTCCGATCTGTTGGCAGCGACATTTTTGATGAATGTCATATAAATCCGGCATTCGCAAGTGAATTATGTCCTCTACCGACCTAAACATACTTCTCGTTTTTCATATTGATCGAAAAACGGCCATTTTTTTCCCAGAGTTTCTCCCAGTTTTTGATTATAGAGTCCCAACACAGGGAATAAAGGCACGTTTCTGTTCCTCTTTCCCTTCCTCTTATATGTGGATTGCTATATCTTTCAATGCACGTCAGTCTGCCGTTCGCTGTACTATTTTCTTGGCAGCATACAGTCTAAGCTTTTGCAGAGCATCTCTGCGCCAGTGATGTCGGCTCGTTGCATAAAGGTACAGATCTGAGTGGGTCTTTTTTCCGTAAGCTGCATGTTCTAGGAGACCATCTGTATTTCCTATTATCAGCATGTCCAAAACGGGAAGACATATCTTATCTTCTAGCTCCATTGTCAACTCTATGTTTCTGTGGACTCTGTTCAGGCGATCCAGTAACTCAGCCAAGGCCTCTCTGTCATGTTCCCACAGTACGAAAGGACATCCACGTAGCTTATTGGCTCTTTATTTGGAACAGTTTGCGATGAAAGTTATATCTACCGTCAAGCTAAAGTGTATGAAATCACCAAGGGGAAATGGTTCATTTATTAGCCCATTCACTACCGATGGGATATGTGTGTCGCTTAATGGGTTCTCAGACAACCAGTGGGCATTTGCTGTGGGGTATTACTATGTGTAGTATAGGCCGATGGAGAATATTAGAGATTCCACCTGCCCGCGCGGTTTGAGGCGTCCTGCCACTGGCTGCGTGGCCCCTCCCGCCGGAGGTTCGAGTCCTCCCTCGGGCATGTGTGTGTGTGTTGTTCTTAGCGTAAGTTAGTTTAAGTAGTGTGTAAGTATATGGACCGATGACTTCGCAGTTTGGTCACTTAGGAATTCACACACATTTGAACATTTTGATTGTCCCTGAAGGTTGTCCTGTCTTAATTATTAGCTAGGAATGGGACTATGTGCCAGGTGTTATCTTTCTATTTTTTGTGACGCGATTGCTTTCCACCACTGAGTGTTTTAAGAGTGCCTATCATGGAGCTCTTATGTTGTTGTCGTAAGCACTGACCTACCTGTTGTTGTTGCTTTGGTCTTCAGTCCTGAGACTGGCTTGATGCAGCTCTCCATGCTACTCTATCTTGTGCAAGCTTCTTCATCTCCCAGTACCTACTGAAACCTACATCCTTCTGTATCTGTTTAGTGTATTCATCTCTTGGTCTCCCTCTACGATTTTTACCCTCCACGCTGCCCTCCAATACTAAATTGGTGATCCCTTGATGCCTCAGAACATGTCCTACCAACCGATCCCTTCTTCTGGTCAAGTTGTGCCACAAACTCTTCTTCTCCCCAATCCTATTCAATACTTCCTCATTAGTTATGTGATCTACCAATCTAATCTTCAGCATTCTTCTATAGCACCACGTTTTGAAAGCTTCTATTCTCTTCTTGGCCAAACTATTTATCGCCCTTGTTTCACTTCCATACATGGCTACACTCCATACAAATACTTTCAGAAACGACTTCCTGACACTTAAATAAATACTCGATGTTAACAAATTTCTCATCTTCAGAAACGCTTTCCTTGCCATTGCCAGTCTACTTTGTACATCCTCTCTACATCGACCATCATCAGTTATTTTGCTCCCCTAGTAGCAAAACTCCTTGACTACTTTAAGCGTCTCATTTCCTAATCTAATACCCTCAGCATCACCCGACTTAATTCGACTACATTCCATTATCCTTGTTTTGCTTTTGTTGATGTTCATCTTATATCCTCCTTTCAAGACACTATCCATTCTATTCAACTGCTCTTCCAAGTCCTTTGCTGTCTCTGAGAGAATTACAATGTCATCGGCGAACCTCAAAGTTTTTATTTCTTCTCCATGGATTTTAATACCTATTCCGAATTTTTCTTTTGTTTCCTTTACTGCTTGCTCAATATACAGATTGAACAACATCGGGGAGAGGCTACAACCCTGTCTCACTCCCTTCCCAACCACTGCTTCCCTTTGATGTCCCTCGACTCTTATAACTGCCATCTGGTTTCTGTACAAATTGTAAATAGCTTTTACCCCTGCCACCTACAGAAACTGAAAGAGAGTATTCCAGTCAACATTGTCAAAAGCTGTCTCTAAGTCTACAAATGCAAGGAACATAGGTTTATCTTTCCTTAATCTAGCTTCTAAGATAAGTCGTAGGTTCAGTATTGCCTCACGTGTTCCAATATTTCTACGGAATCCAAACTGATCTGCCCCAAGGTCGGCTTCTACCAGTTTTTCCATTCGTCTGTAAAGAATTCGTGTTAGTATTTTGCAGCTGTGGCTTATTAAACTGATAGTTCGGTAATTTTCACATATGTCAACACCTGCTTTCTTTGGGATTGGAATTATTATATTCTTCTTGAAGTATGAGGGTATTTCGCCTGTCTCATACATCTTGCTCACCAGATGGTAGAGTTTTGTCAGGACTGGCTCTCCCAAGGCCGTCAGTAGTTCCAATGGAATGTTGTCTACTCCGGGGTCCTTGTTTCG